>NC_045570.1:0-355000 GCF_009819795.1 Aythya fuligula | reverse complement strand
TCCTCTTATTTTTGTTTGTTACTTCCCATTGTGATTACTGAGCTTTTATATGGATGGCGTGCTGTGAAAGTCTGTAACCCTTATGCACTTAAATTTGTGGATCACATGACATACCTACTCTTTTATGGCTGTACAGTATTTTTACCTAGATATCAAAGTTTTAGATGATTAAAGTGGCCTGTATCTGACCTGTGATAGAAGCCATGTTTCTATATACTCCAGTCAGAGAGGCACTGCCTCAGAACAGTCCCTGCCTTAAAACTGCTATAGAATAAGAGCTGGAAGCTGGATTCACTTTCTTTTGTGCCACCAGGGATTCAAAGCCAGTTCACAGACACACAAATACAGGTTTCCACTGAAAGCAGTTTATCAGTTTCAAAAATCACTTGCTCTTCTGAAAAAGCCTGATTTTTGAAGCTTCCAGACAACACTACAGAATGCCCTTTCACATCTGATGGATAAACAAGTATATTTGACTAAACAGGCCAATTCTGCTCCCGATAAACTGATCAGACTTGTTATCAAAAGGAAATAATCTTTATATAAAATAAACAGCAGAAGTATATATTATGAAATGTTTTTAAGAATTATTTTTAAAAATGCATGATCATATTTTTGAAATAAAAGTTTACAGCAAATATTATTGATCTAAATTCTACATGGAATTATTTCTTAAAAAACAGTAAAATGTACTACTGTATTTTCTGAAAGTTGTTAGTTCCTGCAGGACTGTATCTATATTTCCACATTCAAAGTCATTTTTTTTTTTTAAGTTAAAATCAGATTAAAAATATGGAGTATTTCCTCCAATAGCATGGTTTTTAAAAGAAGGATAAGTCTGTTAATAAACATTATACATACTTTCTACTGTCAGAAACTGAACATGAACTTACAGATGTAGCTTTCTGCACAGATGAACAAGTTTCAAACTATTATTTCAAGATGAATATTACAGGAGGAAAAAAAATCTACATCAGTTTCTCAATAAATGAGAAGCAGGCTCCAGGTATATTAATTACTGTTTTCACAATATAAAGTTTTCTAGCTGTTGCTACTATAAGTAGGAATGACATTTTAAGAGCAAGAAATGTCATGCAGATGAACCTGTTGATTTTGTGGCTTTCAGTAAAGATATACATGTACAACACATTAAACAATAAAGCCATATAGAAATGTATTCTAAGAGAATCCAGCAATAGGTGAGATAGTGTTGGCCTTTGAAAGAAAAGCTGCATGCATGCAAATTGCAAAAATCTCTCAAGTTTGCCTCAGGAAGTCTTAGGAAGATGTGGGCATTGCCTCAATAAATGTGACAGCAGCCTCCAGAACCCAGACTTCATTTCTGCTTACAACTTACTAAGAGGGACACCTTATGACCAGGATTCTATTTGCAAATAAACTTGTTTTTGTCTTGCAGGAGTCACTCTCAGCTCCCTTATTTGTTTGCAAGGTAATGAAGCACCTGTCTTCCAGAATCGGCAGAAGTCATTCATTTTATAGGCAACAAAAGGAACGCTTTTTAGTAAAATAGCAGGTTAAAGAAAACACCAAGCTCTCTTAATCACAGAACAAGCAGGTGCTCCTTGACTGATTGCTCTCAATTTGTGTGGCTTTAACTGGGGCTACAACACATAACTGGCAACAAGATTTTGATCCAAACCTCTGATTTGGATCAAAAGCAGGAGACCTTTTCTCCATTAACACCAGTGACAGGACCCGCGGGAACGGGGTTAAGCTGAGGCAGGGGAAATTTAGGCTTGACATCAGGAGGGGGTTCTTCACAGAGAGGGTGGTTGCACACTGGAACAGGCTCCCCAGGGAAGTGGTCACTGCACCGAGCCTGTCTGAATTCAAGAAGAGATTGGACTGTGCACTTAGTCACATGGTCTGAACTTTTGGGTAGACCTGTGCGGTGTCAAGAGTTGGACTTGATGATCCTTAAGGGTCCCTTCCAACTCAGGATATTCTATGATTCTATGATTCATATATTTGCTGAATTAAGTGTTTTAAAGCAACTCACACTGACAAAAAAAAAAAAAAAAAAAAATCTCATCACGCAAACCACAGTGAGCTGAGTCTGTCCCACACCTTGTCTTTGTCCCAGTAGATAGGTGGCTCTTCCTTCTCCATCAACAATATAAATAAACTCAGTAGTTAACCTTGAAGTTGGGAAATTTAATATTATTTAATATTTGTAGCATTTAATCGTGCAATGCCTTGTCCAGGAAACTGCATTGCAATAGTTTATCCCTATTTTAAAATGATAAGAAGAGCTGACCTACTGAGATTTAAACCTATAGCTTAGATTTCAGTTCAAATACATAGAACAAAGTTATTGAACAGAACTATTAAGAAAGATATCTCAGAACGCTGAGAAATCGTTTGTCTCTTAAATTATTCTTTTGGTTTTCCACATACTACTGAGTTGAGCTACCATTTTTGGTATCTATTCTGCAATTCCTTTCTTATCATATTTCATTCTTCCAAACTCTATTGTCAGCCACTTCATTATCTTCATTATAATCACTGTCAAGAGTAGAAAGCATGAAAGGCTTCAACTAACATCTTCCTAAACCAAACTCTTTTGTGTTTTCTAAGTAGCTAGTGATCTCACATACCATATCTAGGCTCAAGCAGCGAAATATCAAGAGCATAATTCTTGCAAATTTTTGAGTATCATAAAGTCTTCCTGTGCATATCATACAGACTGTTATGACGTTACTTCTGTCTTTTGATATGGCAATCAACAAATGTTTATATCCACATGTATAAAAGACATGAATAAAAAATGAAAGACAAATGCAGCTACAAAGATATAAAAGATCCAATACATATAAGCATTTAGGCTATAAAGTATATTTTTTCTGTATCACTCTGCCTAGTCCAGCCAATCAAACAAAATCCAGCTAAAGGAGTGACTTCATCAATTTTCCCAAGACATATTTTTCATCAGAACTAAATTAAAACAGGTCTCTTTTGTAATTTCAAGGTGATTTATGGTAATACTTCATGTTTCTAATCAAAAAGCACTCTCAAACTTTGGGAGAGACAAGACTTTCTCACTGGAAATGTAACAATGCTGTCATAAGCAAAGTTATACAAAGACACTAGAGTTAGAGAAGATGATCCTGTGCCTGCAGCCCCACCTTTCCTTCCCAGTTATCTTGATAAAGTATTAAGCAATGAACCAAGAAAGATGTTGCAGGGCAAGATATCCATGCACACAGACGTAACTATGCAAACCTTAAAATGAAGGATGGATAAGGTAGAATAAATGCTGGGGAGCAAGGGCCTACTACAGATACAGATAGGTATATTAAATTTACTTTATATAATTGCCATTCTAATTGCCTGACTTCCTAGCAACATTGTGTGTCCCTTCATTTTCAGCCTGTCCTGTTGACATTTAAACTAGGAGTTGCTTTATAGTCCACATTACTCACTTTTAAATAGTACACTGAAGGTAACATAGACCTCAGCCTGCTGTGAAGGCATCTCAGTGTTTCCTGAACTAGGAAGAGAACCTAACAGGACCATGTCATCTGAAGATTTTAAAGAAGGACAAAGGAAGTTAAATGTATGAACCAAGTTAGTTTTTGAAGCTCTTAAGTGAAATAGAGATTTCTCTCTGCAAAAGGATGCTAGAGTAAAAACTTCCAAAAAATTATTTTGAAGGAATTAAAATTTATTCTTCATTAAAAATGACACACCACATTCTAACTGCAGTTAGATCCTCTAACAGTATGGGACCAAATGAAAAATGAAACTGTATGGGACCAAAAAATACCACCTTTAGAAAAAATCAAAGGCAAGTTTTATTCCTACAGCTCCCAGGACTTTTCCTGAATAAAAGACCCCATTAGGAATCTCAGCAGAAAAAGTCTCTTTTTAGTATAGAAGGAAACCACACTGTTCAGTTAGGGAATAAAACAACAAAACAAAAAAGCAAGAAACAGAATTATGAGGTACCCATTTTTTTTTATTTTTTTATTTTTTTTTTTTACAATCTCATGTCAGACAAATCTGTCTTCAGACAGTTCTTGCAAAATCTAAGTTGGTGAACAAAGATAAAGTGGCATGAAAACTCCTCCTACAGGCATTGCAACTGAAGTTCACCTTCACATTGATGACATTTTTTGTTTTCTTGTTTCAAAACCATATAGAGATAATGTCATCTATTTTGATACTACCAATTCAAAGCAGGACTTGCTTGAGAATTGCAGAGAAGAGACCTGCCAGATAACATTGATACTGGTGATTCTTCTCACAGAAACTCTTCACATGAATAAAGATTTTTTTTTTTTTTTTTTTTAATGGAGACTGGGCATAAATACTGGAAGCCTTCCAAAAAGAAAATAAAAGAACAAACTCTTGCATTTCTTTCATAAAAGGAATCAGTTTTTCCAAGATCTTAATTTTCACTCCTTGCCTCTGCATCATGAAAAAGTAGCAGAAACCCTAAAGAATCCAGCAGATGGTGGCCCCTGACAGCCAGGTGTAAACTGTGACCCACAGCTTAAAATAATACTTAATTTTTCTATTTTTGACAATTCACATTCAAAATATTGCTTCTATTTAAATGGCAATATTTTTGAGGTATATGGTTTTCAAATTTGTGTACCACATTATCAAAAAGTAAATTGACTAACTCCTTCACTTCTACCATACCCCTCAATTTCTCTTCTCTGTCCCTGCCCATTCCTCCCAGCACCTTGCCCTGGTTAGCCACGATTCACATGACTTTAGGAAGCCTGGTGCACCTGTTGGGGTGGGTTCCCTTCAGAAGTAACAAAGGACAGAAGACAAAGACTGAAAATAAAGTAACCAGAATAAAAGAAAGAGAAAAAATAATGTATCTATCCAAACTCAGTTGGTCAGACCTTTCCAATCTGACAATTAAAATCAGAATAAAATATTTTCAAGATTCTTAGGGCAAAGTTGTTTTTTTTATTATTATTATTTTTATTTGTTTAATGTTTATACCATGCCTAATAATTTGTAATGTGTGTCTATTTTTATTTAGTTGACTCCTTGTACTTTTAACTACATATAACTCAACCTCTGTTTAATGTTACACTATTATGGTAACCTTAAAAAGGACATTACAAAAGAATATTACAGCTGTAGTAACAGAATCTTACACCTCATGTTTATGGCATGTCAAAATGTAAAGATTTATTTAAGACCCTTTCTAAAAGGACAAAAGGGAAAAAAATGTAACCATATGATTACATTATTAGCTGTTACTGAAGCCTTCTGTATGGAACATCCCAAAGGCATTTATCTGTTAAAAAATAAGGAATTACAAACTTCTATTTTAAGAAGTCCAACTGATTATACACATGCAAGTGATTTCTGTTTTGCCTTTTTACTTACATTTGTCTTTTGGTCTACACAGTAATCATTACTGTTGTGCAGCTTCTGGCCTAAATTTTATATATATATATATATATATATATATATATATATATATATATATATACACACACACATACATACATACATAAATATTTAACTAGAGGAGCACAAAATTTATATCAGTACCTTTGGAAGCATATCTTATTAAAAACATTAAATACATGCATTTAAAAATTGTTTAAGAGTGCCATAAAACCAAGATTTTATGAAATTAGTAGTAGTATGATCTTCAAAGTAGAGAATATGTAGACAATGGTTTTTAGGTGAATGTTATTTCCAAGGATGGGACACCTAACGTTACAAATTCTAGTCTGAAGGAGAAATAAGGAAAACTCATATGCCATTATAATAATCTAAATTTCTTTTCTAACTTCAGTTCTAGTCTACATACACACATCATAATCCATTTTTCATTTAAATTGTGAATACCTGAAGTTTCTCTCCTCTGCAACATAATGCCTCTCAGTAATTCCATTGGGTACTATCAAGGGTTTGATGGTTGTGGGGACCAAATGCAAATATTAGTTCAAGTATTAGTCCAAATTATATATTTTATTATAATTTATTATTAAACATATTAATAATTATTATTAAATATATTCATATATTATATTAGTCCAGATGCAAATGTTTGTTTAAAACCAACAACAAAGGTTGTTGGTTTTGTTTGTTTTATAAATCTCTGCTACCAGGAATTAGAGCTAGAAAACATGCACCAGGTCATCTTGTTTCAATTCCAGTAATATTGTTCCCATTGTGTTAATATAAAATTATTCTTAACAGATTTTTCCTTCCATTGCATCCAAACTATATTTAAATTCTTCATGATACAACCTCTATGGCAAGTTACGCATTTTCTCCTCTAAGCTTATCCTTAACATCTCAGCAATGTAATGTATGATATCTCATAAGCTCAAGCAGCTTCAAGCTGAACAACAAAAAGTAGGCAGCAAACTGTGTCACATTCATTGACAATGACAGTACAACAAGGTTTCTTTGCATCAGACATCATGCACAAACTTTTCAACATCTGTCTACTACTGCAAGTTCACCTCATTTTTCCTCAGGAATACAGTTGGAAATGCTACGTTTGAAACTAGAGAAGCTTTTGCTCTAATAAAAGAATTCAGATGTTAACATGGCATACTGTGCACTGTTTGCATATTTGGAGTACAAGGAAGAAGTCCTTGCCCTGTTGCTGCCAGTATGCCCAAGACCCAACTATGTTTATCCTATTTGTTTTTGGAGACAGAATAATAACAAATAAAGGTTCAAACAAATAAATGAGGGATACTACATTTAATGTAATTTCGTTTCATCCAAATTAAAATAAAGTTCCTGGATGAACTCATTTCACAAAAGCAGTTTTATCTATTTCAGATCAGCATACACTATTTACACATTCTATTAATGTATACTTTTAAACCTGAAACCATTTTGTCTGCAAATATTATACAAAATGTAATTCTTCAGTTAAATGATTTTGATGTTTATTCTCATGCTTAAATAAGCATGATTTACATTCTACCTTTTCTTTTCTTACTATATACATATATTGTACATACAGAAGAATAAATGAGGTACAGTATTCCAAAATTGTTTAATGGTAAATGTAGCAAGTAGTAAATGTAGCAAAAATGTAGGTTTTCTTTGGTTTTTCCACAAAGCATAGTTCAGAAGTAAATGTTCCAGACATATGCAAAGTAATTTAATGAAATTTATATTCACAACTTACAGGATCTATTAAATATTTTTATTTATGTAGAAAGATATAAACAGCTATTTTGCCTTTTTTGTATTTTTGCATCATCTCAGCTAATGACTGATTGGAACAACTTCAGAACAGGCATGAGGAGTTTTTACTAGTATATGTGACTTCTCATATACTAGTAACTATACTTGCTAGCGTATGTAACTTTACTAGTGTGGTGACTTCTACTATACCTTAGGAGAAGGTATATTTGAAAAAGTATACAATACTTCTTTATATGTATCCACTCTAGAAAATCTGCTCCCTGTTTGGCTATTTCAGCTATATTTTCTAATATAGACTACCCACCTCCATTAGACTACTTACATAGGTGTGAAGTAGATGACTTTTTAACCCAAAAGCATCAGAAAACTCAGGATTTATGAATAATTTTGGCTAAGTGATACAGAGACATATATGCAAAGTCTTTTCACCAACATATTTCAGAGATGAATTTCTTCCACCATAATTCAAGTTACTTTTAATAATGTATTGTTTTTAACTATGTAATTTTGTAAGATATTTAAAACATATTAAAGGTAGATTTTGCTTTCTGATATTTCCTTTTTTTTCCAGTAGTTCTAGTTCTTCTAAATTTAGTAACAGTGTAACCTGTGTGAAATAAGAATGACATGATACTGATCTCTAATTCAGTATATGCCATTGTTTCTGTTAATAATACAATTCAGTTCTTACATGTAAAATACATAAAAGGTGCTCTATTTAATATCAGCTGCAATGCTTTTAGCTGCAAGGTTCCTGCCCACTTCGTAAGTGTCATCATAAGAATACACAAATTTAAGAGCTGGAGCTCCGGCTCAAAGTGTTCAAGCAAGTGATTAAGTATACAAATAACCCTACACCATTCATTAGCTTTAAGTATGCAACTTTTTCCAAATGTTTATTTAAGTAGTTTACTGAATCATGGCCAATAAGTTTATTATTGTTAGGTCAGAGGTGTACTAGGTCATCTTGGAGGTCTCTTCCAACCTAGATGATTCTCTGGTTTGCAAGAGGTAGTTTGAGGAAGTTTGGAAAAATTTTACTTTAATCACTACGGTATGCATTTTTAGACCCATGTGTTTAAAATTAGTCTCAAAAATCAATAATTAGGTACCAAAAGAGATCTGTAAAATCATCAACTACATGGAACATGTTCAGGCTGTACATTACAGGCTTAGAGGAACTTAAGCTTTAGTTAAGCCTGCACTGAAATTGTTGAAGCATCAATCCAAGGCCTTTGCTGTCTGTTCTCTAGGTTTTTAAACCCATTAAACCAACACACCAGAGCAATTTGTATGAGTGGACTAGTGTAATAGTACTTCATCTCACAGTGCACTCCATTCATATGGAATTCATATGCTTCTTCTGAATTTCATGTTACCACTCTGCTGCCATACACATCTGTTTCTGGACAACAGTATTTTTTTCTAACCTCACCAATACTCATCTCTTCACAAGCTTTCAGATACAGAAGCACAAATTCTCTCAAGGGTTTTACATTAAGTGTTAACAGTAGCTAGAATTTAGTAGTAAGGCAACTACCTTTGGCTATTCAAAAGATGAGGGGAATTTAAACTTCACTGACTGCTGTGACAGGTCGGTAGTAGCAAAAAGGGAGTTTCCAGTAATCATTAAAAAGATACAATACAATGTAATACTAAAATTCTCCTTCCTCCCTTAGCAAATACAATGAAATTTGCTCCCTCCTCCCATACCACTGGCCATGTAAATATTGCCCTTTTGAATCCCAGCTGTACTCTATTAACAAGACATTTAGCTGATGCAGGCAGAGCAGCAGGTGTGGCAAACAACAAGGTCCTTGTAATCCCATAGCATTAATCACTAGCAATAACCACACTGGTTTGCTATATAGCTCCAACTTCTCTGGTCACTGAAGAATAGACCTAATCTTTCTAATTCAGACATGAAGTGTAGAATTCATCTCATTTAAGTCTTGATTATTTTAGCATGGGATATCCAATCTCAGTTAATTAGACATACAGAGTAGTTGTGGGAGAACAACAGTTGACGGAAAAAGAATGACACGATTTAGACACCTGCTGTAGGCACTCCTAGGCCATGGCTCCTTCCTTCTTATTTCTCTCAACTGACTGTTTAGAGAACTGGCTCAGGTATTGGTGTCTGCTCCGTAAATACCTAAACCTAAGTTAGATTAATTTTGCTCTAAGTAGTGAAGCTAGGGTGCTTTAACCCAGGTCACATTACAGTCTGAACTTTCTCTAAGATTCTTAATTGTTACCTGTAGGTAAAGATCTCATACAAAAGGTGATAAATTTGCAGTGAGTTACACTTTAATGTTAAAGTATTAGCCATTTAATTTGCACTATTTTATTAATGCTCGTCCAAACAAGTCCTGAACTCTAGCATAATAAATTCTCATTACTCCATGTTCACACTGTTATCTGGCCACCTCTGCCTACAGAACGGGATAACTCACTGCCCTTCCCAGCTCCACTCAGCTCTTAACTGCCTTACTCATACATATCTCAGGTACAGTATCTGCTTAGTTTGCATTATATGCTGTGTAGTCTACCCAAAGACATACCGTATGCAGTCATTAAAATAAATGCCACAAATGCTAATACCCAGACTACAATTTATATGGAGAAGAAAACATGCTAAACTAAAGGAAAAAAATATTGCAGGCTGTGAAGTGTAACAAAAAAGGCCCATGATGACAGTTTCACTGAAAAATAGCAGAGTGAGACATGTTAAAATTGGTTTATTGTCTCCCTGTTGACGCAATGTATGTAAAGCCCAAAATATAATCAAAGCTACCAGGTAGTGTAAGCTTTGAAAAATAAGAAGCAAATCTATAGCTGATAATTAACAACTTTCTTCATTGTTGGCTACACAGGAAAAAGAAGTGTGTTTTTACTGCAGTTCTACTCTGTTTTACTTTGTTGTGCTACCAATATCACACAGACTGAACTCAATCTTAGAACAAAATAACCACTTGATCGTTTTCCAAAAACTCTGGTGAGTTGCAGTCAGAAAGTAATGGGTTTTGTATACTTTTGTCATTTATTTACTTATACGGAATTTGAATAGTGTGTATAATTGTAATGAATCATACACTTTCAAGCTTCACTACAATATCAGGAAGAAAAGCTTCTTATCCAAGTCTGTTTTCCCAGTCCAAGTATATCTCATCCCCATGCAAACACAAAACTTTAAATGCTGCTTATCACACCTTCAACAGCAAAAAAATAAGGATTTGTAGCCTACTAATATGGCTTCAATATAACCTATTCAACAGTAATAACTCTAAAGTAAGCGTCTAAACCATCTCTTATTCTATGAAGTGAGTACTTCAAGCTCCAATGAAAACTATAAAACACTAATAGATAACAGAACTTACACCCAAATCCATTCAATACAACCTTTAAAATCTTTTGAGTAGTCTGCATAATATGTGAATGGTATCTACAGATATCCCATCTACTGATGAGAAATGATAAAATTGAATTCCAATACTAAGGTTTACCCCTAAGCCCTGACTCTTCTCAGTGAAGAAATAATGACATACTGATATCTCTGGTACAAGATATTCCTGATCTACACTGAAACCTACATAGTTTTGAGGTTAGGAAAGAACAAAGTGTAAATAGAAATGGACCACAAAAATTCAACAAATGTAAAAATTTGCAAGTGTCTCACAGCTTAAAAAACAGTCATTACATTCACATGGGACTTCTTGATAAGCTTTACCTGGAGCCACAAGGTACACATTACTTAAAAACTGTTTCAATCTGGCAGTCTTTTAGTATTTAAACAAATATTGACTTTCATACTACAAAACTGGATGAGAACAGTGGATAATAAAATAGTGTTCTAACCAAATAATATTACAGTTGAGAATTTCTCTTCTTTATTCTGGATCTCATCTAAATGGAAATATTACCTTGTGGATCATGTCCCTTCTCATTTGCATCTTCATAAACCAAGCTCCTTCACATCCTTAATCCTGACTCATAACCAAAACCATTTAGAAGTATATATATTTCCAGGGGTTTCCATCTGTCCTGCATGAGACTTCTTGAAGTACAGATAAATTCCACTGAATAACACTTTCCTTGGAAAGAAAAAGATTCCTCAGATGCAGCATATGTGGAATGTATGCATTTAGAGCAGCATATGGAAAAGCAATATTAAAAGCACGCCATGTGTGTTAAAACACATGATTTAGAAACAAACAAAAAATGAATGTAGAGGAAAACAGCACCATTAGACTGTAACCTGCCTGCAGACAAACAGAAATCCATAGCGAAAGCTTAGGATTCAGGTACAGATGCAGTTGAATAAAGTATTCAGCATCAACTTGTTTCTAGCCAGGACTGTTTTCGAAGTGTGTTTCTTTCAGCAGGTCATCTGCAAAATAAACCAGGTCTGAGATACATTCAAACGCCCTTGCCTCCCTCAGTGGCCACTGAATGTCTCTTCCACACAGTACAGAAAGCACTGGCTAGTAAGGCTGCATCCCCAGCTTGACAGGCAGTGGATACACCAAGAGCTCAGCAGGAAGCAGAAGCTCCTGTCTGCTGTTTGCTGTGTGCTCCTACTGCCTGCAGTACAAGTAAATCTAGCATTTAATTCTCGGTGTGGATCTCAGTGTGGACAAATACCCTTACAGTATAGTCCATTATACGTTATTCTGCAATGTTTGCAAACCTCCAGATATGACCTTCAGTTCAAATCATCCTTTGTTAATTTTTGTCCTCTGTAAATGAACTTCACTTTGTTCTTCCAGCTGATTTGACAGGAAGAGCCCATAAATCTGTTATGTTGTTCATGATTCTTTAGTGTCTTTTTCTAAGTTTTTTCCCCATCAACATACAATTTTCTAGCTCTCACATGAATAATGCATCTGATTTATTGTACAGTTTGTGGAAGTACTGAAGAGGAATCTCTCCCAAGCAATTTTAAATAAAGTATGTTTTCTCCTTTTTTAATTTTGATTTTAAAAAGACAGAAAAATAAATTAGTCATTTTTGCCTGAATTTTCTGAATATTGACAAAAAAGCATAATCAATAAATATTCTCTGAAAATAACTTATAGAAGTTTTTCTGAGTTCATACCACATTGTCATGGACTCACATCTCACAAAGCACATAGAACTTCTTAGGCAGTAGGAAACAGAAAAGATGAGAAATAAAAGACAGACAGACACACATGCACAACTGGCAATTATCCCAATAAATTCAAGTGTAATTACTTCACAAACAACCGTAAAGAAGCTCTCATACAAAACATGAATGATTTCATCTGGGCTATCCATTTTCCCCTAGGATGTTTATATTAGAAATAAATCTTAGGGACTATAGCAAAAACTATTAGTATCTGAAGTACAGTAATACCAGCCCACAAGTAAGTGTTCTAATTCTATTTTTTCTTTTGTATTTTAATGTCACAAATATATATATATATAATATATAAATTGCACATGCCATTTATTCAGCTTCTTACTGTGTTTAAGGAGCCTATTCTGCTGTTGTGTTTTTTGTGGTAATCCAGTCAGAGTTAGCATTCCAGATAGCAGTGTCTCCAAAGCTATATAAACCTTTACTGGCACAAAGAAATTGCAAAGTAGCAAAAGGTTTAAATGATTGTATGAATAAACCTAGAATATAAATGATGGTATAAAATCCTACTTGTTTCATCACTTTTTTTTTTTTTTTTTTTTTTATAATACACTGTCACTATCATGTGGCAATCGCAAGAAATCTACTCTTCAAAAACTAGCTCTTAACTGCTGCTCAAGACCTAAAAAATGCTTTTTTTCCAGATGGCCTGAAGATAATGGCTTTTCACAGATCAGCCACAAAAGTTGGTTGTTTTGTTCTCACTTCAGTGAAATAAAATGCCAGCAATGCCACAGTCAAGTTAACCTCAAAGAAAGCAGACACAATGAACACAGAATCAGGGGATTTGTCTAAACAGTGAATTGGGTAAAATGCTATATTCACTTCTGGGGCTGCTAAACCTCATCCAGAGAGGTGGCATAGGAAAGCTGAGGCTTCCTGTACTTGCTTTAGGAGTACACACAAGTTGACACACACACACAAACTCACATTAATAGAAGCATAATTTTTGTTAACTGATCTTAAGGTCAGTGCCCAAGTCCGAGTTGCACCCTGTGAAGCATGACACTAAGAGAAGTATCGTGGGGCTAATTACAGCTCAGTAACTCTGAGACCAGTCTGCAATGGTCCCCTGCTCAAGTTTAAGCCATGAGGGTATTTGCCTATGGAGCACCAGCTCAGGTGACAGCCACAGGAGTTCATACCAATGAAGGATTCTCTTCGATGTCAGAGATTCTGAACTTTAAACTCGAGTGCAGTTTGGTAACCACTTATCAATAAAGGGATAATAGAACTCAAAAGGGCGTAAGAGACAAGAAACAAGAGTAATCAGAAGTACAGAGTTGCAACTCACAGATTGCTGATTTCCACAAACAAGGAGAGCATATTCGAGAAAATATAACACTACTTTTGCTCTGCTACTTCTGCTCCTTTCCTCTAAATCCATGAAGGTTTTTGGTCTGCTGTAGAACAGTTGTTCTTAGGACCACAAATTTAAAGGCAGGAGCAAGCACTAGAGTGCCACGTCCCATTTCAGGAAGTTTCAGCTAGCCACGCACATGCCAGATCAGACCTTCTTAATTCCCTCACATTAGAGAATTTAGACCAATTATTTCTCGAGTTCCATAAGTGTATAGATTATCCAAAATGCACTATCACCATTTAAAAACCTGACATCTGCATTTTAGATGATACTGAAGCATCATACTCTGAACAAGAGCATTTAAAATTATCTCAGAGAATGTTACATATTTTCATGGACTTTTGCAGTCTTACATCTGTATCTATAACAAATGAGGAATAAGATTTTTTTTCTTCCAACCATGCAGGAGTAACATCTACAGTGATAAGCAGAACTCACTGCATCAATATTTCAATCCATTTAACACAAAAAAACTCATTTTGGAAATGAAATTTAAGGTATTTTTTTGTTCCACAAGTCATAAAAACAAGAAAACCCTCATTTTCAGTTCAAATTTTTCAGTATCTTCAATAAGAAAAAAAATATATTTACTCTTCTGGTTTTCATTCCATTAAATCACTATAGTTATCAAATTTAATTATATTTTTGCCTGACTTAAAACCTTTGTATCTCAATATTTTAAGGTATGAATAGCAAAGTTATTTAAACCCAGTACTGAATAATTAACGTAGTCAGTGAGAATAACTGTGTAGGTATAAAAAAAAAAAATTAAGTCATTTTTATTAATTCCTTCTCTTCAACTGGGATACTTTCTGAACAGTCATTTAAAAAAAAATAAAAATCTAGTAGAAGTACCCAATTAATCAAACAAAAATTTCATTTATATATCTTTTTAGAAATACTGTCTGTATAGTGTTTAAAGAGAATCACTTTTATTCAGACAACTTAAAAAAAAAAAAAAGAAAGAAAGAAAGCTTGTGGCAGTAAGGTTTTTTTTTTCCTCTATCCAACCTGTTTGTACACATAGTTGTTTGCTTAAGTAAGAGATCCCGATGAAATCCCATCACCTGTTTCTCATAATTACAGCAAAATGTCTGGTACTGAGCATGATCACATAGGAAGTGGAAATATATTTCAGCTGACAGATATCTTCCCCTAAAACAGTTTCTTTGCATTTTTGACAAAAAAAATAGTGAAAAATACAGATACTGAATGTATTTGTGATATGTCAGTATTTTCTAAAACAAAATGCTAAGGCAACAGGCATATCATAGCCTGATCTCTGACAAACTGAAGCAGTAAAATAAATAAATAAATAAATAAATAAATAAAAATTATAAAAAGAAAAATTCCTAACAAAATGAAGGAAGCATAAGAGATGCTAAAAACATGGTACATCTGCAAAAGTAAAAATCGTTTTAGAAGTTCTTTGGCCAAAGAACTCTCTCCAAGATAAGAGAGCTTTGAAGGAGTTTCTCAGTCAACCCATGTAACCTACGTGCTTGCAGCAGCAGCAGCTCTTCTCCAAAGACAAAGCAGAAGCCTCATTTTTAAATCCACTTTCTGCCTTGCAGTACATCAAAAGTTGTCTGGTTTTGCTCTCTCTCTCTCCTCTAAGAAATATTACTTTAACTTCTCATCATAAAAAGATATGATTCTGATGTTTATACTATGAGCTACATTTGTCTTTAAGAGCAAGATGTTGAGTTTATATCTAATGATGAAAAAAGCCTTTAAAAAGGAAAACTCATCACAACTCATTATGTACTATAAAGGCCACAATTCAAGGATTCTGTAATTCCAGTGATGATCATTTTAAAGTAGATTTACAGCAGAAAATAGTTAGATCCTTTGACTTTAGTTATAATTTTCCATTTTGTAATTTAATACTCCTTTAGTTTATATTTGCACATTAAAAATATAGCATCTAAAAGTCCGTCATTAAATACTTTTAATATGTGTAATAAATAAGTTTTACAGTATGCATAAATCTAAAAACAAAACACAGCTTAAATTGTTAATCTTACACTTTTTCTCGTTAATTGCAATACATAAACATATGCCTTATACAAAGATATTTGCTACAAAATAACTATAATAAATACATTTTACCACATGTATTAATCTTAATAGTTACAAGCTGTTAATCTTATATATTAGGTAATAATTTGCAATAAATAATTGTTTATTATCTTGATGTTTGCTTGTCTTGGGTTTAGCAATATGCAATAAAGAAAACGCAATTTTGAATAATTTGATTGTAAGACTGCTGGGAAAATACTGTAAGTTATAATTAGCCGAGGGAGGATTTTGTTCACTAAATGAACTATATAGATATAGTTCAATAACAAAAACATGCATTATTGCTACCATAAATAATTTTAAAAGTTAACTTCGGTTTCAAGTAATAAGAGATTTTTAAAACTTAAATGCAAATAAAATTAGTAGAATATTTCACATTCTTTACTTCTTTTATCATTTTATGTTCAGTGAAAACGGCAACAAAAGAGAAGCCTTTCATCATTTTCTAAATATTTGCACATGAATATAACTTACATATACCTGAATACAAGTACCCACTTCCAATGTTTGTCTGTTCAAAAATAGATTTCAGTATCGAACTATCTTCTGCCCAGTTCTAGTATAATATGCATTTTACCATGTTTGCTGATCTTAATAGAAGCTTATACATAAAGGATAGTAATTTATCATAAATAATTGTTCGTTATCTTGATATTTTCTCATTCTGGAATTTGGCAATATGCAATAAAGAAACACATTTTTGAATAATTTAATTGTAAGACTACTGGGAAAATGGGGACAATTCTAATTAACTGAGAGGATTCCTCTGAAGGAGGCTGCTGCCTCAAAAAAAAAAAAAAGCTACAAAAGTTTGCTTTTAAGAAAATGTTATCTCAGTTTAGGTAAACAGGTATGGTTAAAGCATTTCAAATGTATCACATCTACAGAAACAAAAGGACTGCTATGATACTAAATTAAATGCTGGTCCTGAAGCCACAGAGAACTTGCATTGGGCATTAAAAAACAGGTTAACATCAGTTAATGTCTCTGTACGTAACACTCAACCGGTCAGCACATAATATGCATTTTTAATGCAATGGTATAATTTTGTATGTGTTCATTATTGCCTTAAGTTCTAAAATTGATAAACAGAAAAGTGTAACCTGCCTATAAGAAACTCAATAAAAACAAGGCAAAGATAATTGTGAACTCTGCTGTCCACTGGCAGCCTCAACAGGACTGTGACACACTTTAATCACCACCATGCCAAAGCAGAGTGCGCTTGTGCTTCCTATGGTCTGTATTCAAAGAACAGGCATTCCTGTCACACACACAAAGCAATGTCTTCTTCTAAAGTGAAAACTTATTATGAAATCATAATTTGCAGAATGTAGTCTTAAAATAATTTAGGGATTTTATTCAACTCTGCTTTCAATGCAGTTTCACTCTATTACCCTATTTGATTTCCCTCTAATCTGGCTCTGCTTCCAATCTGTAAACCATGCAGGTTAAATAAAGAGAATTTACCTTACAGTACATACTGAACGATATTTTACCATACATACATTACCATACAGTACAACTGAAAAATAAAATTCATCAGCAGATCACAGTATTTCACAGCTTGCTTATTCCTTAAGTTATTATATGTATACCTATAGAAGCTCCAAAAGTTATCTGCAGATAAACACTGCCATATGTTGCTATGTTTATAACACATTACCACTTATTATTAAAAAATAAATATGCATGCACTTATGAATTTACAGTAATACATATAACAATTATCATATTGTAAAAAAACAGTGGTAAAAGAATAATGTATTTGGAGGTGGATTTATAAAAAACTACTGATATGTACACATTTTAAAGTAATACAAATCTGAATAAAGGTGCTCATAAAATGGAAATTATTGTTACAGTCTTAAACATTACAGAACTTTCAATACATGATCAAAACAAAGTCACTAACTTGAATAATCCCATCGATTTTAATGGGACTATTTGAATAAGTAAAGTATGGAAGGATGAACACGATACCAAATCTGTGATGGGAATGAATTCAGAAACCCTTTACACTTTATCCAGGAATGATTTCCATCTAGAACTTGGGAACTAGAATAAGGCTAGCTTAGGTACCTAAAGGATTTTGTATCCAGCATGTAACAGGAGAAAACAGAAATCCAGATCTTCCATTCACTAAGGATAAAAGGGAAATATCCTTAATACAAAAAATGTTTTTTTGTATCAGATGAAAAGCATTTGTTAAACAAAGAGCAAAAGGAGCCTGCTATTCAAATGAAACTCTGTACTACAAGAACACAGACCTGTATTATTAGAGGCTTCACAGCAGATGGAAAAGCTACTTTGTTGTAGCCTAAAGATGTAAAATGCAATACCAGTCCCTAAGTGGCACTGGTACAACTGTGGAAATCATACAGCCAGATGAAGCACATAAATTTCTCATATGAACAATTGTTTTCATTTTCCTCCCATGCCACTAGATATTATAAGTGGAAAGTAAAACAAAAGTAAATATGTTCATTCCACTCTTGTGATCAGTGATAAATGAAAGGCTATTGAGCCTGACAAAGGTCAACCGTGGCCTCATTGCAGCTCGCTGATGCACCGGCGCGCCGCAGGTGCGTGTGCCTCCACTCCCACCAACCGGCCACGCGTGGGATCGCCCCGGCCCCGCAGCGCTTGGCACCACCCGGAGCTGTTTTATCAAAGGTGCGGAGAAAAAAACAAACGCGACGCGTTCAGCCTGCAGAGACCACCAAGAGCCTGCTGCCACGGCCACGAGGCTTCAATCGAGCTGGAGGAAACGATGACTTGTCGGGAGTGCTGCCTGCTAAAAATCCCCCAAATGCGGCAAGAGCACTTCAGAGTCTTGTTCACAGAACCAAGGCATGATTTCACTACACTTATGTTTTTAATAAACTCCAAATCATCAGTGACAGAGTAAAAACTAAGAGATTAACATACAAGTGACTTTCCTAAAAGTTCTCTTTCCTTCCACTTCCCATTTACACAACTACGGATTTTCCCAAAGTTCTTTGCATCTCAGCTATAGCTGCCAGCTACAAGCCAAACGCTTTTGGGTGCTTAAAACTAATTTGTTTACTACTTCTATATCATGCTCACCCAATATTACCATATATTCATAAGAGCCTTGAGTCAGCCAAATTTTAGAAATACTCTGAATTTTTTATTCATGTAACTAATTTCTAATCACTCAATAGTATTGTTAGCCATAGCAGAAAAGGATTTCAGGAAATGGTATAAAGTATTCAGAATAAGCAGAACTGGAATAATGCCTTATATTCTGGACATCTGATTTCATTTCACAACAACATATTAACTACTGTGAGATGCTATGATCAGGATACAAAAAGAAAAGTTATCCATTACTATTACAACAGAAAAGTGGGAAGATGCTGCACCAAACTGGAAAATGCGTTAGGTGGGGAGAAAAAAAAAAAAAAAAAAAAAAAAAAAAAAAAAAAAAAAAACAGGAGAGAGATAGAAATATTCTAGAAGAAGCTAAGACCTAAGAAAACATGCAAGTCAGATAAAACTTTTGGAAGTGGCCAAGAACAAGACCTGTTTAAATCAAAAATGCTTTATTTTTTTCAATCACTTTTATCATGTGATATTTGACATGGCAGCTCCATTTTCATTTATCAGTCTCAACATCTGCCTAAAACTATGATCTCTGTTACTTGGTTGTGAATTTACATAGTGTTTATTTTCCAGCAAATAGCACAGAGCAACTAATGATAGAGAAACTAAAGAAAACAAGTACTGTTATTTACATGTTCTCATTATCTTGGAAGAAGGAAAAAACACTGAAGACATTAAGTCAAGCATTACAAACCCACCATAAATGCCAGGGGCAGCAATGGAAGACAGTAAGATGCATGAGGAGAGGCAGTACAGATGCATTTCAAGGGGATGGCACAACTGCAAAGCTCCAAAGGATGGCACATGTGACACTGAAATCCCAAAAGAGAAATCAGACCTAGCAGAAGCATAACTATCTCCAAACAAAACGCACACCCTGGAAATAGTCAAAGGTGTACGTGACAGTAATCTACCTGCAAATAACTTAATGGGACATGGATGTCTCATTCTCATTTATGTTCCTAAGAACAGCCCATTTGCAGTTCCTTGTGAATGACAAACCCATGTTTTTGTTGTTGTTTTTCACATGAATTACAGACTTCTCAGATTTGATTAATTCTTCTTGAATTACCAATAACTTCATTTCATCTTCAAAATGAAAAGGACACCATAAAGATAATGCTAGGTATGTACAGAAACAAACAGCAGTCAGAATATGGCTCCATAGTACCATTACTGCAGCCTTGTATATATTTAGCTATTCTGGGGACTCATGTCCTGGCACTTTCCAGAATCTGGACAGGACAAAAAAAAAAGTTACGTGATGTATTCCAAAGTTCTCAAACCTGTTTCTCTGCCACATTTTAAATTTCATGCTTAGGGGATATATTGGATATTTCTGGCAACATAGCCAACAAAAGATGTACACAATCTTATGCATTCAAAATTAAAGTGGAAACAACTAGCAGAGATTCTTGTGAAGTGAAAAAGAATTCTTCAGTTAAGGGTAATATTCCATAAAATATGAATGGCAAAACTTTAAAGAAGATACACCACAAAAACCTCATTTCCTACCACAGATCTAATTCTAGATGTAAAAATAACACAGTTCAACCTTATTAAAAAAAATAATAATAATCACTATTTCACTATTGTATCTGGGAAGAAGTAACTCATATCAGGTGTCAGGCTGAATGTTACACTGCATAAAATAGATCACTGACCCCCAGTATTCTTTTGGCAATGAAGTTTATTACCTCCACTTTCTTCTCTTCCTCACAACCTGCCTCCTTTACAGCCACCACCTTCCCTTTCCTCCCTCAAATTCACCACACTGCTTCTCACCACTGCCTGATGCTGTCTTCTTGTCTTCCCTCCTTTGTTTTTGACCCCTGCCGCTACCTCCCTCGTCCCACAGCTGCCCAATTTGGCAGTGTCAGCACAGGGCCCAGCCTAATAAGCCTGAAAGAATTTATTAATTTAGGCTTTATGCCATGCCTCAACACTACTGGTGTACCCTGGTAGCGGGGATCCATAACATGGAGAGTTTCTACTGTTTAATGCAAAACTCAAATGTTTCAGAATTAAAAACAGAATTGACAATTAAGATATTCTGTAGGTAGACAAAGTTTGGGAACAATTCTCTACATATATAAGACAATTGAAGGTACAACTGCTCCTATTCATCCAAATCATTGATACAATATAAAGCACTGTAATTCCTATGCTGAAGATGTCTTATCTTCATACTGTGTGGGTTTTGTGTAGCTTGCTATTTTAAGGTAAACCTAAAGAAGACTTCTGTACACATGGAAAGCATCACAATTTCATTGCACATAGAGCCATAAAGGGAAGTCTTGTGTCTTGTGATGCTCAGAAAGGCGTGTTCCCCTGCACCCCCAAAGAAATAGAGAATAAAATATTTTTTTGAAAAATGCTGTATGGACCAAAAAAAAATTTTTTTTTCCTAGATGTGATAAAACTATAAACCATTAGTAACTTGACACCAGATAGTTAAGCAGCCCATTAATTATCAGTTAGTACTGGCAAACCTGGTAGTGTTTATGTATTTTGCATACCTTATTTTGCCAACATCATTTACACTTCATTAGCACTATTAAACCTTAATATCATTTTTGTAATGTAAAAACCACCACTACTGTCTCCACCAAAAAGAAATACTTAAAACAGTATTAATATGATACAATGGAAAATTGCTAAACAATAAAATGGATCCCTAAGAAAATTTGATATAGATTTCCTGTATTTTCCCTGCACTATATTCAACCCTTCTCACAAGGCATACAGCAAAATGGCAATGAAAAGTGAATTTCCTGCTGTTACAGCTACTTTGGATGCTCATGCTTCTGTTCCTGTGGAGACAGCTTGGATCAATTTCAAGAAAATAGCCTTTATCTACACTTTTGCACAGAAAACACATTTTTATTTTGAGGAGATGCAGTATTTGTCTGTGGTCAGTATTTTAATTTGCAGCATAACAGTGTTGTAACTTGCATATAATTAAAGCACTGAAGACTATCAGACAAAGATTTACAAAACAGTTGAAGAAAGACATTTTTGAATTTTCCAAATAGAAAAGTATTTAGTTCAGGACTCTTAATATCATTTACACAGTGTACATATACTATTACATACACCTACCTACAGTTTTCTTTATCTGTTAAAGTAGAAGCAGAAAACTAACTGAGAAACAGTACGAACACGATACTGGGTCTAAAGATACTTGTATTGTCATTTGTAGATCATCCATGTCTTCTGAGTTCATCAGGCTGAAAAACAAACAGCTAATCCTAATCCAGTCACCAGGAGTGACAGTATTCAGTCATTAGCATTATATTGAAGTTTATGGCCTGCTTGTGTCATCAGGAAGACAATGAAATAAGGCTTATCTGTTTTCAGATACAGACATTCAAGTAAATTAATGCACAAAGAAATGAAGTGTGAGGTACTTGCTACCATCACTGAGAAATTAATGATAATCTGTATTTAGTTAAGGCTGTAGTTTCACAGAAAAAAATGAGTAAATGCACTTGTATACAGAATCACAGAACTGTAGGTGTTGGAAGGGACCTCAAAAGATCATCGGGTCCAACCACCCTGCCAAAGCAGGTTCCTTACAGGAGGCTGCCCAGGTAGTCCAGATTGGCCTTGAATATCTCCAGAGAAGGAGACTCCAAAACCTCCGTGGCCAGCCTGTTCCAGTGCTCCGTCACCCTCACCGTGAAGAAGTTCTTTTGCATGTTGGTGCAGAACTTCCTGTGCTCAATCTTGTGGCCATTACCCCTTGTCCTGTCCCCGCAAACCACTGAAAAAGAGGTTGGCCAAATCCCTCTGTCTCCCACAGCTCAGGTATTTATACACATTGATGAGATCCCCTCTCAGTCTTCTTTTCTCCAGGCTGAACAGACCCAGGTCTCTCAGCCTTTCCTCATAGGGAAGATGCTCCAGGCCCCATATCATCTTTGTGGCCCTCCTCTGTACTCTTTCCAGGAGATCCCTGTCTTTTTTGTACTGGGGAGCCCAGAACTGCACACAGTACTTCAGGTGAGGCCTGACCAGGGCACAGTAGATGGGGAGGATCACCTCCCTTGATCTCCTGGCCACATTCCTTTTAATGCACGCCAGGATCCCATTGGCTCTCTTGGCCACGAGGGTACACTGCTGGCTCATGGTCAACCTGTCATCCACCAGGACCCCCAGGTCCTTCTCCTCAGAGCTCCTTTCCAGCAGGTCATCCCCCAGCCTGTATTGATGCATGTGGTTGTTCCTTCCCAGGTGCAGGACTCCACACTTGCTCTTATTAAATCTTATTTGGTTTCTTCCTGCCCATCTCTCCAGCCAGTCCAGGTCTCGCTGAATGGCAGCACATTCACACCATAGCTAGTCTCATCATATCTTGTACTTAAACACCCTCAGAAGTCACAGACTTCAAGAGTGCAAGACCAGACATTTGGGCAGTTTGACCGAACACCAAGCAGAATGTTAATGAAACTGGAATCATCCAGTAAGCCAGGTCTGAACTGAATCTGACATTCTGTTCAAACAGACAACATATGCATTACCTGCTTTTTGTTCTTACTTCCAATCTGTTGGATAAATATGGAAAAGCATTTATAAACTGCACACTCTAAACAGACAAGTCTATTTTGTAATTAAACAAATCAAGCATCTCTGCAAGCTTTGCACAAGAAAAAACAAAAGACTCATCAAATCTAAATATGAGCATAGATGTTCTTGCATCACTTAGAGACTTAAGAGCTGATAAACAATAGCCTAGCTAGGTCCCTGTTTCACTCACCAATTTCAGTGCAAATATAAATGTAAGGTAAATAAAATATGATGATATACTGGAACAAATGGACTAAATTAATAAATTACTATTTCTTTCTCTGTGGTACATGAACACACCCTACCAAAAGCATTGCTCCCATTATGAATGCCAACCCTCTGGAACAGCAAAAATGTCCACATAGATGTAAGCACTATTCTCAGTTGTAGAGGACATAGCAATAGCTGTAATAGTGGAACACAGCAAAACAAGGACAGTCCTTCAGTTTTCTTCATACAATTTCACACCAACTTACAGATATTTGTAAGGGAAAACAATGGAAATGAACTACTTTGATTATTGCTAAAACTGTTAGATTTGTCTCATAATAAAGAGTTTAAATACAAAGTACAGTAGGTGTAGTTCCTTCTCTATATACTCCATAAATCTGCTTCTTCAATATACAATTCAAAAAAGCCCCTAATTGCTATTGCTATCATGATAAACATTGGAAAGTTCTGCTTGACCTTTTATTAAAATTTTTCTATACCAATATGGTTCTTTTGCTACAAGCACCCTAAGGAATTATGAGAAATACTTTTTTCTGTAGTTTAGCCCATGTGCACTTAATAGGCTCACAAATATAATACCATTATAAAAAAGAAAAACTGCCAACACTGCTAAAAAAATTGTCATAACACTAAATTATTATATAAATATAAAAGGAGTATGTCTGTAAAATATTCACTCAATGAAGATCCCAAGGTGATGATTTTGCTATGTTGTTTTTATTCCTGGGAGATCCATAACGCATTTGGATATGCCACATGTCACCACATGAATCAGGCAGTTAATGCATGTGCTTTTAGAAGCAGAGATGTCTTCCCAATAGAATGTGCTATAAAAAAAAAAAAAAAAAAAAAAAGTTGAGATTCTGTGCTGCTTTGTCTGATAGGCATAATTTAATGTCTTGCTTATAGTGCTGCATCTTAAGGAAAAATGTGTGCTGTCCTATGTAGTTATTTACAACATATTACTAAATCTATGCAAATATATTTCCCTGAGCTTGGTATTATATAAAAAAGGTCAACAATGTTTGAAATATTTTGAACCACATTCCCAATATATTTTGTATATAGCACTAATGTCCAATATACATATATATATCTTAATATATTTCCAGATTTTTCTATTAATTTTATCCTACTGTAGATTATTAAATAAATGCAGGGTTTTTATTGTTTTGGGGTTTTCTTTGTTATTTTTAAAGACTGTAGAAATTTTCCTATCTAGCTATGGCTTTTCATTATGAACGCTAACCATACATTTGTTAATAATGCATCAGTTAAATTACTACATACTATGTTGGCATTATTTAATAAAGTAAATAATAGTCAATATCCAATAGGTAGACACTCGTGAAAAAAGTTGAGAGGGGAAAAAAAGTGTTATATTCTGCTTCCTATATGATTTACTCCATAATTTCTACCGTTCATTTTCTTTTCTACTAACTTTTAGACAGAAGATACCCAAGTACCATTTATCTGTCTCCTTTTGCACTGAGTATTTCTCTGTCTTTTAGGAAAATTCTAGACATTTAATTACATTTACATACCCTCTTCTCATTTTTACCTTTATATGCACATTGTTAATGACAATTTTTTCCTGCAAATGAAATTGTACCATTGATTATTAGTTTGTGAAAACTTGTGCATCTCAGAAAGCAAGAGCAGTTTTAAAGGGAGTATATTTTTTTTCCTCCTTTTTTAACACAGGTTAGGGACAGTGTACACTTTCCCTACAGAAACTTGGTGTTGTATTTGAACTCAAGATTTCAAAGCTGAAATGTTCCTGTATGGGTAGGATACATTAGATCTACTGAAATACGAGAACAATTTGTCAAGTAAATCATGTCTTTCCCAATTTTGCACACCTATGTTTTCAGTAATGTTCCATTAACCTGACATGATGCAAGTTTCACTTAGGAAAGGTGTAGAAAATTTCAGAAGTGTATACTACCTTACTAATTTCTATAACATTTTAGCCCTGTAATGTCATTAATCTGCTGATGATTTAATTCTCTGTGTGGAGTTTGTTATTATCAGAGTGTTTTAATTTCTAATTTGTTTCAGTCATCTCTGACAGGTTGTACTCTTCACCAGTTCACATCAGTTGCTTACTTTAATATTCCTTTCAGCAACTACTTCATTATTATCTATCCTCATTTTTCAAGTAGTAATAAGGGGTTTTGTTAATTACTTACATAGTTAAATTCTAATTCTAATTCCACCAAACTGGCAGAACTGTAGTTCTGAAATTCTATTCGGGGACATATTTCCCATAGAGAACAGCATGTATTTGCGCATGTGATAGTTTGTGTTTCCAAATCAAACAGTGTACCATGCAGGTAATTACTTCATCAAAACTGCATACAAAACCATGCTCAGCAGCGTAACACAACTTAACCCTGTTTTTACCATGCATATTTCCAACATTGACTTCCTACTTTCTTGTTAAAATACTCATCAGTACTTTCTCTATTTCTTTCCTTCCTTAGTATGGTCTGTTATCACCTGTGGATTTGCTACATGTTCATTCACCTGAATGATGAAATAGCATGGTAATTTGGAAATGATAATATACACACGCAGCTGTGTTTAGATCTAGGATCATCCTGGTGTGGTGGTTTTACTCAGGTGGGCAGCCAAGCTCCACCACAACTGCTCTCTCACTCCCCCTCTCCTCAAAAAGGAAGGGGGAGAAAATACAACACAGAGAACTTGAGGTTTGAGATGAGAAAAGTTTAATTAAAGGGAAAGGGAATGGGGAGGAAAAAACAGAAACAAAAGAAACAATCAGTCCGTGCGGAAGCACAGACAGAGAAAAAAATTATTCTCTACTTCCCATCAGCGAGCGGTGTTCAGCCACATCCTGAGAAGCAGGGCCTCAAAACGCGTAGTGGTTGTTCAGGAGGAACAGCCCCCTCCCCCACGAGAGCCCCCCCTTTTATTGCTGAATGTGACATCAGGTGTTATGGAATATCCCTTTGGTTGGTTTAGGTCAGCTGCCCCGGCAATGTCCCCTCCCCATCACTTGCCCACCCCCAGCCTGCTGGCTCTTGGGGGCTTGGAAGGAGTCCTGACGCTGTGCCAGCACTACGCAGCAATAGACACAACACTGGAGTGATATCAGTGCTGTTCCAGCTACAAGTGCAGAGTACAGCACTGTGCAGGCTGCTGCAGGGAAAAGGTGACTCCAGCTCAGACAGACCCAACACACCTGGTCAGTCAGCATTAGCTCCCAGTGAACTTTTAAATGTACCAAAGTCATACAGAATATTGATAAAGAAAGCAGATGTTTAACACCATAGTCATACCAAGTAACAGTAATCAAGTATACTAACAAAAGAAAGCTCTCAAATCCTAGTACACACTCGACTTAAACAAAAACAAGAGTTTTTGTTTAAAACCACAATGATAACAATGCAAATAATATCTACAACTGGCAGAAAGTTGTTATGAAATTGTTTCTGGGAAAATACTTCGAGTTGTGCCCATGATACTTGTCTAGAAGAATTAACAAATTTCTCCAGTAATAAGATCCTTACTCAACATTGGAAGTTAGTTTCTTAGTGTTATCCTTCAAACGTGTACATCAACATCACTGCAAAATTTTCCAAGGCTCATTGTCTCCACTTGACAAAGGTCGGTATTTATTCTAAGGTAAGGGAGACCTGTGAACTACACTGCACATCTCTTCACATCGTTTCCCCAATTCCAATAAAAAGAGGTATCTTTTCTATTATACTTCACACATTTTCCCCCATTGATACACAGAGAAGATACGGGAGGAAAACTGGCAACATATGATGCATTAAGAAGACTTTTCAGAAAAAAACTGTACCCCAAAAAAGAACAATACCTCCAGCAAAGCTGCTTCACCTCGAGTTTCTTTGATGTATACTACTGCAGAGGAGGTACAAAGCCATATCTTTGATATTTGGGACAACTGTTTGCTTTCTTCAATACCAAATCTCCCCTAGCTATTATGACATTTTCATACCTCTCTAGCATAAAGGAAAAAGGAAGCGGTACAAAATTTGCAAAGATTCCAGAAGTCTTTTTAAACAAAGACATTCAACAAAACTAAACATTATGTTTTGTAGAGGACTTAACCAACATCACCACAAGTGATAGATTGCCTTATGATAAGAAGGTACCATTTTCAGACTCCTTAAGAACTAACCTGACAAATATGAACTTCATGTCATAACAAATTAGTAAACAGTTAATCATGTAAATTTGTCAGTGAAGGTATGGTTACTAGAATCTATTTGTATATTTAAATAGTGAGTCACTTTAATATCATTCCTCAATAGTAAACTAATTTAGCCAACTAATCCGGTTTATTTCCTAAATATTGTTCATTTCTATCAGTTGGATGATTTTTTTTTTCCCAGACACTTACATAACAAGCATTAAAAAGATACATTCGGCAGCTACAATTGTTAACATAACAAAGGCTATATAGAATCCAGAGGTTATTGCATTCTCCCAAAAGTGTTTAAATAATAGCCTAAAATCTGAAGAATTACTTTAATACTTCAATAAAAATAACCCAATTCAAAGCATTTTCAAGGAAACAGAGCTCCTTGCTCTAGGCTACCGAATAATGGCTGAAAGAAAGTATATAGCTTGTCACTTCTGATTAGAGAACTGTGCCTCTGTGCTTTGAATGAGAGGCATGTCTGGTAATAAGAAGTGCAGATATTAAATTTAATAAAATAATGTGGAATACAATATATATGAACTTGACCAAGTATAGCACAAAATGTAACATACATTACCCTGCTCAGTCAACTACTGTGGCCTAACATCTAATGACAGACTTAATTTCCATTTTCCAAGGAGACTACTACAAAAATACAATTTTCAGATTATACAAGTATTTTATCAGACTACACAAAAATGTAAGCAAAATTGCTTTACATATCTACATGAATACATAACAATAGCAGACCATTGCTAGACTACAAGCTGCTCAGCCCTAGAAGTCCACAAAAAAAATACATTAGGTCTTGTAAATAATTAGTTACAGAGACCCTGATGCTAATATGTCACAGCATCATATTATCCACAGTGTATTTCTTTCTTTCCAGACTTAGGGATACATTGGTTTGGGGGTTGATTGCTTTTCTGTTCTTGCTTTTTAAAAACACTATCAGGATACAATATTTACATGTTAAATATAAATAAGTTAGCTGCTTATAATTCAAGTATTCCAACAGAAGCCATAACAGCTTTGTCTTTCAATACATTAACCTTCAGCATGTATTTTCACAATTAAATAACAAGCTCCATACAGTGCTTTCCACTCCCTTTCTAAGATAGAACTATGCTACCTGTGATATGACACATGAGGGATTTTAAAACAATTCTAAGAGCTAATCCCAGTAAACCCAGAATTAAAGTTCTTGTTTCTATATTTCACTTTCAAAATATTTAGAACTTTGACAGATGTGACATTATGTTTTCATTAAAACAGCTGATTTCAAAATGCTGCACTGTGCAAAAGCACCATAAACAGTTTATGATGAACTGCCACACTCTTAATTAAAACAATAAATCCAGTGCACAATATTTGTGCAGCCTCTGGTTTGACCTTTGCCTCTTACTATCCACTACCAGAGCTGCTGCCTCATTCTGTGCACCAGATGTAGAAGGTCTTAAACCATGATCTGAAAGGCAGTAAAGATAAAATAGGAGAAAATGTGCCATTACTCTTTGTAGTTATGATTAATTCAGTTCATATTTTACAATCTGGTTATGGAGTAAAACTGCAGACTTTACATCAAGTATTTGCCATTCAATACACCAAATGTATAAAAATGCCTGATATTTTAGCAAATGACACAAAGCTAATTCACAACCACCACATGAAGGACAGAAACATGAATAATAATAAAAAAAAGGCATTAATTAGCTATCCAACTAAAAGAACAAATCTGTCTCTGTCAAAACCACTTGATGGTCAGTCTTGGCAAAAAATGTATGTTACAAAAACAAACAAACAAAAAAAAAAAAAAAAACACTTTCCCTTATTTCTCTACCACTTGATTTTAAGCTTAAGATTAAATTAGATTAAATCTAATTTTAAGATTAGATTTAAAGATTAAGATTAAAATATCCTTGAAATCTATCTGGTATACATGAACAGAAATCAAATGTTATTAACTACTATAACTACTACTATTAACTACTACGCTGTAATTATACCAAATTTCTTCTATTTTCACAGAAACAAAGTTGAACACAGAAATAACTCAAAGAGCTAAGTTTAGGAAATGAGCTAGGATCCTGGAGTACTAGTTATTCTAGGAAGATATCTTACAGAAAATAAGACTGTAAAATCATCTAAGTTGGAAAAGACCTTCAACATTGCCAACATCGACCATTAACTTGAACTGCCAAGTCCCATCGCTAAAGCACATCCCTTAGTGTCCCATCCACACATCTCTAAAAAAGACTCCAGGGATAGGCACTCCAGTTCCCTGGGCAGAAGAGAAACATGCAGTTTTCATGAAAAGAGAAACAGATAAAACATGCAGTTATTGGAGACTTCAATATTTCCGCCTTTCTGTGACTCTTCCCACCTACATTGGTGAGACTATAAAAAAAGTTCACAATGAATAAGAACTTATAAATTAAAAATTGGATTATACTTCTGAAGATGTATTTAGAGTTTTACTTGCATTATCACAAGTCTTACAGAAGTGGTTCTAAAAAAACTATGGAAAAATAAAGACATGAATTATTAAGAGAGCCAAGAATCTCTGTTTTTTTAGCCTAACTCAGGCCAATGATTCTTCCAAAGCCTTCTAGACTTGGTGATTTTCCTGCTTCCATTTCCAGATTTCTAAAGAAAAGTGGGGGAAGTTACTGTGTTTGCCCAGTCACTGAAGTTGTTAGCTGATTTCTGCAAAGCAGGAAATTCTTACAGAATACCTATGATACAGGTATGCAAAGGGAGAAATTTCACAGAAGCTCCTTTGTGACATACACAGTACTACACTTCTTAACAATAGTCACCACAGAGAGAAGTATTTACACACATTTAAATTTATCTGAATTCTACTGCATAAATATGAAGCCTATTGTAAGTGCTGCAAATTCCTCTTAATTTTCTTGGGTTGCTTTGTACACACTACAGTTTAATCATGCACTGCGAGGTGAAAATTTCAGATCCTTGCCAGCTGATTGCTTCATGTGTAGTCTGAATATTGCAAATCTCAAATTCAGTGTGAAGTTTAATTGCTAAAATATGTCCACAGTTTAAGCATAATGGAATAAGATGCCCACATCTGCTCAGAAAAGACTACACTTCTTACTGTTTCCAATCATTTAAAAAAAAAAAAAAAAGTCTACTCCAACAAACCCCAAACTCAAAGAAAACAGAGGACAAATATTTTCTATATTACAAAACTTCATTTTCTATGCCAGCAACATTATTATAGAAGGCCTGAGTCTGAGTCATAATATAAGAATGTTTGGAGTTGACCTACTTATTACTCCTCCACAATTTTCATGGAAACTTTTAAAGATAACCAAAAGTCTAACTTGCCATCAAGTAACTATTATTGCATCAAACAATTCTTGTGAGAACTCTCTTACAAATAGAATACGTGTTTTTTACACCAGATTTATATATTCACACACTCTATATATGTACCTTTTCCATCAGAAAAACAAAAAATTGAACTTTTTTCCTCACAAACGTATGAAAACAGGAATACAGAGTGTTTTCTGGAATTGTTCTAACTGCTTCAGCTGCTGATCTGAGCAGTAGAACACCCTTGCAAACAATTTGGCCCAGGTGGTTTGTGATTGCCATGCCAGTTGCAGACACTTTGTACAATGAGGTTCTGTAGCAAGCATTAAGGCTGGGTGAGGGAAGGGAAAAGCGTTGGGGAAGAGGGTGATTTGATGTAAAGAATGACTGAGACTTTTAATATAAAATAAAAATCAAAAAGCATCACAATCTCTTTTTAGTCCTCTACAGGAAAATCTGGTTTGGACAAGGCTTACTGTTATTTCATCTGCAACTTTTCTTCTGTCCCTACTGACACAGCAGGATCCCATCAGCCAGCTTGGCTACACAAGTAATATCCATGTTGGAGTACCAAAACCCCTGCAATTCTTTAGCCAACAAGGAAACTGGAGCCAGAATACTGTGCAGTTGGTGGGACAACTTCCAAATAGCTAACTAATCTTTAATGCTTTCACAATACTGAAATTATTTCTTCTAGCATATCAACAACAACATTTCATCAACAAACATTAAAATTCCAGGAGGTGACTTTTAAGATGTAATTCAATTCTAACATAGCTTTTTCAAAGCAGAAATCTTGACCCCACCTGCAGCAAACTTACCTGTCAAGTTAAAGCTTTCTAATGAACAGATGAACATGTATAAGTGATGATTGTTTGTTTTTAAATGGACACTGACATGCAATAAAATAAAATCTGCCCTTCTTCTAAATATCTATTGCAAAGAAAGGGAATACCAAAATTTCCAAAAATCAGGTGTAAGGTTATTTGAACATTAACCAACAGCATATTTTCTCTAACTTAGTTCTCAGAAACACCTAAAGCGTTTTATTCAAAACACTCAAATGTTTCAGGAACTTGCAAGTTTGGGCCCATAAAAACAGGTGACATTTGACAATGTTTCAAGACACAGAAAACGAGTTTTTAGAAGTATTGGGCAAACTTAAATGAAGGGTGATGCACAGGCTGTTATAACAGTACTTGCATGCCTACAGCAGAAGAGTTCATCCTTTTAGAAGAAAACATTGTGCTACAGAGTATGTCACACAGGGCATAAAATTTAAATAAGCTTTAAATAGGAATTTTGCCTGAAGATCCATTCTACTCCAGGCTCTGGTAGATGCTTTTCTGAAGAATATTTTTGATTCCATGCAAAGATTAATTTGCCTTCCTTTTCCTTCCTGAAGGAAGCAGTTGGTCAATTTTGATGAGGTTCCTGGTGTAGACAGCCTCACAAGAAATGTCTTTGCATAACCAATTAAAGTAGTGGAGTTCTGATTCAGAAAATATACTGAATACAGAAATTAATACTGGCACATCTATGTATAGAATACAGATTAAAATAAGGAAGTAGAAAAGAAGGCAGAACCCTCCCTACTCACCTTTTCAACCAAAAAACATCTGCATGGTTTTCTCTGGTTGGATTACATTAACAGAGCATATCTGGGCAAAGACAAGTTATGCCCAGACATAAAATGACCACAACCAGCCAGCAGCAGCCCACCTGTGCGACAAATCCAGAAGCAACCAAGATCACTCTAAACTTAAGGCCACAACCACTTGAAGAGCTGAACAAAGCTACACAAAGGCTTTAAAGTAACATCAGTCTCTGAATGGTATTTCCACTAGGTCAATCAACAGTCAACCAGCTGGAAATTATAATTACAGATTTAGCATGATGTAGAACCACAAGACCACATTCTTATAACACTTTATGATCCTTTGAAAGGAAGAATGAAACACATGGAGAGAAAAATTCGCAAATTCACCCTCCCAATCAAAATACTTTTTGCTTTAGAGTTACCTTTCCTATACCACAGTACTCTCAATATTTCAATTTGCAGAGAAAAAAATAATAATTTAAAAAAAGTAGAAATTCACTTTTTTTTTTTTTTTTTTTTTTTTTTAAAACAACAAAGGAGCCAATGAACTGCTCAGACTTTTTTTTTTAAACTAAGCTTTGGCTTTTAAGAGCTGTCAATCTTTTCAGGATTTCAGCTTACTTCAGCAGAACCTGCACATGCTTAGAACCCTAAAAAAAATAAAAATAAAAAATAAAAATAAAAATATTTTCTCCAAGTCATATTGCAATTAGAGATGTAGTCTGGACTGCATGGTACCTGACTTTGCTTCTAAATTGAGAAAACTTAAAATCAGTCATTCAGATTACTAAATTTAAAATAGTCATAATAACTACTTGCTGAATAACAAAGATCACAAATGTTACTTCAGTCCTTACATTCAGAAAGAGGACATCCGTTTGTCTTCAGCAGAGACATTCTGTTTGAAAAGTGCACACAATATACTATTGACATTGCCAGAAACAAATCTGTAATGAGATCTATGTTTTTAAAGTTCTCCTAGAACTAGAAAGATTTAGCATTTTACTTTAAAATAAAATTAATTTCTGTAAAAGTGTATTAACAATCATTGACGGACATTAAATGTGCCCAATAACATAACAGTTCTGAATTATTTATTTCCAAAGTTCTTCTAAAAGCTGAACTTTTATACTTTCTTCTTTATCCTGACTCTGAATAGCAAAGATCTGAAGAACTGGAGAAGAGAAGATTATGAAAAATAAAATATATGCTTGAGTCACGCTATTCTTTAACCTTCTAAGATAGATCCTGCAAGAAAACTGGGCATGTGAAGATCAGCATGTGAAAGATAGCATCCATTAAGGTTTATGCTGCAATGGCTTCAGGTTTCATGAATAAAAAATATGAGTTCAGTCAAGAAAAGTGGTTGCATAAAATTGAAAAAGAAATACAGTAATCATGCAAGGCCTAAAAAGTCCACGTTCCTTTGCACACAGTTACTGCCATTTACCTATTATTAGAGTAAGAAAAGTATTTAATGACTATTTGTTTAATTTCAAAGCAGACATGAGAAAAAAATAAGTAAAAAGGTATCTTGAAGAAAATCTAAACTTTGCAGACTATTATACTCAGGTAATGGGTCTTTTCTCACTGGAAAATGCATGTAAAGCATGGAATGGAGGAACTTAACCAATATCTTCAATGTCTTCTAGCTCAGTAAACGAAGAAGTATCCGTAGAGGTAAGAAATCTGTATTGTAACAAACGGACTAGGAAGAAAGAATGATTTTTTTTATGGCCTACATAACAGAGTATTTTTTTTGCATTCAGTGGATGAATCCCAACATCTAATCTAAACAACACTGATGTTCCCCTGAGCCAATAAGCATTTCCAGTGAAAACAAGTTTACCTACTTTAATGACAATAATCTAGAATAGCATGCCTCATATACAGATGATGAGTAGTATAACTTTCGTTCTCCCTGCTTGATTATCAGTGTTAGCAGTATTCTGGAATGAACTGATATACACTGGGTACATCTGCATACCCATGCAAAGTCTTCAGGGCTCCAAAACATATCTACACTCAGATTTGTAGAGGTTGGTAAGTGATTAGTTGGCAGACGTATACGGTCAGTTTAAAAGCCCAGCTCTGATAAGACTATCTGAATGAGAGAAAACTCTAGATTGCACAGAGCAGCAATCACAAAACTTTGTGAATGAAACAGGTATACCTTTCTGGTAATGTTATCCACTGACCATTTATCACATTTATATAACTGTAAAGAATCTTCCTTTTTAAGGCTAAGGAAAAGGAGTTCTGTTTACTAAGCTGACTAAACAAATATTGAATTTATCACTTTCCAGTGTTTTCATAACTTTTTTTTTTTTTTTTTTTGACTATTTACATTATGCACTGAAGCTACAGCAGTTCTAAATAAGACAAAAATCTTGCATTAACGTTGTGAATAAATTCTCCCTAATGAACAATCAGTACCTGTAGGGTACAAAGGAAATCCCAAATATCATGATGCTACTATATGATTTGAAATCTGTGAGCATTATTCAAGGAAAAAGCCCACATTTCATGAAGAATTGTTCTCAAGTTATACCTGAGAATTTTTTATTTTTTTTATTTTTTTAGCAGAGGCTTTAGGATATCATTCCTAGACTAAATCAGTTGAAAAATCAGTACTACTACACATGGAAAAGCAATGCTTAAAAATAAATAAATAAATAAATAATCCTACAAAATGAGCCGTATTTCATCTTTATAAGAATGTCTTGGTAAATTCCACCACTGGGATACTGGAAGAAAGAAGAGGGATACATCTCCATCCCATTTTTATGTCTTTTCCCAGTGCCATTAAACTATTCTCCCTCTCTCTCTCTTTTTTTTTTTTTTTTTTTTTTTTTTTTAATTGTGGTATCACCACTGGGAGCAGGTGCCTTGAAGTGGAGGCACATACCAAGCCTGACCTCCCTGTGAACAGTTCTGAATTCCCTGATCTTGTTATGAATATTTTTTCTTCAAGTGCAAAGCTGCAAAATGCATGAAAACTGAAGTAATTCAATTAAGTATCTATTCTGAGCTGGAAAAGACCATTTTGTTAGAACCAGTGGAGCACTAGTTTAACCCTGGTGCTCAGAATTCCCAAGCAAGTCAGCACATTAAGCCAGCTCTTCAACTTAAGAACAATTACTGTCATTTATCAGCCTGAATAGCAATAATGCACAAATCGACAGCTTTCAAGAGGCAAAGAGCGAACTAGGTGTAATGATATGCAAAGCCACAGCACTCTACATTTTGAACTGTCTTCAGCCCATCAATACATCTCCAAGTACCTACAATTTATCAGCACAAATGTGGTACCCAATGAAGGCAGGACCAAAAAGATAAATATGAACAGGGTGGAATAAAAGGTTTGAGAATGTTTGAATTTTATAATGATGAAGTACAGATCACATTCTTACAGCATTTCACATGCAGTGACCTGATCGCATCACATTTTATTCAGCAAGAGGAAACTAGGATAAGAGATAATCTTTCTTTCAGGCAGTTGTAAGCAGCTGCTCTGCTTTTTTTTCTTCTCTTTTCTTGTTTCTACTCCATATTTTCCTTTATTTCTTTTTCCACTTCCATTTCTATTTCAATCATGTACCTATGCAGCAGTTATATAGTACAGTTACTTTAATTGAAATATATAATTAACAATATCATTGTTTTTATCTCAAGAAATCACAATATATACAGAAGGCATCACTTGAGTCTCTCTACCTCATAAACCCATTTTAGCTATTGAAGGTTTAAAAGAATACATTGGAATTACTGAATAGCAGATATACCAAATGGCATTCTGCTGATGACAGGCTCAAGAATACAGAACTGATTTCATCTGTACCTAAGCTAACTGTGGGGGAAAAGGGGGGGAGAGGTGACTTTTTTTAACATAAATAGCTCTGTTCTGAATGGAACATTTGAGCAACTAGAGCTATTGCAGCAATTAAAGGCATTTAGCTTCCTCTGCTCATATAGGGCTTTGCAGGCAGGGACAGGCATTTGGATTACAGGTTAACGTACAAAGAGAATAAGGACATCTCTATGTTCTACCACAAGGAAAAAATAATAGGATTGTCATTATTTCACCTGAAAGTCTGGCAGTTCAGAAACTACCTGGAACTGCTAGTTTTATGCCTTTTAATTTTCCTTACTTTCTGATTATTACAGCATGTAAACTACTATATGTAGTCCTATCCTGAGTCAAGATTCCAAAATGTTCACTTGAGTTAAACAATTGCTTGGGAATGTATCTTGCACAGAGGATCTCACTGTGCAAGCTATTTTCCTGAACTAATGTCCACCTTCCAAAATTTAACAATGTTATAGAAAGTACTAAGATGTTCGGATAGATTAAATGAGATATAAGGAGAACTGAAAGTGGGCTTTGCCATGATAAAACAGTTTTGTAGTTAAAGGATAGAGATCAAGAGGCCTGAAGTTTATTCCTAGCTTTGCTAAGGATACTTCTCATATAATTTTGAACACATCACTAAAACCCATGCTTCCTCGGTTCCCACAGAGACAGCTCTTTTTCTAAACACAGAAAATAGCTACTTCAGGGAACAGATGACAGTTATTGATCAATGGAAAATGGAACATCATGATCCATGAACATCTGTGTGGTATTCCTCTGCAGAACTCTAGAACAATATTGTCTTCAGCCTTCAGAAGACAGAATTTGCACAGAGACACAATACATCATATGATATAGCTCACAGTTGAGAGGGGTTAGCAGAAGCTTTCGTATTATTTAAAATATGATTTTAACAAGAAATGCAATTTCCTCCTGTTCTATCTCTCTGGAATTCATTCACCTACCTTTAAATATTGGGGGGCAGGAGGAGGGAGGAGGAAAATTAGTTATGTTCAAGTGCTCCAGGTTTGTTTTTCACATTCCTTTTCATTCCCACTGACAACTTCTTTTCAACTTCTTTTACCAACTTTTACCATCTTACCATGTGGGCTCATTACAGTTTCCTAAACCTGTAGGTTTAGTAGCTAGTAGTTTTTAAGACACCCTAGGTTACCAGCTGCTGAAAAAGGTGCAGGTTTCCTAGAGATTGAGAGGACATCAACCCACTGAGAATACCTTAGAGATCATCAAGATGTCTCAAATGGCAGAAAATGTCATAGCATGGGATGAGCTAAGCCTAATGCATCCTTTCCCCGTAGATCTTTCTTATACTGTTGATTACGCTGGACTACCAGTTAGTAATACAAATACTCAGGCACAAGAAATAACTTACTATCAAGAAAACTGATGAACAGGCTACTAAGGAAATAATGTGTAGCATCATCTCATCTGAAGGGAAAAACAGAAATCTACCACTGATAAAGACAGTACAGTTTTGTGACTAAGAACTGCTGTTCTGTAACAAATGGCTTCTGCATTTAGTCTAGTAATCTGATTTCAGCTCATTTAGCAACTCGCATGCTTATCTATATACAACTGTGTGGATAAGAGGGCTATAACACTCCTGTAGTTCCTTTGATAAAAAAAACATTTCAGTTTTAGAAACCTACAATTTCCAGACCGGCATATCTTAAAAATCTCATAGCAACTGGTACAAATAACCCACCAGGAGCAATCAGAGTATAACCAACTCACAGTTACTACTCTTAGCACCTTTTCCCTTACCTATTAATTAGATGCAGTTATATCTATTAATTGCGCTAAAATTTGAGAAGCTTTTCAAAAATTACTAAATTTGTTTTACATATTCCTGCAATATATACACACACATACAATATTTTTACTCTGTATCATTATACTAAAATTCATTAAGGTCACTATTATATTGCTTTCAATATCTGCTTTTTCTCATATTCTACATGGCCATCCATATAATAAACTTGATCTATATGAATCAGTAAAATTCAACATAAACCACCATCAGTGAACCAAGCAATTCAACACCACATTTCCACCTTCTTACAATTATTCTTATCCTTACGTTGTCTCGGTCAATACTTGGGAAACAATATATATGTACTAATTGGTAGTCAGAAAGTTATTAGAGTTCTTTTCAGATGCAAGAGAAGATTCTACCTTTTTTTTTTTTTTTTTTACTCAGCAGCTCTTTCTCATTTTCTCCAGGAGATATGAAATTTAGATTTTTCTTTTCATCTCAGTCGTGCCACAGGAAAAGACAGTTTCTTTCAGATTTGATGTAGAATCTATGCATGATCTCAGAATGCATTTTGTTAATGACTGAATGTCACCTGTGTAAGGTAGAACAGTAAGGACAGCCAGGTGAGCAGACTATCTAGGTCCAACATTTTACCAAAGGGAATCCACATGAAATGAAACATAATAGTATAATTTTCCAGGAAGCTGAATGTGAAAATGTCTAAATAGTGTACAATGGATGCTTATTTTGATATCTCTCTCTCTTACTTGTTACTGTGTTGGCAACACTCATGATATTATCACAAGTCTCCTGTTAATTGGTATTCCTTCTCATCTAACAACTCCCACAGCTGTATTATTATGTAAAGAAATCTCATTTCCTTCTTTTTTTATTGTTTCTAAAATTCAGTAATGATGAGAAAACAATGCAAGCTCGAACCCAAAACTTTCAGAATACTAAAGGAAAACAAACAAACAAAAAAATCTGAAGTTAATTGTTTACAAAAACTGTTTTAAACCAATGTCACTGCTTTATCTGAAACACAGTGGTCATTGTTACATTGTTCCTATAAGTAACGGCTCTGAAGCTACAGTAATGGTAGTGAATTTTCATCGCTGTAATTTCTGACATGTTTGTGTCAGCCTCACTACTGTTATCAATTTCTATTGCTCCTGTCTAATAGCAGTATCAGAAATGCAAATGTACTATAAAAATCCAAATGTAAAACATTAAGTTGATAAAAAAATAAATAAATTATTCAGAAGAGGAAAAAATCAAATAAAAGAAATGTGTACTCTGAACAATCTAAATGACAAGTAATTGTGTCAAATCCTTTTGTTCATTTCTTATGCCTAAACTGACTGAGAGTTTCATCTTGCTTCCTCTGAATCCAAAATAAAACTTCCATCTTTTTCTTTGAAAGAGTGCAAAAAGATCTTTAGGAGTGAGATACTCTGTTCAAAATACTTCAAATTTATCTACTCCTTGCCTGAAGTAATATGCAGAAATAAAACAGTAAGAAAAATTTCTAAGAGTTACAGTTTCAAATGTTAATTCACTTAGACAAAAACTACTGGCTGGGTTCTGCTTGGCTATAAATAGAAATTTATTATGGCACAATAAAAGTTGATTACCACATTTTGGCTAATTACCTAATTAATTATCATAACCAGTTGTCAGAACTCAAGATGGCTTGAAGTGACCTGGAGGTCCAGGAACTTCTAGGCTACTTACACCATTGGAAGAATATAAAGAGTGGACTGGCAGACAACCACATTATTCCTCCTTCCACAAGATCTCTGGTAAAATTACCACTGGCACTCAGAGTTCCAAGCAAATGTTCCTTAACAATGTTTTTCACAGACATGGAGAAATGATTCACCACTACACTGCCCACAGCTATGAGAGAACTGTTAAAATGATTATGAAGCTAACAGAATTAACCACACATACTAGCAATATAATCTACACCCAATTTATCTATAGATATCACAAAGTAATGACAGATCAGCAGCCACTTAAAAGGCTCACTTTTAAAAGATGCAGTTAGCTTCCAATTTGTAACAAACCCCCCCCAAAAAAAAGAGGAACGTGCTCTGAAGACTATTTGAAGATTAGTGGGAATTATGTCCGTACTTTTAGAAAATGTTTATCCTCATCTTCGTACACAACTACTTTATTACCAATATAGTTCTGACTATGATTTAGTATCCATCAACTTAATTAAACTGTTGATTATAGTGAATGATCTCTAACTTTTAGTAAAATTAGATGAAACAGCAATATTAACGATTAGTTATTGATTACACTTCTGTAGATAAATGTATTAAGTACTAACTATATGACAAAGATAGTAAGAAAGCTCTGGCCATGACCAGGCAGCAGAAGCCTATGCCCTGCCCATTCACACTACAGGGCTGAGAGTACTTAGGTTCACACTAATGTGTAGAACAGAGCCCTGAAGAGCACCTGATTCTTTTTTCCCCAGACTTGGCATTTCTTCTTTGTTTTGAGGGTAAAGTAGTAAAGCTACAGAATACTCAAGGAACTAGAGGAAGAAAACCTCTGAATACCAATTCCAGCTCATCCACAATTTTGTTGCCTAGCAGACATCAATGTTCATACACCTGAACACTGGTATGGCTTTTTTTAGTTCCATAAGATGGTTTAACCTGACAGCTAATACCGTCAGTATCATAGAGGGAGCATACATCATATGTCAGGAGCATGGCAGTAACGAGGAATTCTGGCAGCAGCAGTCCAGCCAATCTCCTCCTGAATAATGGCCACAAAAGACACAATTATTTTGACACAGCTGGATCATCCTTGGAGTTATCTTAATTTATGTTAAGACAAAATTGATGCCAATGTATTGCAGAATTTTTCAAAAGGGGATAGCAGAATTCACTCTTTCAAAGTGCCACAAAGGCTGATTTCACTTAATATAAAAGATTTCAGCTTACCATAATCAGTCCTAAGGGATCTACTAGCACAAAGCTCTTCACTGGAAATGCAGGTATTCTTTTAAAACAAAATATTATTAACTAAGGATATTTCATAAAAAATTGCTTACAGACATGGATTTTAATGGACAGGAAAGACACGACGCTATAGCCTTTTTATCCTTGTTTCCATTAACTGCATAACAAGCATGAAATATATATATATGAGATGATATGGAAGACAAAGTGAAAAACAACATAGAGTAAAACATCCTCAAACTGAAGAAAACTTCTTGACTCTTGTTATTCTTCTCTTTGAAGTATCCATTCAGTAATTTAAAAGAGTGTAGAGTCACAAACTGAGAATAGAGTGCAAATCAGGGATATTTCAGATATTCAGATCAAATGTTGATATGATTAAACATGTTACAACCCAAAGAGGGTTTTCTTCAATGTCATCTTATTACATGGCAAGGTAGGAAAACAGACAGTTCAATCACAAAATCATAATGTTTAAGCAGCATGAAATCATAAAGCTAGCAACAAAACAGGTGAAGCATGCTACATTTAAGATTCATATGCTTCCTTTTACCCTAGCACAATATTGGCTTACTGATAGCCCTAAATGGCCAGTCCATGCTGGTCTCTCCAGCACAAGAGGAGTGAGCAATATTATTCTTTTGGGTGTACTTACTCTACTGCACTCCATCATATAAAAATAACGCACATGAATAGTTAAACTGTTTGTCCAACTGTAGACATAGGTTACAAGCTACCATAAATTGTGTTGTTGTTTAGACACATACATAAAGCTCAATGCATACAAATAATCTTTACTGTCACATTGAAGATCCATTGAAATTGGCATACTGCTACAATATAATTTGGTAATTTTATTTTGTTACAGACATCCTGATCCTCTTAAAAACTGATGTGAACCAAAATAACAAAATATTTGCAAAATTGTCTCTATAATAGAAAGTCTAAATGTGTACTTTATTTGATTATTTAGTGTTTGTTTTTTTGTTTGTTTGTTTGTTTTTTAATGTTAGTTGATTCTGAGATCACAGGTGTTGACATTCTGAAGCTCTTGGGGAGCAAGCACATCTTGAAAGTGCTGTCTTCGTAAGTTTTAACTCAGTATAAATCCAGACTAAAAACACCTCAGAGAAAATTCCCAGTTTTATATTGTGCCTGAATGTGGCAAAATAGGCGTTTCTAGATACTAAACTGAAATTAGAACATCACAAAATCAAGAAGCATGGTCATTTCCTCTCTGCACTGAAAACGGACTCAGTGCAGAAAGGAAATGAAAAGAACAGCTTGTGTGACTTCATTGCTTCCCTTACACAAGGTACGTTGAAGGTTTCTTCATTCTCTGCAGCAACTCATGTTGGATAAGTGTGGAACTGACCTGCAGAATTCAGCCCATCAGTTATTATCACAGATCTTCCTCATGCAATTTACTTCCTACCAGAGGGACAATAATATCTTCAGAAATAACTAAATAACCTGAGAGAAGTGAATTAGGTTCCTAAATCACTTTTTACAAATTTTAATCATATGTCTCATATAGTAACATGTGCTCATTACCACATAAATACACCTGGTATACTCCCATCAATCAATAACACAGTATCAATGACATTTATAAATTGCATTCATTGTTCTTAAAAAAAATATTTGAACCAATTTTTCCCAAATAACATTAATGCAATAAAGATTTTTTTTTCCAGATATGCTTTGTCCTAGCATATGAAACTTATTGTTGCAGTCAGAAGAAAAATAAAATAAAATAAAATAATAATAATCACAGAATCACAGAATTTCTAGGTTGGAAGAGACCTCAAGATCATCGAGTCCAATCTCTACCTAACGCTAACAGTCCCCACTAAACCATATCCCTAAGCTCTACATCTAAACGTCTTTTAAAGACTTCCAGGGATGGTGACTCCACCACTTCCCTGGGCAGCCTGTTCCAATGTCTAACAACCCTTTCGGTAAAGAAGTTCTTCCTAACATCTAACCTAAAACTCCCCTGGTGCAACTTTAGCCCATTCCCCCTCATCCTGTCACCAGGCACGTGGGAGAACAGACCAACCCGCACCTCGCTACAGCCTCCTTTGAGGTATCTGTAGAGAGCAATAAGGTCGCCCCTGAGCCTCCTTCTCTCCAGGCTGAACAAGCCCAGCTCCCTCAGGCGCTCCTCGTAGGACTTGTTCTCCAGGCCCCTCACCAGCTTCATCGCCCTTCTCTGGACCCGCTCAAGCACCTCGATGTCCTTCTTGTAGCAAGGGGCCCAAAACTGAACACAGTACTCGAGGTGCGGCCTCACCAGAGCCGAGTACAGGGGGACAATCACCTCCCTAGCCCTGCTGGTCACACTGTTTCTGATACAAGCCAGGATGCCGTTGGCCTTCTTGGCCACCTGAGCACACTGCTGGCTCATATTCAGCTGACTAATAATTAATAAGGGATGAATTAATGGAATATTCATTTGCTGATGGTATTTTTATTTCATTTCTTGAATGCTATCTATCAGAACATGTTTTAGTATTTTTTAGATTTGTCCTCATGTAAGACTGAATCAAAAATTTGTAAGTTTTTCCTTTCAGCCAGAATATCACAGAGACTGAAAACTTCTGCTTTAAAATATTGAACATGAAGATCAACTTATCAACCATACTACTAAGTTTTACTTCCAAAACACTTTAAGTAGATCACAGGTATTCTAAAAGTAATCCCAGTTTCAATTTGTAATAACTTGACAAACCCCATGAAAAATCAGGGTTACCCTTGCCTTACGGATTATCTGCTAAAGTGGAATCCATTTATTTTTTTTACTTTAAAGCATTGAAAGGAAACCACCACCTAGAATTCAAAGAAATGTGTCCGTGAGCACTCACGAATGTATCACCATAGATACTTAACATGTCGCATAACAGCAAAATGTTTTGTAATTACTCTATGAAGTTAGTCTTATCACTTGTAAGTTCCAAAAAAAATGAAAAGGGGAGGTAGGGGGGATAATCACTTTTTATTTCCTCTCAGTTTTAACTTAGACATTTCTACCTAACGTTTATGCATCATACGACAGAGATTCTATATAATTGAATACATTCAGTTCTCTCTTTTTTTTCTTAAAAGTACAATATTTATAAACTCTTACATGCAAATGTATTTGCTAGCTATCAGATATTTGATTATAAAGTTTTCACAGTTACCTAACAGGTTCAAGTTTAATTCACAAACAACTAATAATTCAGCTTCCGAAACTTTGTGTTATTTCCCACCAAAGGCATTCACCCACATCTACAGTTCAAAAAGTTTAATCTTTTATTGCAGCATTACCAAGGGTCATGATGGTAACTCCAGCCAAGATAGGAAAACAGCACTGCTATTAATTATTGTTATTTACAGTATGCAGTAGTAAATTAATTGGGCAATAAAAGGTATTGCTATGATTTATCAGAGTATTAAAAACTCATTCACTTGCTTATTTTTTTTCTGCTGAACTACTGCATTCAGTATCATAAAGCAAGCTATTTACTTTTTTATTTTAATTAGGTGACCTGGTTTTGGAGAAAGTAAAATGAAATCATTATGAATCTTAGTGAGAGTAGATGTCGTATTATTGTTAGGAGAAGGAAGATTGAGGTTAAATATTTTAAAAAGATTTCCTTCATCTTACATTTATGCAACTGCAGAAAATCCATCAAAAAGTTTGTTCAGGAAGTCCAGTGTCTGGATAACATAAAACCTAGACAAGACACAAGAAACATGAGGAAAGTCCAGCTTAACAAAAAGAAATGATTAGTGACTAGATATTTTTTTCTCATTATTTTTTATAATTTATGGAAAAGTATTCACTGACAATGCCATTGCCTTTGGCTGTTAAAAATAAAGTTTTTCTGCTTCATCACCACCCTTTTACAGATTTTTTTCATATATAAACTATGTCTATTAAAAATGGAAAAATGTAACTAACATCTGGCAAACCTTTATGTTGTAACATATTCATTATTGTTGTACAAATAATTAATAAGCTATTGTCTATTTCTTATCATCAATACAGTCTCTGGAACTACTACCTTTGTGCTAAAACTGCTAAAATAGACAATATGGTGCAAAGATGTAAAGACCTGGATTACTGAGCTCAGCACTTCTGCTTGCATGTATGATGCTCACCAATATATTCCGTGTAAAAAATAATGTATTATTGCATAACATTCTTAATTGCATCTCTCCCTGCAGGACTCTGCCAGAAACACTGCATGTTGTATCTTTATAAAGCATATTATGTAGGAGTAATTTAGAAAAGCAGAGAGCTAGTAAATAGATAGCTATTGTACATACAGTTACCATGTATCATGCATTTAATAACCTACACTTTTCTGTGGACAGTGAATATTTTAGTAAACCTAAATGGACATTGAGTCTACATGCTTATATATGGCGTGATATTTAACTGTTCTTATAAAAAAATAAGCTATTAGCCCTAATTACATATACTGTTTCCATGCTTACAAACACTGTCAAAACAATACTTCAGATACAGGCATAGTTAGACTTGATGGTTTTCCAAATTTGAAGTTATTTAAAAGTTGGAGAAGAGGAAGGTTTTATGAACTAGGCTGCCAGGGGAAGTGGTTAAATCTGTTCTCTGAAAGCACGTTATCATTGTGCTTTCTAGAGAAGAGCAACAGAACATGGCACATGCAGGGCTTACACCTGAATGACTTTCCAAGACTTCTTTGTGTACAGTCTCTGACAATTCTCCAATGGTCACTGCTATTTAGAGCATTTATCTATGTCTAAAAGGATGGAAAAGAATAGAAAATAAAAAATAAAATAATAAATAAAATAAAATAAAATACCTTGTATATCTGCAGATAACGTGGATCCTTGGGATTTGCATGCAAAACCACAGACAAAAAATTTTCTGTCACTTAGGAACTACCAGAAGAACCACAAAGGTTTCCTTTAATTTCCATTACAGCAATTTGGAACAAACTCTTCGAAAATGCTTACAGGAGGATTACCTCAGTTTTCCTCCCATTCCCGTTCTTTTTATGAAACAGGAGAAAACAACCCAAACAGCAAATTTGCAATGGTCAAAACAGTATGTTATGAATCTGTGACAGTAGTGAAACCTTTCCTTCCACAGTCATACAGCTTATCAAACAGCTTATGAGCAGATTTGCCATTGAAAACTGACGCTTAGGCAGAAAGAAAGCTAAGGTGAAAGTGAAGAAAGGACTAGAACAGACATGCAGATGGCTTGACTTGTATTGCTCCTCCCCAGTTCTGTACTGACATTCACTGGCAGCCTTTCCACTGTCCTGTGTCTACTTACCTAACTACTGTCCTTAATAACAGATCGTATTCCATGGTCATAGATGGAGAGAGTTTGTAAAAACATTGGATGCTATAGTCAACGCAGGAAAAAAAACAAACAAACAAACAAAAAATGTATATATATATATACATATATCATTCTCGCTATGAAGAAAGTAGGTCACATTTTTTAGGAATTTTATAGAATTATTACCCTCACAGGGTGAAGTCACTGCATCTTCCCAGACAAAAAAAAAAAACAAGTTCATTAATATCAATGGCAGTCTTACATGAACATTAAGAAATTGTTAGTACAAAGCTGTATTGGGTGCCTATACCTAGGTTTCAGGAGCAGCAGCAACCTCTGTGAGGAGAGGCTGGGGATGGCCAAAACCGGTTCCAGCTGGTTCCAGCTAGTTCCACAGCACCTGCTGCAACTAAGTCAATCAGCAGCACTGGGACACCTCTGGGGCAGTGTGCTGGGGAGAGGGCTGCCAGTGCCTGTGAGGAGCCAAGGAGTGTCAGAAATAGCTCTGTGAGCACCCAGGTCAAAGCAGAAGGGGAAGGCAAAGAAAAAGGAAAAGAAGAAGGAGAAGGAAATGCTCTTGATGCTAGAGCGGAGATTCCCCTGTGGCTCTCCATCACAGTGGTGCTGGTGGCAGTTTCTTGAAGGAACTGTGGCCTGTGGAGAAGACACACGCTGAAGCAGGGGAAAAGTGTGAGGAGGAAGAAGGAGCAGAGAGGAGCTTCTATGGACTGGCCATATCTTAGCCTGTGGAGGGTAGGAGTAAGGTGAAGGTGGTTCTTCAATTTTGACTTTGTTTCTCACCATCAAAGTCTGTTTTAATTGGCAATAAATTAAATTATTTTTCTCCAAATCGAGTCTGTTTACCTGTGATTGGAAAGTCTTTATCTTGACATATGAGCTTCTTCACCCTTTCTTCTCTCCCTGTCCCATTGAGAAGCTTAGAAGTGAGAGAGAAGCTGGGTAAGCACCTCCACAGACTGCTGGATGCTACCAGCTGGCAGCTGGGGGAGAACTGAAAAGGGGTGAAGTTAAAGGTAGTAAATATAAAAACTTAGGGAAATGCAAGATTTACTTGAAATCTTATCCCCATCTAGATTATTACATACTTTAAAATCTGCAGTCAGTCTCTGATACATTTGGATATTTTGATCACACATCCATACTGCCAATATTTATTTCAGTGACACATTTGGGCCTGTGTGTTCATTTAGTTCCATTCTCAGCACAGAACTGGAACCCTAAATACAGCCTTAGTCTGTCAATGAGTATCATAGTCTGTAGCTACAACATGCATAATACATATTAATTTCTTCCAGTATCACACAGTTCCTTATGTGTTACACTCTGCTGATTCCACCTTGAATCACAGGCCTACCATCTTCTCTGACATTTTGAAAAGTGACTTTTTTCTCGCAGTTTCCCCCCTTCCCCACCAATTTCATGCTTCCATGTCTCCTTTACTTAAGTTACCATAAAATTCTCCCAAGAAGGCTTAGCAAACTTCTTTCCTATCAGTAACGACACTCCTGACTGGCCACCAAAGAGTACCACTCTTACACACTCGATTTGTGTAGCAATTGTGATATTGATCTAACAGTCCCCAGAAACACAGCTTTCAATGGTTACAATAATTGAGCAAAACATGGGCATTCTGGAATTATTAATACTATCACAGAAAGATTAATTTCCTTTTGATATTCTTCTATCAGAGACTCTACTTTGATTCACTGATGTCACAGAATTAGTGCAATACATAGCCAAGCAGTATGATATTAAAATCAGACATTATTCTGCCTCCAATATCAAACAATAAAGAAGCAGGTGGCTTGTTTCAGACATGAAAGCCATGTCTGAGTAAAAGGCTGCATAAATGAAATTTGTCTTTTTTTCTGGAAGTTGTTCTTGTTTCGTTGCATATATGGATGAAAATCTTCAATGTCTGAAAAGACTATGTGATAAAAGGCCAAACATTCAACGGTATACAGAAGATAACTGGTTTTATAACCTTGTATGTATGGGGTCTTCAGCTTCAAAAGGGCTACAAAAGAAAATGTGTTTAAAAAAAAAAAAAAAAAGTTCAACTCATGCATGTACTTTTGCATAATATACTTGCTAAACATTCAATTCTAATAACATTGTCCTTCTGTATACAAATTTTACTTAACAACACGTGCTACACTTGCTCTGAAAGGAATTTCTCCTCATAGTTAATTAAAAGCAATGACACTGGGTTTGTAAAGTCAATCATTAGTCTTGCAGTGTTCTACATTTCAACGCTACACCTGAACTTGCCTCTCCAGTGAATTTAACAGAAATCCTACTACAATTTTATCATTTGTTTCAAAGGAAGGTAAATGAGACTCAATCTCTTCCTTCAGATGTGTCTTCCCATGAGATTATAATCTAATGCAAGTTTTAGACAGCTATTCTTGTCCACCAGTAGATGGGTGGAACATCAGATGTCGCAGAATCTTTGAACTTCAATTGCATATATAAGGGCAGTGTGGGTAACACATTCCTGTATGCCAAAGGGTCAATTCTACTGCTATGGCTTCATGTAATACAGTTTCCAACAGCATAGGAAAGTAAATGATCAGAACTAATGAGAATGGGAAAGGAAGAGCAAGCAAATATATATACATATTTAGTCAAACAAGAAGAGTCAAAATATAGAAATTAAAGAAATCTGTAGAATCTTTAGAAAGAGATAATACCTCACTACTTCTTAAAATAAAAATAAAAAATAAAAGAATAAAAGAAACTCGACAGAGAAACATGAGATGCTGCTAAGTGGATTAGCTGCAATACAAATCCTATTGAACAGAACAGGCCTTCTAACAACTTGCAATTTGCATTTCTCCATGGAGGGTTGATGATTAGTTTTACATTAATTGCAGCAACCTGTTAATACTACCCATGCCAGCTTCCACTGGCATTCAGAAATACTTTTGTGTTGTTGTTGTTGTTATCAATTCTTATTTGTTGTTTTATGTTTTTTAGGTTAACATATCAGTCCAGTTGAGTTTTGAGTTAATAACATAAAAACCAGATATCTTTAGAAAGTTCAATATATCCAATGATTTTGTTTTATGTAAAATGTGTTTAACAGTCTCAAGTCTTTTTTCCTATATTCATCACCAATTTTACCAAAATCCTTTGAAAAAAATAAGTATCCAGACATGCACAGAGGATACATTTTCAAGTTATTTTTCTTTGTTGTGGTGTCCCCTTCTCTTCCACCCCAGAAAACACCCTGAAAATTGTATTCAGTAGCATTTTAACATAAGTGATGTTTAGAAAATACACCATTCAAGATAGTAAAAGCTTTTTCTAAAGCTAAACTAATAACAAGATCTCCAATTTTTGGAGTTAAATAAAATAATTCATTTTCTATCAAATTAATTGAATGGCCAGTGAAATCGTAGTCATAGAAGGTGCATTGTATATTCACTGAAATATTTGGCTTTGCTATCAACAGATCAAGTACTCTGTTTTATGTAGAATAGTATGCGGTTTACTTAGCTTGGACATAAAGTCAGCAAAAAAAGAGTGGAAGCTTTCAAAAACAGAACTTCAACTTACTGCTGTTTTCCCATAAAGCTGCAGAATACAAGTCCCTTTCAGCTGTTAAAAGATTGAAGAATGACTTGGAGTAGACCAATAATGTCAGAAGAACGGGGAAGTGCACACTAGACAGCCATAAGAACTTCATTTGACTTGTATTGGCAATTGATTTAAATGGAATTGCAACTACCCATCAAGGTCAAGAGTGCTTTCTTGACATTAGGGACCTCTGTGTCAACTGCAAATGTACAATGGTCATCTATTTTTTACAAACATGTTCAAATCATTATAAATCATGTTTTAGAATGATTGTTTTAATGTTATAGGTAATGTGATTTTACTGAACAGTAGCATTTCTAACTGAACAGTTTGCAATATGTACTTTGCTACCCAAATTATTCCACAACATAATAAAATAAATTTTATAAGACACTAGACATCTTAACCAAAAGAGATCTCATCACATACCTTCCATGCCAGTATAGCAATGGTACTTTTTAAGACAGCAATATTGTGACTTTAGGACAACATGGTGACATGTAGCATTGGTGCATGAACATTAGACAAATGCTAAACTAACACTTGAGCAAAACCTAAAACACTGGCTTCAGGTCAAAATGTCTGGGGTATTTGGCAATTTCTGTAATAGATTCCTCTCTCACTGAAGGTGAGGACAAACAGTCTATTTGCATGTTGTATACTTATAAAGAGCCCCCAGTGTGACAGTCTAGTTATTTTCGTCTCCAACAACATGTGTGTTTATGGTGTTTTGAAGACAAATAAAAGGCATGTCTCTGATTTTGAGATACCGATAATCTAGTATCCTGACCTACAGAGATTAGGGGTACCCTCTAAATCTTATTTCTATTTATTTCTAAGACATTACTTATGTTAGTTCCTGTGTTAACTATGTTTGTCTCATAGATATTTTTGCCTTACTGTTATTACTGAAGTAAATACATTTTGACAATAAAGAGCCAGGAGGTTAAAATTAGAAAGAAGAAAGCAAGCTCACATTGAATTAAATTCCTCACCAGAATAGTATTATTATTCTGCCTATTTTGTCAATCACTGCATTCATACGTTTGGAAATGTGGTAAAATGACAGAAATTAGCTTAAGAAAAAGAAAATTGTGACAAAGAGAAAACTACAGTATATGTCAGAAGTAAAAGACCAGATCTACATCTCAGTGAAGTCAATATTTATATTGGTGTTGGTAACCATTGGCACAGCCCTAACAGCATTCATGCTTTCTAAACTCCATTTGGCTTGTGATTCTACCTCTGCTTTATTTTCTGCTGAATTATTTTACCTGTTTCATAGCTTGTCTTTAATCTGTTATTGGGACTCCTTTAGCAGTGGTTACATACATGTTTTCCTTCAAATAATTTTGTGGCATGTATAATCACATTGCTATCAGTTTTCTGCATTTGTTAAGGTCAATACTTTTGAATGTCATTTCTTTAACATTAAGTTGCATAATAGATACTTAAACTTTTGACTTCTAGACCAAGCTTTTGTTAGCCTTGCTGAAGAGCAATACATGACTAGTAATGCAGCCCAAACAGCAGGATTGTTGTGGAGTATTACAACACTCTAACTTACTAGCCAGCCACAAGTTGCTTTAAAAGTTTGTAAAAACAAATGCTTTTAACCTTTTCTTCTAGTGCCTCCTATCTTGAGTAGTTAGCTAATAATAATTTAGTAACCTAATAGTAATTGACAACATAGTAACCATGTATAGTAACAGTATAGTAACCATGTCCAGAAAACTGACATGAGCAATATTATATCACCCAGTATACTGGCTTTCAGACAACTATTTCATTACCTGCAAGCTTCTTGGTAATGAATATGCTATTAAAAGCATTTTTTGTTTGTTTGTTTTTTATTTCCATGTTTCTCATGTTGTAATTCTCCAATAAATTTCTCTGACTTCCTACATAAATAAATATCATTATTCCTTATTATTAAAAGAAACAAACACATTCTCCTTCACAGAAAGGGTGTCATATAATTAGATGACCTTCCTACATAAAACCATGAATGAAAAAGTACCTGACAACTTGCAGGAAAATATTTAATCAGGCATTAGGACATTAAATATAGTTAGTCAAGACACAAGACATTATTGTACTAACAAATGCATTCAGAAACAGTCTTTTATACTACAAGAGATCAAAACAGACTTTAGTTTTACTACATCAAGACAAGTCTCAGCTTTCAAATAAGTTATCACCAATTTCTTCATTTGGTTGTTTTAAACATGCTTTTAAAACATACTTGATAACTAGTAAAAATTGTATACAATGCAAATGACATTTCAGATAAGTTTTATTGACTTAATGCTCTGGTAATAAAATTATAACAATCAGTATTATTTTGATTTATTGCAAATTTTACTTTCACCTTTAATGGATTTGGTGTATGGTAGAATTGAATGTAATGCTGCTGCCACCTCAAGGTCACTACTGAAAAGTGTGATGGTTCATTTTGGTCTGCTCGCATCTAATAAGCAGTATTAGGCAAGATTCAGTAACTAAGAATGAGTGGACTCCTTTGTTTTCATTCAACCGTTCAATGCTCATTGTGTGCAGGTGTATGTTTCCAGTGAAAACATAGTTGTGTATACATGCACATGCATACACATGCACCTGTAGACCCGCATGTATGCATAGTGCTAATGGTTGAAAGAAAATCTTTGGGTATTCAGGAATTTTCATAAAGTGAGCCAAACCCTGAGTTCCTAATTTTATAAAGAAATTCACAAACAAGAATTTAACTTAGTAAGATTGAAAAGGGACTTAAAAATTTGGTCCAGTATCTTCTCAATTTTTTATTTTTTTTTTACATTCAGATGAAAATCATGGTAGGATGTAGAACTACAGTTTTTCCCATTTATATTATTATTTTAATATATATTTGAGGGAGCAAAGCTGTAAATGTACAGTAAGTTCTATAGCACAGGCAGAAAAGTTGTGTACATTTTCCCATTTAAGGTTTTAAAGGAGAAATAAATATTTTAATTTAGAAAATTTGAACAATGTATTTATTAGGTGCCACGGAATATCTACAAAGTGTTGCAAGTTGTTCAGAAATTATATAAATTTGTACTCCTGGAGGTTCTAGAGGAGCAAAACAGAAGCCTCATTATACAGATGACGAACATGTGGTCAGCTGTATAAATTTTGCAAAATTTATCAAGGACAATGTGACTGCTACACTGAGCCTATATGAAAAATGTTACACTAAAATTTACATTTACTGCTTAAAATCCATCTGAAGCCTGTATGTGTCTAGATTCAGGGGGGGAAAAAAAATCCCATCTGGCAAAAAAACAGGATTGTACTTCAAGTAAAGAAGTCTGATGGAGAATTTACCTAAGTAGAGATGTCAAAAAGAGCCTCAACAGATCAGAAGCAGCTTAAGAATATGGGAGGAAAAATATGCATATAATTATCAAAATGAATCTTCAACTTAAACTGACACAAAAAGATGCACGTTGCCACTTACTGAAATACATGCTCTTAAGAAAAAAATCCCCCCCCCCCAAAAAAAAAAAAACTACAAATATTTTCATAGCAAGCTTCTGAAAGCTGTCAATATTTTGAAAGAGTAGCTGACAAGCTTCAAATGTATTTGTGCACGTGTATGTTTATAACCAAACTCAGATGGAAATCTTACAAAGCCAAAGCTCAGATGAACTTTTCACTGACAGACCTAACCATAGCAGTGCAGCAGCTTAGAATCAGCAAAAGTGATTTCTATTCTGTCCACCTCATATCCACTTATTTACACATAATACGTATACACATGTGCCCAACTACGAAATACCTGTGAAAGGCAATTCAAGTCCATGGGTCAAAGAGATGCCATAGCACACCCTGAACTGGTACACAGACTGAATAATGAGGGATTCAGGGTACCATCAGACAGTCCATCACCTAGCCATGTAGATCTTTCAGCTTTTAATCCTGAATTACCCATAATGAGGAACTTGTGTTCTCCCAAAAATGTTTTCCATCAGTTGACACTTAGGCCCAGGTGTGCAAAGTTCTCAGTACTATGAACTTTTCATAGAATCATAGAATCATAGAATATCCTGAGTTGGAAGGGACCCTTAAGGATCACCAAGTCCAACTCTTGACACCGCACAGGTCTACCCAAAAGTTCAGACCATGTGCCTAAGTTCACAGTCCAATCTCTTCTTAAATTCAGACAGGCTCGGTGCAGTGACCACTTCCCTGGGGAGCCTGTTCCAGTGTGCAACCACCCTCTCTGTGAAGAACCCCCTCCTGACGTCCAGCCTAAACTTTTCTGCAGTCCTAGATTGTTCAAGGACTTGGGTAGCTTCTAAGTACCATTGTATTTATTTTTCAATTACAAAATATAAGACCATGTAATATTTTGAATTACTCAAAAGTGCTTGTTATTTTTTATTCAAAGTACACAGTTTCCACCCTGAACATGAAAACTTAATACCTTTATTCTGGCATATATTGATAATAGATACTGAAATTAAGTCATGAATATACCAGAGTTAAACATGACTGGATTAACAAAAATTTTGATAGCATTTTATCCTTTGGGAGCTAACATGTAATACATACTCAAAGAGTTATTTCTTGCACCAGGAAATTAGTGTATTTTAGTTAATGATGACGAATCTAAGAAGGAGGAAAAGCAATGCCTTTTAACTGCAACAAACAAACAAGCAAGCCATAAAACAAACAAGCAAACAAACAAACCAATTATATCAATTACAGAAATACTAGCTATATTCAGACTTCCAGTGAGTCCAATTATTTTTAGGCCTCTTTTTATATGTGATATACTAATTTATGTACTGTAGAATTTATAAGTGTTCTACACTTAGTGTGTAGAACACAATAAAGACAGTCACTACTAGGACATATATGAATGGCAAATTCAACAACTGGGATCAGTATGCACCTGCTATAATGCAACACGTCATGCACAGCTAATTTCTCTTAAGAATGTGAAGGACACTTATGTATTTTCACCAACTGTAACAAGAAAGAACAGTGGTAGTTTGCTGTCACTGTTGTAGGAGTCTTTTGTGCATATGATTCTCCTCGCTACATCTGCCAATAATAAATCACATTTTACACTCCCTTCATTGGATTACATACCTGAGAAAGCACTGTTCTGAGTAAGAGCTGGCAAAAATATCAGTATCTATACAAAGAAGTAAAAGGGAAAATAATCATGGATGTTAAAAATCACGTGTACATCATATGGCAAGTGTCTGAACTGCCTTGGTATTTTCTGTTTAGCTGTATTTTTGTGTTTCTTTATTCTAAGTGTAGCATTCCCATGGCCAATTCAGCAATACAAACGAGTCCAAGCTTTCCTCATGATTTCCACTAGATTAAAACATATCTGTCCACACTGCCTTTATGTAAGGCATAAGGAAAATTGCAGATTCTAATGCAGTGAAAATTGCAGAAAACTGCAGATTCTAATGGCTAGGAGAAAGCCTGGGTATTTTGAAGACAATGGTAAAACTTCTATTAAGAATCACACCAACTAATTTATCATTTCCTGAAAAAGATGGTGGTAAAGTAAAACTCTTTCTCTACAAACATAAAGCTGAGGGAAGCAAGGGATTGAATATAAATTGAATATTAGTCTAATTTTCTGTACAAATGTCCTGGTTTCAGTTAGAACAGAATTAATTTTCTTCCTAGTAGCTGGTGGAATGCTGTGTTTTGGCTTAGGATGAGAAGAGTGCTGATAACACCCCGATGTTTTAATTGTTGCAGAGCAGTGCTTATACCAAGCCAAGGACATCTCAGCCTTTTGCTCTGTCCTGCCAACAGGCAGGCTGGGGGTGCAGTAAGAGCTGGGAGGGGACAGACCCAGGACAGGTGACCCAAACTAGCCAAAGGGGTATTCCATACCATCTGACGTCATGCTAAACAATATATAGGGGTGGCTAGCCAGGGGGAGGGGGCCGGACTGCTCGGTTAGGCTGGGCATCGGTCAGCGGGTGGTGAGCAATTGCATTGTGCATCACTTGTTTGTACATATTATTATTATTATTTTCCTATTATCACCATTGTATTATTATTATTATTATTATTATTGTTATTATTATTGTTATTGTTATTGTTATTATTACTTTTGTTATTAATATTTTCCTGTCTTATTAAACTGTCTTTATCTCAACTCACGGGCTTCACTTTCCATTTCTCTCCCCCGTCCCAGAGAGGGAGGGGGAGGGTGAGCGAACGGCTGCGTGGTGTTTAGCTGCCAGCCGGGTTAAACCACGACAGTCTTTTTGGCGCCCAACGTGGGACTCGAAAGGTTGAGATAACGGCAGATCTAACTAGAGTGTGTTAAACTAAAATTCGTGTAAGTATTAGACCTGCTTAATAGTCACTTGTCATAATGCTGATTGCTTTAATCTCAACTCTGCTGCGCCTGTTTTCCAAATTGAGTATTATAGTACATTATTTTCTGTATTTGCTCTCTGTCATGTTGTTTATCCTCTCCGGGCCCTGGTTTCAGATCATTATGGTACTGAGTGTTGTAGCAATGGCTTATGAGACGATGAGATATCTGGTCATGACTCTAACTTGGTATTTGTACTCAGTAACATTGTCGACTCTGTATTTTGGAAACTGTATCTTGGAAACTATTAGCAATTATACCTATTGTTTTTTTCCATTAGGGAGTCAATCTGTGGAGGGGAAAGGGGAAGATGTTTTTTCTTACTTGATTACTCTCCCTTTCTCCTTCACCACCCCTATATCCTCCTGGATCACTCTGCCTTCCCCCTTCACCACCCTCTTACCCTCCAAGCTTGTTACAATAGCTCTCCAAGATATTGAATATTCTTGGGATACTCAGACCAGCATAGTCTTGTTGTTCTGCCTCCTGAATGCGCTTCAGATTCTGCTTAAAGTTAAACAACTACTTAGGAAGCTCATCCGGAGATCTGCCTGGAGGCAGTATAGTTGTGGGTGGCAGGGAGTATGGGAGGATATGGGCAGGCATCTAGAGCAGTTGGTACCCCCAGTGTTTTGGAAATTCACCCCTGAACAACCGCAAAATCCTCAAAAACTGGCAGAATGCTTGAGAAAAAGGTATCCCTTCAAGGAAGAACTTTTATGTCTACCAGGCAAGTGGACCACTATGGAGAAGGGAATCCAGTACCTGAGGGAATTAGCCGTACGGGAAGTGATTTATGAGGATCCAGACCTCAAACATCCAAAGATCCAGATGAAGTCAGGTGTACACGACCCATGTGGCGGAAGTTTGTACGGAGTGCACCATCATCATATGCCAGCTCATTGGCAATAATGACCTGGAAAGAGGATGAGGAACCCACAGTGGATGAAGTGGCTAAACAACTCTGGCAGTACGAAGAAAGTCTCTCCTCTTCCTTACAGGCCTGTGTCTCAGCTGTGGAGAAACTTTCTGAAGAGTTCCACCAACTTGAAGAGAATCTATCTTCTTCCCCACCTGAACCAACCAGTGTCCAACGACCGAAAGAGAACACTTGGGAGAAACTTTCTGAAAAGTTTCACCAACTTGAAGAGAGATTATTCTCCTCCGCACCTGTACAAAGCAGTGTCTCAGCTATCAGGGGTAGGCGTTCATCCACACAAGGAAGACGATATGGTGGGTACTCACCCCGTGCCACCCTGTGGTTTTACTTACGAGACCATGGAGAGGACATGAGAAAATGGGATGGAAAATCTACCACGACCCTAGAGGCACTGAGTGCTGCAGTGCCGGACATGCTGGAACTTCAGTACGAACTTGAATCGAAGGCAGCCAAGTGGTACGCCACAATTGATATCGCTAATGCATTTTTTTCTCCATCCCTCTAGCAGCAGAGTGCAGGCCACAATTTGCCTTCACTTGGAGGGGAGTCCAATAAACTTGGAATCGGCTGCCCCAGGGGTGGAAACACAGCCCTACCATTTGCCATGGGCTGATCCAGTCTGCGCTAGAGCAGGGGGAAGCTCCTGAACACCTGCAGTACATCAATGACATTAGTGTGTGGGGTGACACAGCAGAGGAAGTTTTCGAGAAAGGGAAGAAAATAGTCCAAATCCTTCTGAAATCCGGTTTTGCCATAAAACAAAATAAAGTCAAAGGACCTGCACAAGACATCCAGTTTTTAGGAATAAAATGGCAAGATGGACATCGTCAAATCCCAATGGATGTGATCAACAAAATAACAGCTATGTCTCCACCAACTAACAAAAAAGAAACACAGACTTTCCTAGGTGTTGTGGGGTTTTGGAGAATGCACATCCCAAATTACAGTCTGATTGTAAACCCGCTCTACCAAGTAACCCGTAAGAAGAATGAGTTTGAATGGGGCCCTGAACAACGACAAGCCTTTGAACAAATCAAGCAGGAAATAGTCCATGCAGTAGCCCTTGGGCCAGTTCGAACAGGACCAGATGTAAAGAATGTGCTCTACACTGCAGCTGGGGAGAACGGCCCCACCTGGAGCCTCTGGCAGAAAGAACCTGGGGAAACTCGAGGTCGGCCCCTGGGGTTTTGGAGCCGGGGATACAGAGGGTCTGAGGCCCGCTATACTCCAACTGAAAAGGAGATATTGGCAGCATATGAAGGAGTTCGATCTGCTTCGGAGGTGGTCGGTACTGAAGCGCAGCTCCTCCTAGCACCCCGATTGCCGGTACTAGGCTGGATGTTCAAGGGAAGGGTCTCTTCTACGCATCATGCAACTGATGCTACATGGAGCAAGTGGGTTGCACTGATTACTCAGCGGGCTCGAACAGGAAACCCCAGTCACCCAGGAATATTGGAAGTGGTTATGGACTGGCCAGAAGGCAAATACTTTGGGGTATCATCAGAGGAGGAGGTGGGTCGTGCTGAAGAAGCCCCACTGTACAACCAGTTACCAGAGAATGAAAAGAAATATGCCCTGTTCACTGATGGGTCCTGTCGTATTGTGGGGAAGCATCGGAGATGGAAGGCTGCTGTATGGAGTCCTACACGACGAGCTGCAGAAGCTGCTGAGGGAGAAGGTGAATCGAGTCAGTTTGCAGAAGTGAAAGCCATTCAGCTGGCTTTAGACATTGCTGAACGAGAAAAATGGCCAGTTCTCTATCTCTACACCGATTCATGGATGGTAGCAAATGCCCTGTGGGGATGGTTACAGCAATGGAAGCAAAACAACTGGCGGCATAGGGGCAAACCCATCTGGGCTGCTGCATTGTGGCAAGATATTGCTGCTCGGGTAGAGAACCTGGCTGTGAAAGTACGTCACGTAGATGCTCATGTGCCCAAGAATCGGGCTACTGAAGAACATCAAAACAACCAGCAGGTGGATCAGGCTGCTAAGATTGAAGTAGCTCAGGTGGACCTGGATTGGCAGCATAAAGGTGAATTATTTATAGCCCGATGGGCCCATGACACCTCAGGCCATCAAGGTAGAGATGCAACATACAGATGGGCTCGTGAGCGAGGGGTGGACCTGACCATGGACGCTATAGCACAGGTTATTCATGACTGTGAAACATGTGCTGCAATCAAGCAAGCCAAACGGTCAAAGCCTCTTTGGTATGGAGGACGATGGCTGAAATATAAATATGGAGAGGCCTGGCAGATTGATTACATCACACTCCCTCAAACTCGCAATGGCAAGCGCCACGTACTTACAATGGTGGAAGAAACCACCGGATGGCTGGAAACATATCCTGTGCCTCATGCCACTGCCCGGAACACTATCCTGGGCCTTGAAAAGCAAGTCCTATGGCGACATGGTACCCCAGAAAGAATAGAGTCAGACAATGGAACTCATTTCTGAAACAACCTTATAGACACTTGGGCCAAAGAACATGGTATTGAGTGGGTGTATCACATCCCCTATCATGCACCAGCCTCCGGGAAAGTTGAACGATACAACGGACTGTTAAAGACTACATTGAAAGCAATGGGCGCTGGGACATTCAAAAATTGGGATACGCATTTGGCAAAGGCCACCTGGTTAGTCAATACTAGGGGATCTGCTAACCGAGCTGGACCTGCCCAATCAAACCTGTTACGTACTGTAGATGGGGATAAAGTTCCTGTAGTGCATGTAAGAAATATGCTGGGTAAAACAGTCTGGGCTACTCCTGCCTCAGGAAAAGGCAAACCTATTCGTGGAATTGTTTTTGCTCAGGGACCTGGATACACTTGGTGGGTGATGCAAAAGAACGGAGAGGTCCGGTGTGTACCTCAAGGAGATTTAATACTGGGTGAGAATAGCCCATGAACTGAATTGTACCATGTTAATTACTATATAATACTGTATGTTATCACTACCATGACTACTATAGGTGACTAATTAGAATGTATGGAAAAGAGTGTAACCGGAGCATGACATAAATGGTATGGAATAAGGGGTGGATAGATGTCCTGGTTTCAGTTAGAACAGAATTAATTTTCTTCCTAGTAGCTGGTGGAATGCTGTGTTTTGGCTTAGGATGAGAAGAGTGCTGATAACACCCCGATGTTTTAATTGTTGCAGAGCAGTGCTTATACCAAGCCAAGGACATCTCAGCCTTTTGCTCTGTCCTGCCAACAGGCAGGCTGGGGGTGCAGTAAGAGCTGGGAGGGGACAGACCCAGGACAGGTGACCCAAACTAGCCAAAGGGGTATTCCATACCATCTGACGTCATGCTAAACAATATATAGGGGTGGCTAGCCAGGGGGAGGGGGCCGGACTGCTCGGTTAGGCTGGGCATCGGTCAGCGGGTGGTGAGCAATTGCATTGTGCATCACTTGTTTGTACATATTATTATTATTTTCCTATTATCACCATTGTATTATTATTATTATTATTATTATTATTATTATTATTGTTATTGTTATTGTTATTATTACTTTTGTTATTAATATTTTCCTGTCTTATTAAACTGTCTTTATCTCAACTCACGGGCTTCACTTTCCATTTCTCTCCCCCGTCCCAGAGAGGGAGGGGGAGGGTGAGCGAACGGCTGCGTGGTGTTTAGCTGCCAGCCAGGTTAAACCACGACAACAAAGTAAAGTAAATGTGATTTTAGGAGACAGAATAAGTCATGAGTAAGAAAAGTAAAAGAGATTTCCATTTAATTCACAGAAAAGTATACTTAAAGTACAGGATGGAAAAAAATCTCATTATCTGATAATGTGTCATAAGGTGTAGAGTAATGAGAGAGATTCACTGATTTGCAATGTTAGCAGTTCTAAAATAATTAAAACACAAGGAAAAACAAAACAAAAAATGTAAAAATGTCAAGGCTGTTGTCTGCATATACAACATGCGTTATATTTACAACTTCTTAGCAACCTAATAATTTAGATTTAGTAAACATATTAGTAACCATCTTCTCAAAAAATGGAAGACACAAGTATAAATTAAATTTATATAAATCAGCCCCTAGATGTCATTGCTGCAGCTGAAATACCACTCCTGTGGAATTAGGTAAATTCTGTATTAAGAAAGGGCTATGTAAAGCTAAATAAACTATCTCTGTAATATAAATTCTGCTCAGTTTTAATGCCTCAGCGAAGCACATAAACCTCTGAGGCTACAACAACAAAGATAACTAACAATACAGAAGAATGCACTAGATTCTGGTTCCAACAGCAGGTGCACACAAAAACCTCAAAGGACTTTGGAATCTAGAAGTCACAGTATGAAATATTGACATTTCATGTGATTAACACATCTCTAATTCTATCTGGAACAGATGTACATCTTCTCACTATCTATACAGAAGTTGAACTATTTTTTAAAAATAGTACAAAGCTTTTTTTCTCTACAATACATGCATCATGGCAGCAATGGGTTCCAGAGCTTACTTGCACATGTATAAGAAAAGAAATCTAAAAATTCTTTAACTTGTTTTGAAAGTTCAACCATTTGACTTTGCTGATTATCTAATTAGCCTAATGGTACAAGAATCAAAATTAAAATGTAATTTCTTTGTACCACACCATTCATTGCCTAAATGAAACAATGCATCAAATTTTTGGTACTTCTAGTAATTCTGAATCCATCTGCAATATTTTCTCTCAGAGTATAATATAGACCTATTTCATAAACTAATAATAGTATCATTTTTTTCCTGTATAGTGTTCTGACTTTTTTTTTTTTTTACTTACTCTCTGTATTATTGTATGTTATACACCAGGGTTGCAAGCTCATATATTGAGAGGATCAAAACATCCCAAGCATGAGGCTCCATTTCCCACTAAAGAATCCCAAGCTGCCAGCCTGATAAATTTACCTAGCCAATACAAATGCAACTATGTAAGCATATTATCTTGCAATTTTCTAATGAAGAAACTTGCAAAACTTTATTTTTCATATAAGTATTTTATGATTTTATGCATCTAAAAAAAAAAAAAAAGAAAGAAAGAAAGAAAAAGAAAAGAAATTAAAAAAAAAAAAAAAAAAAATAAACCTAGTATGCAGATCTGAAAATACTGAACAGATTCTGCTATTCGTAGAATCACAAAATCATAGGACCATAGAATCATAGAATGGCTTGGGTTGGAAGGGACCTTAAAGATGATGTAGTTCCAACCCTCCTGCCATGGCAGGAATGCCACCCACAAGATCAGGTTTGCTAGGGCCCCATCCAGCCTGGCCTGGAACACCTCCAGGGACGGGGCATCCACAAGCTCTCTGGGCAACATATTTCAGTGCCTTACCACTCTCTAAGTAAAGAATTTCTTTCTAACATCTAATCTAAATCTCCCCTCTTTCCATCTAAAACCATTCCCCCTTGTACTATCATTATTTTCACAAGTAAAGAGTCCCTCTCCATCCTTTTTATAAGAACCTTTTAAGTACTGAAAGGCCGCAATGAGGTCTCCACAGAGCCTTCTCTTCTGCAGGCTGAACATCCCAAGCTCTCTCAGCCATGTAGGAGCTATGGAATACTCTGTACTCTGTTATTCTTCTTTGTTAAAATTAAAGCTAGACTAAGTTAAAGATTTCATTCTCCTTGTAAGTATGATTGTACAAACATTTTTTTACACTTTTACATTAATTTGAAAAGCTTCTTAATTCACAAAGTTCTAGGGTAGAAAATACATCTTAGGATAGGGCAGTGGTCAGATTTGAGCAATTCTGAACTGCAGGGCAACCAGCAGGCAGACAGAAATGCAAGTCTGGTATTTGACTTGTATTTAAATCTGCTTTAACGTTATTCAGGGTACTAAATTTGCCACTGAGGCAGTTCAAAACCTAATGGTTTTAAACTTTAAACTTTTAAACATTTTCTCCAAACTGTATGGGTACAATTTCTGTTCCTTGTATCCTACAAGAAACTGCACAGACTTCACACTGGTCAGCAGTCAAGCTCTCCCAGAACAGTGTTTCTGCAGTTCCAAAACAGACTGTATTGTAAATAAATGTTATATGTGAATCCTATACTAATGGTTAAATAACGCCAAGTGATTACACACTAATAAGCAAAAAATCAGCCAAAAACAATGAGAAGAGTAAATCCAGGATTATGTGTTGCAATTAGTCTATAAATATGATAGAAAAATTCCTAGATGCCAACAGTCTTTCAATGCAACTTCTAATTTCACTTTTTTATTGTGGATCTACCTTACAATAGATAAAGGCCATCTCCAGGCTGCCAAGACCTAAAACTTAAGTGAAATGCAAAAGAAAAAACTTTCTTCACATGCCACTCAGAGTGCTCGGACAGAACCACTTTGCACCCCAGCAGGAGATGCACAAGGCAAAGCTCCTGTTCCAACATGTGCACCATGCAAGATTCACTACTGTTGTACATTAAGCCATGAAGAAATTTAGCTAATCTTCACTCAAGAGACTCAGGGGCCTCAGTTATATAATACATTATAATAACATGCAAATTATAAAGCTTTTGGAATGATTTTGGAACAGCCAGTCACCAAGGTACAGAAAACTCATGGACTAAACTGAATTTTCTATTGACAACTATATAACTCATGACTCTACAACCCATTAATGAAAATAAGCCTAATCATTAACCAAGATGACTGAAAAGAGTTTGAGACTGAGACCATGAAAAATAAACAGAGACCTTATACTTACTATTTGTATATTGCTATTATTTAAAAAGTTTAGACAAAGTATATATTTTCCAAGTATTTACTTCAAGATAGCATCTTTGCTGATGTAGCTTCTAAATTTTCTAAAGACTATGCATTACTCTTTTAAATTAAGCCTATAATGTTTACCATAAAACTTATGCCACAGACATTCTGTACATATTTACAATGATTACAAAGCAATTTTGTATAAACTTCTTACAAAAATATCAACATTCTGAACATATTGTGCTCAATACAACTGTCTCATCTCTACTACTCAGGGACAGTTGCCTTACCCAAATTTCATTTGATTTCACGTTTCCTTCAACTTGAAAGCAATGAAAATGAAAAATATGAAAAGAACTTTGTGAATAAAGAAGCTTTTCAAATTAATGTAAAAGTGTAAAATCTAAATCTGTTTTTGTTGTACAATCATACTTACAAGGAGAACGAAATCTTTAACTTAGTCTATCTTTAATTATAACAAAGATGAATAACAGAGCACACAGAGACCGTTAATTATTATCAACCCTATCAACCCAGTATTTTTAATCCAGACATGTCAGATCCTGGCATATTTTGATTGGATAAAGGAGGGTGAGAGTTCAATGTCTTCAAGAGTGTTTCAGTTCAGATAACTTGTTAATTAAACTATGACAAATATCTGTTATTTGTGGAAACTAAGCTTTTAAAGAAACAGTGCCCACAAAAGATAATCACATTTCTACAGAAAGGCCCCAATTAATACAGTAGGAAAAAGATGCAACAAGCTCCTACTTTTATTACTACTACATTTTGAATTGTGAACACTGTGCAGTTTCAGCTGTTGGATTTTTTTTAAACTTTTTTTTTTTTTTTTTTAATGAAATGTATTTTGGTAGCTGTTAAGAAGATTGTGAGGTTGTATGCCTACATTTTCCCTCTAGTAATTTCTTTAAAAGGAGATCTTATTAAAATCTTTGTGTTATTTAACTGCAGGATAGTGAAATGAAAATCCTAACTCTAAAACCAAGGTAGTTAAATAGCAGGAGAGGTAGAATTAATCTTGTTCTGCCTTACCACCAGCAGTCCATTATTCTTACCAGCTGGTTTACTTCACACACTCAGAACTGAACAAACAGATCCAGTTTCTGAAGTTGTCATTAGAGCTTCTCTACTGGAAAGTCAGGACCAGTTTTAAGCCTTGAGTTCTTTCCACATATGCTGTTTTTACCTAGAGACCTCTCATCTTTAGACTCAAAGTTGTGTACTTGCTGGGCACAGCCTAAAGCCCAACTGGGCCTGCACTCAGCACCAATATCCATGCACCTTCCTTAGCCCAGCTGTCTTTGCAACTTTACATTGTGGATGCAGACCCAAGTCTGTACGTGCTGGTCATCTTCCAGTGCCTTTTCCAAATCTCTCAAAATTCCCTCCTTCCCAATATATGAGAGGATAGGTCACATGACTAGGAAGAAGAAAAGAGAAAGCAGTGACCTTTCTCATGGCATACATGTAAGAGAAGTTGCAACACCAGCTGTAGCAGCAGCAAAGCAGGTCTTTTGCACAGGTGTTTTTGGCACAACTAGCATATTTCTGCCACTCGGTATAACACCCTTCATCCCACCCTTAGTATGCAGCTGAGTCAGAAAGGCAAGATAATGGAAGGCAGCGCTTTAAAGAGTTGATGTGTAGGTGTAGGGTGGGAAGTGCACAAAGTGTACAAAGATTTAGATTAGAATATTTATTTGAGGTAACAAGGGATGATCGTTATGGGTCCCTTTCAACTGGGGATATTCTATGACTTCTGAAGGTCATCTAGCACAACCCTTCTGCTCGAATCACCCATCAGCTTTTAAGCAGACCTTGTTATTTAAGCTCCATTTCATTCACTGTACCTGTCAAAAAATATATATATATAATCAAAAGAAGCAGTGGCTGAAGAATCATCCTTTCAGTATATTACTGACTGGGCAGAAAGAGATTAGATTGCTTTGGACCTCTGTCAGGAGATATATAGGACTACATTTGGGGCTCTGGATCAGGTTAAAGTCACAGACTGTAGGATAAGGTTTGAGATTTCCTAAAGCTTCATACAATCAAACAGAGCTTAAACAGTGAATCCAAACACGGTAACAAAATAAATAAAGACAGAGGAAATAATGCTTATTGAAAGCAGGGCAAAATCCATCTCTTGAACAAGTATTTTTTATTGGCCAGTATTTCAAATGCATATCCTACTCCTACCAAACAATGCACAATCATTAACAAAGCTGCAATATGTGGAAGGAAGCAAACTTGCAAAAAGTTCCTACAATTTTACAAGGTCCCCCCAAGTTCAACTGTAAACCCATCCATGTCAACACACTTCAAGTCACTTTCTGGGACCAAATGTTAGATTTTACTTGTCATCGCTTAGCTGTGAACCACTGTTGAAACTCATTGTTCACTTGACTTTCCATATGAAATATCTCAAATTGACAGCATGTAACATTTTTGGCATGCAGCTTCTAAGGTTGTCCCTGACATGCAGAGTATGCTTTCCAACTCCATCCTCATGCTAACTTAAATTACAAAAATCTTCTTGTCAGTTCTCTGCAGGTTATGCTTGGTAACATTATCATTGATTTCTTGCTTAGGACCCAAAATATGGGTGTGGGGGGGAGTAGGTTTCTTGTTTTAACAACAGGTGTTTATCATTTGCAAGTTTTGCTGAAAGTATCATCTGAAAGAATATATTATTTCTTGAAGCACACATTGTGCTGCCTGGCTTGGCATCAGCCTGCACTGGAATGCTTATAAACTTATTATACAGGCAAAGGGCAGGCAGGACAGTTGAATTATGTAAAATGGGAGGTGAAAGGTAAACACCAATTATTTTGAGACAGCCTAAAACCAAATCAGCTGCACTGTGCTGTCAGAAGTGACCACGCATTGCTGTGGGGCTTCGCGCTGGTTGGAAATTTAAGACAAAAATATTAACGGAGCACCGATCTAAGCTCCTACAGCCTTCGCAAGAGGCCGGTGGCGCTGTGTGTGGAGAAGGTGACAGGGACACCACAGCACCCCAAGACGGGCTCGGTGCAGGTTGACGTCAGGGAGGAGCTGGGCCGCGCCGCGCGGGCTGGGGGCGGCCCGGGCCCGTCCCCATGGCAACGGCGAGGAGGCGGTGGCACGGCAACAGCGGCCACCAGCCGGTCACCTGACCCGCGCCCGCCGATCACGTGATATGATCTCCATCGACGCCATCTTGAAGCTGTGTCCGAAGGTGAGGAGTTTTTAAATTTTCTTTTATTGGGTTTCTCTTTAAATTACCTCAAAACCGGCCCTTGGCGCTGCCAGCGCGAGCGGAGAGCGCCACAGGAGCAGCAAGCGGCAGGGAGGGTTCGGGGAGCGGCGGCGGCGGCGTGCGGGTGGGCCCTGGACCAACGCGTGGAGCCGAGCCCATGTGCTGAACCTCCCCCGGGGAGCTCGCCGGCTGCTGCCCGCTGCCTCTTCCTCCTCTTCTTCTTCCTTCTTCTTCTATTCTTCCTCCTCATCCTCTTCCTCCCTTCCCACCCGTTCTGGGCCGCGCCGGCGGTACCTGCACGCTGCCGCGCGGGGACCGCGCGCGGCTTGGCGGCACCTCGGGGGGGGAAGGGAAGGGGCAGCCCCTCTTTGCTCTCCCCGTTCCTCCACGGGGTCTCGGCCCTGAACCGCAGGTCATGGGCTGGGGCTGCTGCCTGTCCCATCCCGTCCCCTTGAGGCCGGGGACCCGCGCTGCTTGGGGTAGGCATTGGGGTTCCGTGCTGGCCGTCCCTATATAACAGAGCAGCGATCTGCGTTAAACCTGCGCTAAACAGGGAGCGCATAACTTAACTAATGTGCAAGTGTGTGCTGTAATTGCACAGCTGATAACACGCATCAGCTACAAGTATCAACAATCGGTGTATCTGAACGTACTCTGTTTTCTGCTTCGACATAGCAGTGTTAAATGGCAGCGCCTTTCATTTGTGGGCTTCCCTCTTAGTTCCTATGCTGCTTTCAAATGAAACAGGTAAGGAAAATATTTGCCTGCTTTGCATTACTTATAAAGGGTTAAAATTACTAAGTTTGATTTAAAGTAGTGCCATGTTCCTATAGTTTTCCCTAAATGACTCTGAAAATATTTTAGCTTGATGTTATTCCTTGAAGGGCTTCATGTGATGGCAAGTCTGCTTGCAGGGGGAAGAAGCACATTTATTGTTACAATATTATTAAACATGTTGTAGTCAGTATGAAACAAACAGCTAAATGTTTTTCTATAGCTAAATAGGATGGTTTTCAAACAATAGATAAGTGAAGTAAAAGAAGTGGTTGAATGGAAGGTTAGTCGCTATTAACTTTGTTGTTGACATGTCACCCATTTGCTACTGCAACATCTTTTATGTATAATTGGAAATATATGAATGGGATGTAAGTTTTCCTAGCCACATAGACAAGAGTTAGTCATTCAATCTACTGTACCAAGCAGACAATAGAAATTGAAGCTGAAAATGCACATCAAGACATCTGTTTTATATTAAAAAGTTAAATAGTTGGATATTTCAGTTTAATAGTAACTGAACGCACATAACATTGATTCCTGTTAGTAAGATAATACTGAACTTGAATTAAATAAGCAGGTTTTTTGGTATACTCACATGTAAAGTGATACTATCTTGTTTTAAATAGATTTATTTTTTAATTTGTATTTCTCCTAGTTGATTTACAATGGCAGTACAATATTGATAATTCTTAATCTGCTTACATGTATCCAGTTAAAGGCATAAGGCCTTTAAGTTGTTTTATTTTCTAATTATCATGAATCCAATTACCTTAATGGCTTCTTTTATTTTTATTTTTCAATTTTAATTTAGACTTTAGCCACTAACAGGTAAATATTCTTGAAACTAACACAGCAAAATAGTAACATTGAAGACAGTAGTCTTGTCTCTCCTAATAATTCAGAATTTAATAATATTTTTGGATGTTCAGCTAAAATACATAAGCATATCAAGTGTGAATGATATTAACATTGCTTATATTGATAATTATGATGCTTCTGTAATAGATTGCTTCAATTGGACAGATCCAACTGGGAATTAAATACTAAAAACTCTCAGAGAATCCATACATATTGGAACAACTATTTCAAGGAAATGTTCCAAATGTATTTCTCAGTGTGAATCTGTGTTTTCCAACAGGTACTGAACTTTTCAATTATAACAGACTCTGTAGATAACCTGAGTAGTAAGGTGAATGGCAAATAAAGATAACTTGACATTCCTGCTTTGAATTTTTCTATAGATCAAAATTATGACATATGTTTTTGAAATAAAAGAAAAAAGTATAGTGGCCTTAAGCCTGACAAATTTTTATGATCCTGCAAATATTATCTGCACATAAATTAAACAATCAGTAGCTCTACCAAATCCATGTGGAAAATAAATCTGAGTTATTCTGAATGAGTACCTTCTGGGATTTGTTTCTGCTTTAAAGAAATTCTTAAATTTCTATCTATAATTTTAGTACAGAAAAGCTATAACAACCTGATTTTTATTGGTGGAAATATTTAACTGCTATTGTGGAATAATTACATATTATTATATATGCTTATTTTCTTGATAGATCAAAAATAATCTGTATATGTGTTCAGACCTTTAACGTACTGCTTACCTTAAAAATATTAAAATATTAGAGTAAGCAATGTATTATGCTTACATTCGAAAAGATGAGGAAGAAATTGTATCATAAAGTCCCATATGTTTTCTAACTAGTGTGTTTTAAGTAAAAATCTGAAAAATAAGAAAGGCATGTCTTAAGTAAACATCACTGGCTGTATCAAATAATAAGAAGAAATTCTATTTCTTTGCTATATTCAATTAAACCAGAAATTGTATGTTCTTGTGTCCAGTAGTAACAGATTTATTTAAAAATCAAAACACCTGCAGTGCTTTACAATAAATGCATTTCTTACAGTTTGTATTTAAGTTCCAGTAAGTGTGATTATTTTTTTTTATCTTCAGAACATACAGTAACTGGAAGGTGCTTCATTCATATCGCATGTGTTGCCTCAGCAAATAAGCCTGCACATCTTCTGCTGACACTGGGCAATCCCATGAGATCTTCCAGTGTTAAAACAAAAATCCAAAGTTTCCCCAACGTTGTTGCATCTCCTGCAATGCAAAAATGTAAATACATTTCTTACGTTTGTCTAAACAATATTTTGAAGTAGTGCCACATGTGGCAATAGATCCATGCTGCGGTTGCCTCTTTGAGAGGGCCACCCCACCTGACCATGCAGGCATGGCTGAGGCTTAAACCTGCCCTGAAGCATCATCATGGCGCTTCTGTCTTTCTTCCTTACACTGCCTATGGGCAAAGTAAGGCCAGTGGTGCTTTTTATTCCTAGTAGACTCCTGCCAGAGTCAAAAAAAAATTATCTAGAAATACATTCTCATTTTTAAATTACAGCTGTATACTACATCCACAAGTCCCCTTTTTCTTTTTTTTGTGGGCCTTTTGGACCAGTTCTGGAAGTTCTGCTTTGGCCAACATACATTTCTTGGAAAAAAAAAAAAAAATATTCCAACTTTTTTTTTTTTTTTAATTTAAGGATAACTGATAAAAGAAGTACCTGTCATCTCTGGATGTTCTACATTTTAAATATAGTATTAAAAAAAAAGTATATTAAATACCCATTTGTGTGGGTATTTAATAGGAACCTGAATAGGTTATTTTCTGGCATTTTTTCAGAAGTAAATTCCACTGAAATTCACTGTCCAGCACCCCCATCTCTACCCCACAACTTTGCCCACATCACAAAGTATCCTTTCATGTACATTTATATGTATTGGCTTCTAACTTAATCTTCAACGCTACCACATTATTGCCTGTGGTTTATGGTTAGATATGTTTAAAGAAAGTGTAAGTGGAAATACTATCTTTAGCTTTCCCTCAAAACAAACAAAAACATGTATAAATTGATTTTCCCTACAATTAAGGAACTATAGGAAAAGCTACAATTAGTAGCTTTTCTAGAAAATGACACTTTTAAGTATGCTTTGACATTTGAATGGTCTTTAATACAGTCAAAGCGAAGTGACTAACGTAACTACATACCAGAATTACTTATTTGTACCAACTTCTCAAGGGAAAAAAATGCTTATTTTTGTAAATTATGTTGATGTAAATTGACATTGGTTTTAGGAGACATCAGTGTATCAGAGTGAGTACATCAGGAATACGTTTTCATACCGTATCATGAGTTTTACTCATAAATGTGCCAGTTACTATTGATTGGTTTATTTAAGTGTCTAGCATTCAAATGGGTAGTCCTTGTAAAGAAAAACAATAGTTGTAACAATGCTAATCAGCTTATGCTTGAAAAATATTTATCTTGCCAATATACAACTTGGAGGCATGCAGTTAGAGGCTGTCCTGGAAGTACTCTGTCCAGATATTTTGAATAGTATTTATACTATCTACATAGTCCTCAAAATATTTGGCTATTTAAATAGCCATTCTGAAAGTTTTTATGAAGTTGGTGGCTTTGGGCTTCCACATTTAGTAGATAAATACTACTGGTTTGTGTTTTTATTATTGTATTAATTTTTAATATTTTATAAAACACTTTATCCTAGATATTATGGAAGAAGGAAGAAACGTTGCAGTACTGATGCCAAGTATTAGAGAACAGGAAGCTGTACTGATTTCTGAAACAGTCATTGGCCCAACACTGCAAGCCAGTGAAGATCAGAGGAAATGTAAAACTGATCCATTAATCCATGTTATCCAGAAGCTAAGCAAAATAGTTGAAAGTGAGAAGTCACAAAGATGCCTTTTAATAGGGAAAAAACGTTCCCATCCTAATGCTTCTGCACAGTCCTTTGAAACGGATGATCTTTGTGAAATCCCAGCTAAAGCAATTGAGTTCTCTGTTATTGCTACTAAAAAGACCGAAGAGTTACAAGCTGATTGTTTTGTGACTGAATGTCTTCCACAAAGCAAAAAAAAGGTGACATGCTACCAGTGTAGTCTATGTAAGTTTCTATCACCTTCTCTCTTAATGCTACAAGAACATATAAAACAACATGGGCAGAAAAATGAAGTGATATTAATGTGCTCAGAATGTCATTTTGCTTCTAAAAACCAAGAAGAACTTGAATCTCACTTCCAAAACTACCACGAGAATGGTAGTAAAATGCAGACAAAAGTACAGCAATGTGTAGATGTCTCGAGTTCATTTTTGCAAGGGCCAGTGGAAAGAAGTGTCAAATCAGGGACTGATCAGACAGGAAATGTGGAATGTAAAGATATAACTCAGTCTACTCATATACCTGAAATGGGTAGGAGGAAATGGTATACTTACGAGCAGTATGGCATGTACCGGTGTTTAATCTGTCGGTACACCTGTGGTCAGCAACGAATGTTGAAAACTCACTCTTGGAAGCATGCAGGTGAAGTTGATTGTTCCTATCCTATCTTTGAGGAAGAAAATGAAACTGCCAACTTGTCAGAGATGGTTGTAACTCATACACCTCACAGCATGGATGCAGTTGTTCTTTCTTTGGAAAATAATGAACTAGATATCCATGGTGAACCTACTCTTCAACTTCAGATTTGCAATTCTGAGCAACTGTCATGTAAATCACCAGTAGGAACAAATGTAAAAGAAGAGGTGATAAATCAGTCTCTAGTGCATTCTCCTACTACAGAGGTTTTAGAGGAGACTGTATCAGATACAGAACGGGATAATTTGGTAACTGATAGCCTACTTTCATCAGCACAGAAAATCATTAATTGTAGTCCAAATACAAAGGGTCATGTTAATGTAATAGTCGAACGTTTGCCAGGTGCTGAAGAAAGTGTCTTACAAAAGCCTTTCTTGATAAACACTGACATTGAAACAGAAACAAAAATAATCTCAGAAGCATCCCATGTTACTGGTGAAGAACCTGATGAAGTTTATCATTCAGATGAAATCCAAGAAGTAATAATAGGATGGAATAATACCGAGAAGAAAGAGAATGAATTAAGCCCTATTAAAAATGTAGCAACTGATGAAAATGCACCTCCTGTACGAAGAAGGACAAATTCTGAGTCTTTACGACTACACTCATTAGCTGCAGAAGCTCTTGTTACAATGCCTATCAGAGCTGCAGAACTAACAAGGTCTAGCTTTAGGACTTTGACTGGGGAAGACACTGTGGTTGCAGATACGGGGCAGGGAGAGGCTAATGGCCTGTGCATGGCTCATCCTAAATTGGTATCCTCGCATAAGAGTCCTTCAGAGGAGTTTAGTGGCTTAAACCAAAATGAATGTGCAATAGTTGAGATACAGAACGAAAGGCCAGAGTTATCAGAAGCACCAATTAAAATGGGCATTAGTATGTCACTACTCACTGTCATTGAAAAACTGAAGGAGAGGACAGATCAAAATGCTTCTGATGATGACATTCTGAAAGAATTACAAGACAATGCACAATGCCAAAACGCAAATGATGCAAATATTCCAGGAAGTAACCTAGTAGAATATATACCCAGTGCAGATCGGCCCTACCGCTGTCGCCTCTGCCATTACAGCAGTGGTAATAAGGGCTACATAAAACAACACTTGAGAGTTCATCGTCAGAGGCAGCCCTATCAGTGTCCGATCTGTGAACACATTGCTGACAATAGTAAGGATTTAGAGAGCCACATGATCAACCATTGCAAAACAAGAATGTATCAGTGCAAACAATGCAAAGAATCCTTTCATTATAAGGTAAAGTTATTTCCTGTGCCTGTCTATAATTGCTAAATAACCTATTTGTCTACTTTTTTTTTTTTTTATAATTGGTGATCCCTCTTTCTATCTTGATTCAGTCTGATATCCTGGTTTCATTGTCATTACAATTGAGGGTTATTCCTAGCAGTACTTTCTGAATATACCATTCAGCTATAATTACTCTGCCTTACCCAATGAAATAAACTTGCTTCTTCACATAAGTTATTTTCATGAGAACCATCTTATGAACATCTTAATATCCTGTTGTTCTGCTAACCTGTAGCAACTAAAAAAGTGGAAGCATCAGAGAACTTAATAGCAGAAATTTTAAGAGAATGCTCAGATGCACCCACTAGTTGTGAGTGTGAGCAAAAGCAATAGTAATTGGGGGTAACAGGAGAAACTGCAAAACAGATTATTATTTTTTAAATTTCTTTCTCTGTTTTTGCTTTAGGCTGGATGTTCTGTAGAACAGAGCTGCAAGATGAGTTGCCATAGCAGAATATTTTACTTGGGCCTTTTTTTATCGTCTCCATTTTAAGCATTGATACTGATGGTGTGTGTGTTCCTCTGTACTCAATTCAGTAGTTACAAATAAAGAATAGATAACAACAGTACCCAGTCTTAAAACTGAAACTCTTTTAGGCAGCGATAGTGCAAATTTTGCTGTATTTCCTGTTGTCTGGTCTTAGTTTGAAAAACTATACTGGTTGGGTAGAAAAAGGTTTTCTCTCCCTCTTCCTCCCCAGGCAAGTAGAAACCACAACAACACATTCTTAAGTCAGAAGGCAAAAAGAAAATGGAGCCATTTTTACACAAGCCATCCTCTAACCTCTAATCTTATATTGCTTTTGGAGTATAATAATTCTGGAGGAAAAACTGTTTGCCACTTGTACATGAGAATGTAGAAGATGGGAAGAAGGGGGAAGAAGGAAATAGGGAAAAGAAAAAGCTTGAAAATAAAAAAGTCAACATGACACATTACAGTTACAGATAATATGTAATGTATATAGTCATTTTTCTAATGAACAGGTTTTTTTAAATTAACAAAAATCACAATCATATGAGTCATTTTCATCAATCCTATATGTTATTAATTAATGTTATGTATTTTGTTTTGTTTCCAGTAAAACTAACTGAGGGATAATCTGTATATATGCTAACATATGTTTTATAACAGTTGTCATTAAAAGTTGAGTAGCAATGTCATATATTACTGCAGTGTCTGAAGTGACCGGTGAATGTTTGTAGTATGTATTTAAACACGGGCAATTGTTTTTTCAGAGCCAACTGCGAAATCATGAGAGAGAACAACACAGTCTTCCAGATATCTTTTCAACAGCCACATCTAACAAACTAACTGTTTCAAATGACATAGATGAAAGAGAAGGTACTGTTTATATTGTCACTTAAAACTACAAAAAATCATTCATAAAATGACTTGTTTGCTATACTTGCGGGCTTACTGTTTTTAAGGTCCTTTTCAGGCCAAAATGTTTTCACATCTATACCTAACCTAAATGCGTGGCCTTTTCAGTGTGCAAACTTACCTAAATGATCGGTTTTGAGATCTCTTACTCACAGTTATTAGTAGGTAAGACATTCTTTGCACATTTAATCAGATCCTCTTTTTCTTCTTTTTGAAAAACAATTTAAATATTTACAGATAATAATTGTTATGGAGTATTATTTTGCATTTTTAAGAAAAACAATCCTTTTTATCTTTCTTCAGCAACTATAGTATTTTCTAAATTTCCTAGAGTAAACAAAATAAAGCCCTTTTTTTAAACTCATTGTGGTTACACAGTTTTCTATCAGCATATACATACAATACAGTCTATTCTGCTGTTAGAAGTTTCTGTTTAATTACGGTAATGTCCAAAATGAGTCCAAAATGAGTTTTAATCCTGGAGAGGCAAATGTAGAACATTTTAAAAATGCAAGCTATATATGTAATAGTCACTAGGGTAACCAAAGGTATGCATTTCTAAAACATTTGGTTAACTGTGTATCTGCTTATAATTTAACAGTGTTCTTAAGAAAAACAAACCTGATGTGTAAAGGTAGTGAAATAGGAAGAAAATAGCTAATCCCTGAAGTTAAGGGAAATGTGATCCTAAAATCCTTTCAGTGCTCTTGGAGGCCCAGTATCTAATATAACTTCAATGCATCCTCTTTTCTGGTGAGATAAAGCTCCTGAAAATATTTACAAAGCTTCTATAGGCAGAACTGTAGATTTTTTTGTACTTAGCAATTTTAGAGTATTGTTGAAAAATGCTAGTAATTATATCACCTCTGAACAACTGTGAGATAAAATATTTCACAGTTTGTGTTCATAGTTCTTTTCTGTCCTAACTATGTCTCTTGTTTGTTTATATAGCAAAATGTGTACTATAATAGTACTTAGATTGCAGTTGAAATATCTGGGTTCTACTCTCACCTCGTTGACGTTAGCACAGATACTTGTGAAGAAAGGTACTAAGCAGCATGAGCCAGGTAGACGGCTTGAACCATTAACAGTTTGTCCAAAGCAACATGGTAGGCGTCAGAATAAAGTGAGATCCTTAACTCCTGACTGATTCTTAACTCTTGTTCTGTTAGCTCACACTGCCTCTTGTTTTGGCTTTCAACATACGTGATGGGAAATTAAAAATTAATTGGCTCACTAGCCTCAGGTAGAATGACCCTTCCTGGCTCCTTTTTGCTCTCATCAATGCAGAAGACATTAAGACATTTAAATATTTAAATTCGGGAAATTGTTCTGTAGTGCTTATTATATCCATAAAACCTAAGCTTCAGATAGCTATCTGAATTCCAGGGGAGCAGAAAAAAGGCTAGGGAGGGTCTGCTGGTAGTGAGAACATTAAGTTTTGTGTTTTATTTTTCTTCAGAAGAAATAGCATAGTAAGAGAAATGATAGGAAAAACATTGTGAGTTTTGCTGGTTACAAATATATGGTAGCACAGCTTGGATTAGTAGTTCTGACACTGTTTTGACTATTTTAAACCAAGATTTTTTAAAGATGACCTAATAAAGCAGTACTTTGAGATTCCTGAATCATATCAGACTTGTGAATACTGTACCTTTTGAGCTAAAGTCCTAAGGTGACTGAAAATCAAGATAGCTAGCTGCTTTTGAAAATACTACATTTTAAAAGGTGTTGTTAGATGCTATATCCTGACCTGGTAATTTAACTTCCACAAAGGAGGAACCTCTGTTTGTGAAAACTGTCTGCCTTCGATGTAGTTATTTCAGAGATTTTTTTTAAAGTATTTATTGCTCATTACTGTCTTAAAAGTGTTACATCCAGGCACCTTAATTAAATGTTTACCCCACATGAAATTCAGTAATGGTGATTCGAATTAAAACAGTTTTCCTTTTAAACTTTTATTAACTCATGCTTTGGAATGCTTAAATTATTTCAGAACCAATTTATAATCAAATTACAACACCACTGTAGTACAGCAATCTCTTGTCAAACAAATGTCATCCCTGTAAAGCAACACAGAACAAAGAAGTTTATGGCATAGCATCTGTTTATGTGAAAGATGCCTGAGCTGGAACAGTTCCATTTCTTGTTTATGAAATAGTTAGTCCTAAAAGTCTCTTTATTCATCATGGTTGTACTATAAATTAAAAGAGAACATTATGAGACTGGATATGATTTGATTGTAAATGTCTAATAATGAGGGAATAGGGTAATAAGCAGAATTACAGGAGCACCTGTTACTGCTGTGAGAATAAAGATCTGTCATTCCATGTTCACTTTAAGAGACCTGATGTCCTCAATCCAGAAAGCAAAAAAATCCCACAACCTCAAGAAATAAGCTGCTGAAGGAGGCAGGGGACATGACTGCTATTTCACTTCAGTTAGAGATTATATGATGTGTTACATAATTCATGTGCATTTTGTTGAAAGGCTAAATCTAATGTAGTGATTGATATAAATAATTGCTCCTAAGTTACTAAGTTACTGGGTGGTTAGCCTCTTACAACTATGCAATAGATAATATGCTTGTGTAACATTAAAAATCTCATTAGATACTGTTTGTTTTAAGCAGCCTGCCGAATAAAATACCAAATTCATAATATAAAATACGTTTAGAAAAGGTTTATTCTAAAGTTGCAGAATTTAAGAAGGAAAACCCATTCTGATAGAGCATGCAATAGACCAGCCTTCACAAAACCCATGCTCTACCAAAGATCTGCAGTCCAGTGTCTTTGTGTTCATTTGCACTCTGCATAAATGTATATTCATAAATGAATAACTACAGAAATGTAAAATCTGATGTCTCCAAGGGTGAAATTAAGATTATTTTTTTAATTTAAATTAAAGATTTTCTAACAGTAGTAAATTTTAAAAAGTTATATGAGCAGATAGTAGGAAAAATTCTGATATATTTTGCTTTAAGAACTTTAAGGTTGAACTGCAAATGGCTTGACTGTTCAGTCAGTGAACAAGAATTTGATGTAAAGTTGAAATGAACTTAAGCACCTACCTTACTTGCTCTTCGAAAAGGAAAAATCTAAAACCTTCAAATAGTGAAGAGGTTAGATGCAGAAAGCAAGACCTTAGATTTTAATTAAATGTTTCTTTTGGCAGTAGTCAAAGTAGTTTTGATTTAAGCAGCTCCAGATTGGTATTCCTTTGTGTATCTGCGGTTAAAGTCATTAGAAGAGTGTATGAAAGCTGCTGTATGATGAGCTGGAGTGGGAAAATGACCTGCATAAAAAATACCATCCCTCCTCTTAAATGTTCATATTTAAACCCATATCAGTTACATTATTCAGTGAGGGAGCAGGAATAGGGCTGGAGTGTGACTCTGTGTCTACAGAGTCACATCCCAAAAATGTTCAAACTGTGCACTTGTAAGCACAGATTTTCCTATGTAAAATTAGTCATTAGCCTTTGTCTCTGCAACCATTAATTTTTCAAGAGTCTTTTTTATTCTGGAAGGAGAAACAATTTTTGTTGCTATTGCTTTTCAGTAATTTGGTGATGTTCCAAATTATTTCTTTATACATCTGGTCAGTATTTTGTTTTGTTTTGTTTTTTGGTGGCTTGATTTTTGTTGTTTGTTTTGGTTTGGGAGGGTTTTTTTAGATAATCTCAGATCCTTCTGAAAATGGCTGTGAATGTAGTGAGACTACAGTTAGAAACTTCTCTTTTCTCATTGCCCATCTTCTCATGATTTGATTCATTCTACAAAACAGTGAAAAATGATGGGTTCAGCAGCTCCCACATTTTTTCACCTTTTGCTGTAACTCAGGATTTTGACCCAACTGGAAGAAGGGAAGAGTTCATAGAAAGAATGTGTCTTCCTAAAAATTTTAGTAATTCCAGTAGAAGGTAGGGCAAATGCAGAACAGCATGGTAAATAGAATGTACCTTTATTATCTCTGTCTATTGCCAGTTTGCTCCAGATACTAAAGTATTACTTTCAAGTGTTAATTCACGTTTCATAATTCAGCTGTGCTGAAATTATCATCTGAGAACTGACAATGCTGGATTCAACTGTCGAAAATGTCGTGTTTTTTCATATAGGAAATAAGTCTTCACTTCAGAAACTGTACAGATGTGATGTATGTGACTACACAAGTACAACTTATGTTGGTGTACGAAATCACAGACGAATTCATAACTCTGATAAGCCCTATAGGTAAGTCTCAATTATTGCTAACTAATGCTAGGCTCTTAGTCTGCTTGTTTTAATGCAATTTTGAATATATATTAAAGAATGTCAGTACTATAATTTTACTGCAAATTTGAAGGAGCCATGCTTTCTGTTTGATTCAACCCTATGTAATTAAAATTTCCTAGTGTCTCCAGGATGCATTGCATTTGAAAACTGCTGGTTTTCAGTTTCAAGCATCCAGATGTGGAAAGGGAAATAATTATCTTGTAATATTGAACTTTGGCCAACAGCAATAATTTATTTAGTACTCATTAAATACTTCATTTTATTTTGGATTTACCTTATTTCAAAGTGTTCTCCATTGCGATATTGCTGCTTTTAAAGCTTTGTTTCAAAGCAGCAAGGTAAACAGCAAGATTCACATTCCTTAATGAAGGAAGGAGGAGGAGTCAAGGTACATCCATAAAGTCTTGGCTCCTACAGTTCAGCAAATTGCTGCCCTTTGTCCTGTCCCCTTACCTTTTTTCCAGGTTTCAAACAATATTAATACATTTAGGATCAAATTGTATAGCTTTTGTAGATGGATGTTACATGGATTTACAGAAAAACTTGGATATCTAGAATTACATTTAGTACTATAGGTTCTCAGCAGAAAAAGCAAATCATGCATTTTTCTGTATGATTCTGGTTGCTGTATACATGTAAATTCCTGCCTTTTCAGTCCGTGCTCATTCATCTCTGGATCTCTGTCCCTCTCTAATGGCTAGAAATAGATCTGAGTTAATACAATTTTTGAGCTAATAAACTTCCGTCTTTTTAATGCAAATTGTGGAAACTCATCTTAACACATTGAAATGCTTAACTGAGCCAGTAGCTTTCTCTTTTGGCTAAAAAAAAAAAAAAGGACGTGTGTTTTAATTTATGCATTATAACAATATCCATTATCACTAGCAAAAATTTGAAAGATATTTTCTTGGAAAGTAAGTGTGGAATACAAATAGATATTTTTTTCTTCTCCGAATCTTCCCTATTTCCATTATTTTTAACTTAGTTCTGTTGGAACAGCAGATACTGTAGTATCATGGTATTTGGTAGTTTTCTGAGTTGGTGTTAGCCCACCCTGTTTGATTTAGGAATCTTTGAAAATTTTCCATTGATGATACAGACTGCTGCTTACTAAATTTAAGCCTACAGATCCAGCTTGCTTTTCTTATTATTTATGCATGAATCCTTTAGACACATCTGCAGACCTTGTAGGATACTCAAGACACAGCTTAAAAACTGTAAAGATTCAGTATTTATGGTATTTTTTTTCTTTTGAAAGATGTATTCCTCAAGCCTTTCTGCTTGATCAGATAGCGACCTAAGTACATTGTAGTGATTTTCACACTCATAAAGGTATTTTATTATTTGTTTAACAAAAATTGCTGGAAATTAAACTGTATAGCCTCTAATGATTCATTTGTATTGATTTGATACCTTCTGGACATTAATACTGCACAATTAAATCCTTTCAAAAATAAAGTTAGGAACTTCTAGATAAATATCCTGTAATCTCAACCTTTTTCACTCTATAGACCAGACTTAGTAAATGTTGGACATTTTACCTTTTCAAAAAAGAGACAATTAAAAATCCTGATAAATGTGCAAAGGTTTAGCTGATCTTGATGGCTTCCATTAGATCTGTTATGTGGTACTATATTTATGCATATCTTAGTATTTTGTGTAATATTCTGTGGTCCAAATCCAGGGATCTCAATCTAGGATCTCATCTATATTGTTTTTAGACAACGATACCATGAAAAATGTAAAAATAAAAATAAAAATTTAGACAGCATGATGCAACTCACTTGTCTTAGGGCACTTGAATCTAAACATGTTGATCTTGTCCCTGACTTTTACTTCAGCTATCATGCTCTGAAACTTAGATGTTTTATTACTTAATAGATAGTTTGGCATTTAAAATGTCATGAGAAATGCCTGTTGCATTAAGCAGAATACATATTCTTAAGGAACAAGACTCGCTTCTAAGTACATTGTCTCCCCTATAGCTTTTATGGCCATATTGTGCCTTTGCGTAACATAGCCAAGCAATCTACATCACAGCTATTGTAAGTGCATCCCTTACAGATCATGAGGCATACCAGCTTTAGTAGAGGTGCACAAGGTAGCTGTAAGGATGGACCATGGTCAGTATTCATAGTGATTCTAGCTCGGATTCTAGTTGGAGTCTTTTTTGGAGCGCAAAACGTTCTCATAGTCCAAAAATTGAAAGATGTCATCACTTGGACTTCTTTAAATATTGTTAGCCTTTAATTGTAGTCTTTCCAGATACCTTTGCTTTCTCTTAAATTATATTTCTGGAAGTGTTAGTAGTTAATTGTCAGATTAGTTTACTTCTTGTTGTCTCTTTAGATGTCGAGTATGTGACTTCGCCACCACAAATATGAATAGTTTGAAATGTCATATGAGGCGCCACCCCCAGGAGCATCAGGCAGTGCAGCTAATGGAACAGTACAAGTATGTAACAGCTCTGATTTAGCAAAAAGCTATGATAGTACTGGTTTGGTTGTGTTAAGATATAAAGCAGAGTTTAGATTATATTCTTTTCCCTTCTATATTCATTCTTTGTTCCAGTGACTTTTTTTATTGAGAGGGAAAGAGAAAAGGAAAGAGATTTGATATGGTGTTCCCAGGTGATATTTATGCTAGCTAATTAAATAGGTCCATGGCATCCCTCTGGTACAATATTCCGCTCTCTTTCCAAAATGGGGTGGTTGTATATAAAATATGTATTACAAGAGGCTTCTGGACCGTGTTAATTGCCAAAGCATGGGTGGAATTGTTTAGGAAAATGTATGTGCCAAAACCATGCCTGGGGCACTTCTAACACTGTAACAATATAGATTGTTAAATTCCAGCACCCAGGAATGTTCTCTGGCGTTGTTTAATATCCTAATCTAAGCACAGCCTAAGTATATACACGTTTGTTAGAATCCAGATTGGAATCACGCTGCCCTAGTTAAGAATGAGTATGAATAGTCATTGTTTAACTGATGAGTGTAGTTTTTAGTCTGTCCATCTATGTTTATATACATAGAGAGAAAATTAATGTACTTCAAAAAAAGAGACTGTCATTAAAAAGGGTTAAGTCACTCAACTGTTGCTTCATTCACTGTGTACCAATCCACTGACCAAGCTGTGCTAGTAGTGCAGAAAAATTATATATCATCATATAATAAAAGACTAGTTGAATACATGTGCATACAGAACAGAATTAAGATTATTTTTTGACTCTTGTGTTTTGCAAAAATTCATTGTGACCTAATTTTATCTGTAAATGAATGATAAGGTCTGCTTTTTATTTTTAACAATGGCATTGTTTTGAAAAAGTCTTATTTGAAATACTAAGATTCTCAATCTGAGGGTGAGCTTGCCTATTTTTGAAAACATCCATTTTCTTTACAAGGCTCCAAATTAGAAGGAAGAGGAAAAAATAGAGTAGCACATTACAAAACACGTAATAGAGACAAGTGAGCTAGAAAGTCATGCCTGTTCCCCAGCAGGACAGAATTATGTCACTACCTAAGGAAGGCAGTATACCATTGTAATTTTTAAACACTGTTTTATGCAGGCCTTCTTGTGTTTCCAGGTCCTATTTCTGAAGAACTCTTTCTCAGAAATTTACAAAAATTTACTAGTATAGTAGTAATTTTAATAGACTTATCATAATACAATTTATCAGGGGATCCCATTGCTCGGGTAGAAATCATTTAATTCTTATTGACAAATGAATGAGATAGACTGAGATGCATTCCTAACTATAATTTGTTAGAAACAGTTCGCCTTCAGTATCTAGGAAAATTTGATCCTAGTCTTCTTCGTGTGATTTGAAAAGCTTCCTAAGTAGCTAAGCAAAGCAGCTTTCTTGTCCAAAAGATGATGAGCTACCACATCTTTACCCTGAGTACTGTTCAGCTCCAGAGTGATGATATACAGTATCACTCATCTCCTTCATGCTCAGATAACTAATTTATCATCTCAGAAAACACTTGTTAAAAAAATAAACTCCTCTGTTGTATGTTCATGTATGAGAAAAGTCCTGTGGGATTTGATCAGTCATATTATTTGTCTGTAAATATACAATATGTCTATGTAAATGGAATTTATTTTTCAATGCTTTTGAACTATCCAATCAAATTCTAGCAGAGGAAGAAACATTTTGTGTTCAGTTCTGAATTGTGCTGTGTATTCATCTGAGTGTCATAGAATTTGCAACTGTTTTTTAGAAAAGAGATTGGACTATTGGGAGAAAGAGAGAAAAAAGTACCAAAGTATTACCTTTATTAAATGTTCTCAGTTGCATTTAATTAAGTATGGGCTAAAATCTTCTTCCTACAAGAGATAATTGGGATTGGATACATGAAGGCCTTACTTCCTAAATACTAGGAGTGTAAATTAAATTTAATAGGACAACTACCTCTCAAACTTGAAAAGCATTTCTCAAACCGTTTTTCTTGAAAGATCAAGCATAGCTTAATAATTAGGATTATTTAGGCCGTGTTTTTGTCCATACCGTTCCCCCCCCCCCCCCCCCCCCCCCAGAATTTTATGTATAAAATTCAAACTTGGTTGAAGAAACAAGTCAGTGTTTCTTCACTGTATAAGTCAGTGTTTTATAGGGAAATAAAAGATTTAGCCTTCTACTACCTTGGGCTGCTGGAAAAACTCTATGGAACAAAATTATCAATCTGTGATCGTTTTCCAAACCTGGCTGGACACTGTGTGGGGAACTGCTCTAGCTGATCCTGCTTGAACAGCTGGGTTGGACTTGGTAACCTCAAGAGGTCCCTTCCACTTTCAATGATTCTGTGATCCTCAAATAAACTACTATATGCTACAGCAAAAAAGGCTTTATTAGTTCAGTTAAAATTAGCACTGCTAATTATACAGCACCTGCTTGGTTTAGAACAATGGCGAAGAGAGCTCCCCACCTGGCTGCCAGATACCACACAGACATCTCCATGTTTCTGAACTATTGCATATTTGCAGTATTTAAACAGTTTTATCAGGCCAAACATAAGATTTCAATTAAATTATTTAAGAAGTCAGAAGAGCCAATTTTAAGTTCTCAGACTGTATAAATAGTCTTAAATTTTGGAATAACCATTTTACAAACTTTTTTGACCTAGTTACAAAACTGAACAGGGCGACTAAGAAGAGGATTGACTTGTGTCTTGCTGTTTACTCATCCTTTTGGAAAAAGCAGTGAATTAGTACAATAGTAAAACTTAACTTTTAAATGCATCTCTTCCCCACATCTTTTCTCTAGATGTTCTCTCTGTGGATATGTATGTAGCCATCCTCCATCCCTGAAGTCTCACATGTGGAAACATGCAAGTGACCAAAACTATAACTATGAACAAGTGAACAAGGCTATTAATGATGCAATTTTGCAAAGTAGCAGGTATGTCTTACCTATTTTCAAGTCCTATTATCTAGAATTTTCAAAGGAGCCACCTCTAATCCAAAGTACAATTCCTGTCAAAAAGCAACAGCTGTACATTTTGATAGTTGTTTCTTTTATTATTTCAGGTTTCAAGGACAGCTTCCTGACAAAACCTTGTTGGAAGGCACAGATGAAAGTACAGTACCTATACTAGGAAGTTCAGACAACCTGGTGTCTTTTACAGAGTCTATTAACCAGACTAATAATGAAATTTCAGGTTCTGATGAAAATGAAAAACCTAACTTGATGAATACCTCAGGTGGTTTAGAAAAGAACTCCACTCTACCCCATCTTGGCACAGAATACTGTGTTCTTCTCTTCTGCTGCTGCATTTGTGGTTTTGAGTCTACCAACAAAGAAAATTTGCTGGATCACATGAAAGAACATGAGGGTGAAATCATAAACATCATCCTAAATAAGGACAACAGCACAAATCAGAGCACAAACTAGGTGAAGCATTAAGTTGAAGAGGGGGTTTCCTAGAGTGACATTTTCTATCTTCACTAATTTTGCCTGAAAAACTTGGTAAAGAGAAGAATTGCAAGCAAAACTTGCCAATTTCCCATTCTAAGTCCTTGTTTCAATAAGAATTCAAATTTTTAACTAGGGACCGATGAATCGTTTTAGAGATGAATATCAGGAGTAGGGAACAGAATGATCCATTTTAACCTGTTATTTCTCTGTATGGTGCCAAGAACGTGGGATTGTTGTTTTTCTTCTTTCCTTTTACTGTCTGGTACTAGTCAGTAACAATGACTTAGTACAGTATATTAAAACCTAAAGGCATGAAAGCTTTGTTGCTTCCCAAATAGTTACGCAAAAACATTTTAACCCTCTTTTTTTGAAGATAGCAAACTTACCAAATACAAATTTTACAACAGGATTTCATCAAACTCAGCCTGATTCTGGAAGTAGAAAGAGGGGAGATAAGCGCATATGTGTGCTTGCATGTGTATTCCCAATCTGTTTTTAAGACCTTACAAACTCCAGGTTGTCTTTCAAAAAAGAGTGGTATCCTATCCGTTGATTTAAAGCACCAGGAACTGAGTAAACTAGAAGCATTTTGCTAATAACTGTCTCTAATTGGATCCTAACTATAAGCTGGTATCTTTTAATTGATGGTATATAAAAGATTCTTCATAATAATGGCCTGCTGTTTCTTAAAAGGCTTTCTTAACACATTCAGCAGAACTATGTAAGAAATAAATAATAATTAAAAACAAATTTAAACTAAACCTGCAAAACAAATCACCTCATATGTCACTATTAACTTGTGGTGATTGTAGTACCTAGGAGCACCATTTTTTATGAGAACAAGGTACTAACAGTAATTGCCATAAAGATATTTTTAAATCTATATAGATTTCTAAGGATGCAGATGAAGAAGGAAAGGGATTTTGAGGAATGCCTACATGTTCTGGAGTTCCTTGAAAGTTGCACCAGCTGTATAAATAATCCCATTTGTGTGACAGGGTTTAATTGTAGATATAATACACAGAAGGATAAAGTAATCATAGCAATGTTCCTATAGAAAGTTATATTTCAAAAAATAAAATATGGAAACCATATTTTAAGCAAATCATCAAAAACAGTCACTTGTAGAATAATTTTACTAGTGTATATAATACAGACTCAGAAGGGGAATTAGGGATTACTTTGTTTTCTAAAAAACATATAGAAATCTCTCCCTTGTAAAGCACCGTAAAATTAGAGTGCTTTCTTTTTGTGTGTTAACAGCAGTTTGCAGAAGACAACATTCATCAACATCTCAGTTGGAAATATATACAGGCTAATTACCTTGCAACTTTGCTAAGATCATTCATAAAGTTGGCTACTTAAATTATTTGAAATACAGACTTCAATCAAGAGAAGCAGTAGCACTTCTAAAAGAAACCCTTTTGTAACCTGATTTAAGCTTTCTAGTGTGGCCGTTTATTTCTGTTTTTAAAGAATGGCAGTTGCACGGAAGCATACCTTGTTCCTGACATGGGAATGCAGTTACCTGATTTTTTAGAAGCTCATTTCTTAAAAAATGACTTACTCTTAGAAAAATAGTGTTTTACATTTATTTCATATTTATACATTTCTGCTAGCAGAAATGAGCTAGAACAGTAAGTCTAAGAAGGTGGTATGTGTAGCATACAGTCTGTTGTGCATTGCTGACTGTAAGTGGTAAACAAGTCGGGTTACTACTTTATGAAGCAGCACAAAATCTAAATGCCAGTGTAAAAGGCACTACATTCCACGTACATTCAGCAATTTTTGTTGTTAAGTGGTTTCCTTAACTTGTTCAAGTTAAATATCTGTAGTTTTTTATATATAAAATTGATATCAGAAAGTACACATTTTACTTTAAAATTGATATAATGTCAAAGCATTTTTGTGTCATATTTGAGATATTTTAAATACAGATTTGTAGTATTTTCAGTTAAAAGTTATTTTTAATATTTCTACAGATTTTTTCATTTAATGAACAAGATTTATTCACATCTCAAAATCAGTTAGAGATAGTAAACTTCTAATGGGATATTCATACTGTCTTATTGACACCAGTATTTTATCTATAGATACAGAATTCAATATAGAATTCATGCAAAAGTAGTAAACTATTTGCAGTATATCTGATCTTCTTCATTCAGAGATCCTATTTGTTGAAAAAATTAAAGGTAGGAAGAGATCCAAGATAATGTTAAACTACCAGCCAGTATTCACAGAAACAGTATTTTGCCACTTTCCTTATTTTTGCATAAAGGGATAATTATTTTAACATTGCTCTACTAGTGAAAGAAAAAAAGGTGAAAAGCTTGCATTCATAAGCTAAAAAGAAGGTGGCAGCGAACCAAGACTTAAAAAGCAAGTAGCTTTCAATCAAAGTTAAGAATTCTGGTGTACATGTTTGCAACATTTAATATAATGCACCGAGACTGACTGTAATGGGATTCCTAAGCAGGATGTATCTATTTACATTTGCTCTTTTCCATCTCGTTGCTTTTTTTTGTTTTGACCATGTGTTACTATAAAATAGTATAAAGTTAGTTGCCTCTAAAAAGTGTTATCAGTCCTATCAAATGCAAACAAATAATTCTTTCCCATATGCACAGAGGTATGTTTAACTGTCTCCCTGCTGCTTGCCATTAGTTACCCACTCACAGTTCTCATGGCCTTTATCAGAAGTTCTGCATGTGAAGTAATTATAGGCTTAGTTTCTGAAAGTAAAGTATTTCTCAGGTTACCTGCTTTAGAAAGTGTATGGTTGGCTTGTTTGCATGTTATGTAAGGGTTTTTCAAGCACATTTCAAAGTCACCAACTCTGCAGTCTCCCCCTTTCATATTTTCAGATCTTCTGTCACAGCACTATGAGCTGATCAGCTATTTCACTTGCTGTTTGTTTTATTAAGAGTTTGATCCATTACATGAACTGTAACTTGCAGCTTTGATTTTAAAGGCCTATACTTCTATTAAAGAGAAAACTTCCTTCCTACTAGACAACACAGATAAATAGGTGCGTATTTCATCTTTCTGATTTATGCTTGGAGTGGGATTCAGTCAGTTATTGTATTTTCCTCTTTCAGAAGCACTTATTTAATCATTTTAAAAAATGTACGGTTGGTGCTGAAAGTAACGTTTGTTAAGATATATTTAATAGAAATTTACATTTGCATTTGATATTCATGGACATGGGTACATGTATTTTTTTAAGAAAAGGTATTGTAACACTATGGCACTGCTTTTATAGCCAAAGTACAAAAAATTTAGAAAACTGACATGTAAAGACTGCAGTTAATTCTGATACTGTATCTTATTAAATAGGATGACTTCCATTTTATAAAATTACCCAGCACATTAAGCTGCATGCCTTAAGCTCTCTCTAGGGTTGTGTTCCTGATAGATGACTGTTCGGAACTATGAAGCAAAGTCTGTAGTACTACTTTAACTACCTTCTGAAATACTGTACAATGTTAGAATAATTTATTTTGCTTTACAGGAGTTTGTCACGTATTGACTTTAATAATGTATTTTGGTAATAAACTTTTTTTGTTAAACACTTTAGTCACTTTTATTTGACCTGTATGAAATAGGGTTATGAATACAGAAAACAGAGACAAGAACCAGTGTTTAGAGATAGGAATCTGTTTACATCAAAAAGTACTTGAAATACTTCACTGCCATTTCACACTCTTGTATCAAGATATTAGTTAATGTTACTACAAGTTTTGTAAAAGTAATGGTAGTGATGAAATAGGAGACTATTAAAGCAAGTTCTGAATACAAGGAAGTATACAGGGAAGCATGCAGTTACATTGGAACAATGCTGAAGGACAGAGCTGTCTTCAAAATTCACAGTGAAGCTAGTGGGACTTTTGTCCCTAATTTCAATGGTGTGAAAGCCTTACACAGCTTTTTTCAAGTGATGGATTCATGCTTATCTATCATGTAAGCTAAATCTTGCAACCTAATTTTATATACACGCTACATTTCTTGGCCTTGCTGGAGCTTTGCTTCCCATCTTTTTCCAAAAATGGAACCAAAACTTTAAAAAAAAAAAAGTTCTAACTGCTGCTGCTGGCCAAGGAGAGAAAGTACCACCAGAGTGCCCATTCCTGGTATTATCTGGCTTACACTAAAATAGACAGGTTATTTTCTTTCACTTCATTATTGCTCTTACGGCCCTGGGCCAAATACGTTACAGTACAAAAACTGGAACTTAATACAACAGAAGAGCCTCAGTAGAAGATACTGGGGGGGGAATAACCTCAGCAGAAGTTATTTCCCCCCTAAGCATCCTGCTCCTGCGATCCCCCAGGTATCCCCTGACCCATTTGCCGTGTTTTACACAAGAAATGCGTGGCTCCGTTAGGTCAGCACGGGCAGCACCATCCAAACCGCCGCCTTCCCCCTGAGGAGCCCTGCGGCCAGTCGCTACTGGCAGCGCCCAGGACGTGCAACTTGGGCTGTAGGTGTCCCAAAACCGAGTTCTGGCGGCCTTGCCCCCGCGGCGGCTCTCACTCGGGGCCCGCAGGCCGCCGAGGGCCCCACGGCGGGGCTATTCCCCTCGCGGGCCTCCCCCGTCCCGGCTCGCCCCTTGCCGCCCAGTTCTGCTCCCCCCGGCTCCGCTCCGCCCGTCGGAGCCGAGCAGCTCGCACCACGGCCACCCCCACGCCCGCCCCTTCCCCTCCTCGCGGCGGGGCCTTGGCGGTTCCGCGCAGCCGGAGCCGGCTCCAGGAGCAGCTACCGCCGCTCTACAGCAACCCTCGGCCCTCGCAGCGCCGGCAGGTAGCGGCCCCGCCGGCGGTGGGGGGGGGGGGCGGTGGGGAAGCGGTGACGGGCCCAAGCGGGGCAGGAGCCGATCCCCAGGCCGCGCAGGCCGCAGCGCGCAGCCCGTTCCGGGGGGGGGGGAGCTGCGGCCCCAGGCCCGGCCCTCCTGCCTCCTTTGCCCAGCCCCGGGGCCGCTTCATCCCTCGGCCTGCCCGCAGCCGCCACCGAGCGGCCTCGCCCCGACCTCCCCTGACTGAGCCCCGGACCCGGCCGCAGGCCCTGCCCCGCCTCGTCTGTCCTCACCTCCGCAGGCCACTGTGGGGTCGGAGGCAGGACTGTCCCATTCCTTCCCTGAGCTTCTGGCTTCCTCGGGCGTACCTGGCAGAAAAGGCATTCATCCCAGCACAGGGCGTTTTGAAGAAAGCCTGGTGGTGGGAAAGACCGTGGTTGCGATGACCATCTTGCCCCCTATTACGTTATTGTTGGTTTTTATACAAACAAGCTACTTACAAACCGATACATGCTCACATAGTTCCCTCCACGTGCATGTTGTTTGGTGTGTGTGTATGTTTTTTCCCCCAGGAGTAAGGAAAAGAGTTGAAAACAATTCATTGCAAAAGCTTTAAAACCACAAAGAGCATGCAGCTGAGGCATATTTCTTAGAGCAGCTCCATTATCACTCACTCACACCAGTGGTAACACAAGTACCCTTGTCTGCACTCTGGGAATGGTAATGTGCCTGCATTCAGGACTGGACATTGTTGATTTTCAATTGCAGAGTAGCAGGGTAAAGCAATTTTACTTCTGGCCTGCTCTCACAGAACAGAGAGAACTGTGAATTAACAAGAGAATGACTAGCTGTTCTAGCTGTTTTGTTGTTGTTTTTTAACGTTTTCAAATTTTACAAGGTTTTGACAGTACAAAACATCAAAGATTTTTTAATGGTGTTGCTGTAGTCTTTTATAGTGCATGTTCTTTGGCAACGTGTCTGGATCTTATGGCCCACTATGGGGGGATTTCCTGAAAGCCAGGATTTAAACAAATGGTTCTCTATTCTAGGTACCCAACTAAAACAGCTTAAAGAACATTTTTTTCTGTGAAGGGCTGACATTTCATACTGTTCAAAGAAGTGGAGCCTGATAGGCATTTTGAGTCAAGGACCCAAAAAGTGAGTGCATTCAAAGCTATGATCTGTTCTAAAACCTTGTCAGGAGTATGGAAAATTATGAATTTCATGAGTAGATTTAGCGTAATGTTTCCTATACTTTCAACTCAGGTAATTTAAGGTCTCTGATGGCATAAAATATGTTTCTGTTTTCAAACATTTCATACAGTATTAAATGAGTGTTGGGTAGGAAGATGCATTGCTTGAATGTTTCCATTTAGGAGTCAGACTGAAGAATAATGGATTAAAGTGACTGTCATCATGACAACTGTAAGACAGAGAAGGGGTGGAAGAGTCACAGAAGGAGCTGAAGATCAGCCTTCAGAAGAGAAGAATGTGAAGTCTGATGGGAAAGTTCTGTCTGGTAGGTAATGATTAGGACATTATGACTTTGTACTAGTGTTCATCTGGTGTCTGTCTTAGACACAGGTTAGAAATAGGTAAGTACCGAATAAATTTTCATACTTGAATATCTATTACCAAAATTAGTTGGATGAGAGAGAGCATGCAGATTACTGCATGGCAATCTCACTCCATTTTAAAACTCTAATTTATTCGGTAAAAACAGTTTTTTTCTGTTTACTAATAGTGATGCATTGTCAGATTTCTTATAGTTGTCATCCGTTTTTAAAGGAATCACAGTTCAAATCATTGGTAACATAAAAAGATTTGAAAACCTCTAATTGATCGTACTTAAATATAAGCAGATTGCATATGAAATATTACTTGAACTAGAAACCCTTGCTTTTTGGCTGCAGGATAGACTGGCTAGCTAAGTTTAAAAAAGCAGGCAGATATATTAAGAAGTTTGAAGATTTGATATCTTTGTGATCTAACAGTCATCCTCTACAGCTTTGATTTAGAAAAGATGCCCTTGAGGATATTCCAATTTGGATTTACAAATTAGATGTGATATATATCTAGATTTATGTAGAGTTGTGGTGTTCTTAAACTATAACTACATTTTCCAAGTAAGGCACACTTTATTTCATTTTGCGTGAATTGCAAAGAAAAAATGTAACTTTATAAAGAGCTCTCAAAACCCTGTGTCCTGATGCCAGAATGTAACCTGTACTAGCACAGGCAGTGTATCAATGAGTTTCCAAAATTCACTGAAATTGAATTGTGTGCTTCACAGTTACACAGTCAAATATTTCTCTTCCAAGATCATACAGGTGGAAAGCTGTGGAACATACTTTCAATAACTCTTGGTGGAATTGTTGCCATTGGTCTTGGACTTCTTACTTCTTTTTATGTTGCTACGCTGCATGAAAATGACCTGTGGTTTTCCAATATTAAGGTAACAGTCATTTTCATAGTTTCATCGATCAGTGCTTTTGTAGAGCTTTAATAAGAATGTTAGTTGAAGTTTCATTTATTTATCTGTCTTGTAACTTGCTCAAAAACATAGAATATTTCAGTTGTTTTTTTGTGTTTTTTTTTTTAATTTGTTATGTAAAATCAGAAGTTGTGCTTCCTCCCCATGACATTTTAAGTACTCAAGTCATTTCTGTAAAGACCTTTCACCAGTTTTTCCTCTAAATGCATTGTTATACAGCTGTGTGTGCCATTATTCTGCTGCCTGAGGGACAGCAATGGTTCTTCCAAGCACTGGTCATTATCAAGAAGAGAGTTTTAACAATCTGCTATGTGTTGCTTTATAAACATATCTTGTAGCAAAAGCAATCCAAAACTACCACCACCAAAAAAAACAAAACAACAGTTAAAAATAATACACAAGATCCTGGCACACAGTTCTTTAATTATGTTTAAGCTGTGATCCTGTAATACAATTTGGGCACAGTCTCTTACTATTCAATACTAATCTTATATAAGACTATTCTAAATGCGCAAACCTCAAAATACATTTCAGACAATTATCAATATAAAACACTCTAGGGGAATTTTTATTCCCAAGATCCATAACTGACTAGTTTTCTTCCCAGAATCATTGCATGGGAAAATAGTACAGCTTTATGCACATCTAAATTTAACCAGAGAAAAGAAACAGGTGAGTAATTTTTCTTTGAAAATGCCTAAGATTGGTAGGCTCTGTTAGGTCTCCATGTATTATGTTATTCAAATATCTGTATTTAACTGGAACACTTGTATTGCAATATGATTCTTTCCTATAATAGGCACTTTTCCTGTCCAAGACACATTTACATATTGAAAATAAAAATAGTTGGTACTTACTGAAGCACTTACTGCTGTATTATACATATAATAGAGTTTTGTACCTGCTGTCATCTTTCTCTGAATGTAGAGATATATCGTATATTATATACGTATTAGGTGCACCTCAGATTTACCTTGTCCTTCCAAAAACAAGTATTGATGAATTCCACAGGTATTTTGAAGTACAAATATAACTGTCTACAAGTCCATGTCTGAACATTATTTTCTTTTCTATTGAACTGATACACAGGGACACAGCACACTAAGAGAAGCAAGTCTGTAGTTGCAATTAAGTTGCCCCCCCCAGTGGATGAAATGACCATTTTATTTGATCATTAAGTACAGAATGCCATTAGATTTCAAAACTGGAAAACACCCTAACCATATAGATATATTTTTAGTCTGTTGTCTCTGTACCTCTCATTCCATCCTAAGGAATTGATATGATATCTAGTAACATTGGAGTATGTTGAACAATTTTAGCTAATTTGATGGAAATATTCTTAAAAGTATTAAATTCATCTACCAACAGGTTAACTGAGAAAAACATACAGATACTCTTACTGAAGAATGTATAATATGAGGTCAAAGATGTTAACTCCACCAGAGAATCTGGGAGCCCCCAGGGCTAATTTTAAGCTGACAGCAACAGGAAAAACTTTAATGGGATTTCATATACATGTATTATTAGAGATAAAATAACCAGTTGTAACACAGAGCCAAAATCAGACAGGCTTTATACATACTGCTTTTTGGAGCAGTGAAAAGCAGTATGTATTCATGTTTGTATGAATATGTATGTATTATTCAGTGAAAATAGTCTATTTATGTTTTGCATGTGCACATTCTCAACTTACATTGGTTCTAAGGATATCTTTCCATGTAGAAGACTATCATTATACTTTGATCAGACAAATGCAATTTAGTTTTGTAAATGCTTACTTTCCAAGAAGGATTCAAAGATACTTCAAAAGACTTGTTTTTACATGATGTATTACAGGTTGAAAACAAACAGTTAGCAACCCCTGCAGTTTATTTGCAAATACAAAGAATGTTGAGAATGATTTGAGTCTGGTAACATCTGCAGTTGTCTGCCAGGCCAGAGTTTGAACGTGCTTTCACTATGGTTAACACAAAGCTTTCTAAGGTTTTAACGTTAACTTAAATATAGGCAAGACTAATTTTCATGCCAGTATGCACATCTCAGTATCCATATTTTATACACATTTTTCTTGCCAGTATACCTATTTTATGGTGAGAAGTCAGACTAGCAAGATAAGAAATCTAAGCTGTATGAGATCCTCGCAATTTTTTTTTTTTTGAAAATAAATGAAAAAAAAATTTTTTCCTCTAATATTTTATAGTTTAGCCAAAGCATAAATATTTGCCTATCTTAAGCAAATATGAGAATTTTGAAAGATTTTGGACTAAAAATTTGGACTTTTGGACTAACCTATACAGAAACTTTTACATATACTGCTTAGGTAGAAAGGTAGATTTTTTTTTCTGAATTAAGACTACATTGATGCATGAACATCATAATTGCTTAGTTACAGAATTACACATTTTGCCAATTGTATTCAGCCCTAAAGACTGGAAGTAAAAATGACTTCATTGTGTGAAGTCATGAATTGTAACTTCAATGTAATTGAAGTAACAACTTTTGTGTGCGCTTGTAGCGATTGCCTTTCTGTAATTTCAATTACAGTCAACAGAAAGCTGCTTCAGTTTTGGGTATTTTCCAGCAATGGTTCACCGGACTACCAAGAACTGTGGTCTGTGCTTGTTGTACTGTTTTGTATTATTTTAAACATGGCTTTCAACAGTGTAGTGATTTCAGCTGGTTCAGTATGTGTGAGTCTTATTCCTAGTTGCTAATAAATATGCCTGCTATTGCAAATTTACCATCGTCATTGGAGAAGGCTATAATATTGTTTCTTTATCAGAAAAACTGAAAAAGCAGATTTTGAAGAGCCGTTTAAAGTGGTGCATGACTGGTATTTGTATTTTGTTGTTGTTGTTGTTGTTTTTTACTATCCCAAGACCTCCTGAAAAAAACTGCAGAAAAGAATTAGAATGGAAAATACCATGTCACATAATCAGAAGAGGTGTTTTCATGCACTTCTACCAGGGATCACAGAAGGTTACAATGACTTATCTTGGTCAAGCTATTTGAAGAAAAAAAGCTTGAATCTCCTCTCATATGCATCAAAACAATAAACATTTCTCTTTGTGATGGTACAAGCCAAAACAGGTTTCTTAGCCAAAAAGCCTTTCTCAGTTTTCTGGCAAGTCTATTTCCAGTATTTTTCAGCAATTCTGATTTTTGATTGAGTTTATTGATTGCTTCTCAAGTGTAGTATCATTTTGGAAACATGCTGTTCTACAGAAATTAAAAAGGGTGGGAATTGCATCACCTTTCCTGTCAGCTGTTGTATTGCTTGTTCAAATGCAAACTCAGAAGAAGTCTTGAACAGGCCAAGGCCACACAACAAATTAATGCTCTAACACAAACAGTTAAACATGCAGAGCTTTCATTTGTTCTTCATCCCCTCTGAGTAAGCATTTAGGTGACTGCTGTTTCCTTTTCCTCGAATAAAGTTGCTGCTTGCAAGAAACCAGGAATAAAAATATCAAGCTTCAAATCTTTCAGACATACAGCATAAAAAGCCTAGGATTCTTTCTCTGAGTGCCTCTATTTTACCTCTTTACATTCTGAATATAAAATAAAGATGAGAAAAAGTGGAGAAACTGGTAGCTAGATAATTAGAACTTCCCAAAGTGAATATGTAAGCCATAAACAGGGGGAGGGCAGTCCAAAACTTTTGTGGTATTTTTCCAAAGAAGTATCCATTGAGTGGCTGTTGGGTGCTTTTATTCCAGATCAAAAATCATCTGAGTAGGAGCCATGCCATCCTAACAGATGCGCATAAGGTTAACCAGGCAACAGACCATGTACATGGATTAAATACGTTTGCTGAAGGCATGATTTGCAACCAGAAATGATGACAGCAGCCATCTGTATTGAGTTGCCACTTGTACAGTTGAGGAGATTTTCAAATCTTAAATGGAACAGCTAAAGGATGTTTTCAGTAACACAAATTGTGCTTTAGTTTTGTCAAAAGGTAAAACAAATTAGAGCTTTGCTTGTGTTCTTTATTTGTAGAAAAGCTCAACTCAGACTTTGGCTGATTGCTCAGTATCTGGGATGACTCGGTTAGGGATCTTAAGGAAATTTGACTTCCAGAATTTTGTACTGCTCTAGAGAGGGAGAGTCCTTTGTATTTTGTTTTGAATGGTTAATACTATTAGACTACAATTCCATAAATTGAAATCATATGCCATACTATACTGGAGGATTTTTTTATAACAGTGATAACTTTGTTGAACACGTACAAATTGAATATACAGTAAGGCAAACGTGCTTTTATAATGCTTACCCGTAAGTCCATATGTTTTTATTGTCATGGAATACTAGAAAAAGTATAAGTTGCTGTAGAACTGGAAAAATCTTGCACGTGAATAAAACAGATGTTATCTTAGCATGAAACAGATGCAAAACTCACTAGTGTTTGTCTCATAAAGTATAGAATTTAGTTGAATACAGCTGGTGCCAGGATTACAATTTAATCATGTTTGAATGCATTTTTGCTAATTAGATCCCCCTCTGTGACTCTGCTCTCCCCCTTAATAAATTCCAAATGTTAACTTTTTTTTTTTTTTTTTTTTTAAACACTTTGTATCAGCTGCTTTTTGGTATTTTGGTATTAGAAGACTTCAGTAGTGATGAATTTGAAAATAGAGCTCATTCAAAATCCAGCATTCTCATTTTGCTAAGTATGTAGCTTTTAGTATGTAGTGCCAATATCAGTTTCTTCTGCTGGTATTTGTATTAATTTGTATTAATTATTTGTATGCTGCAGAGCATCTGGAGAGTTTAATTGTGGACTTATTTTGAATCAGATGCATTTTTATCTGTTGATTTTTCTCAGACCAGAACTAATATTGATTTATTCTGTCAATAGTTAACTTCAATAAAACATGTGTTTTGGTTTAAGATATGGTGTACTGGGCAGTAGAGAAAGGAGCAGCATGATTATGATTATTATTATTATTATTAATCCCATTTTTTTAATTATTATTTTTAACCCCATTATGGGTTCTGTGCCAGCAGAAGAGAAGAGACTGTTTAAGAGAGGTGAAGGTCTTGAAATTCTGTGCAAGGTTGCTTTAACCAGAATGGCATTCATAAAAATATCAGAATCGTATCATTCTGTTACTTCAGTAATTTTGTAAAAAACAAACAAAACATGAATTAATAAGGTTATCTTTAGAAATCTCACCAAAATTTCTTAATGTATGACTTCCTTACACCGCATATGGGGACCTCATCAGATTGCAAATCGGGATATTAACCTTTTCTAATTAAATGCTTAACAGAGATAATTGAAGGAATGTGTTTATCAAAACTACTACAAAGATGACTACTAAGAAAATAATTTTGTATAAGATGCCTGTTATTTCTCATCACATTGGCTGTTCATGCAGTCTTATCTTGGTTAAATGTGGTCATCCAAGGCTCTGATTTTTTTTTTAATTTCATTAGGTTTTCATAACTAATAAGTTAACAGAAGGAAACAAATGCCTAAGCCTGTCTGAGAGCAGTCTTTTTTTATCTAGGAGAGCTTTCACACTTCACTAGACCTCACCTGCTTTAGCATCAGCTAATAAAAAGGTAGAGTTTGAAATGCACCTAATTTAGATAATGTAAACATTTTTGGATTAAAAAATAACTCTACCTGTGCCTAAAAACAAGTAAATAATCTCTTTTTTTTTTTTTTTTTTAATGTATATTTTAAGTGTGAGTGTAATGATTAGCTGGCTTCCTGCAAGAAACAGCTGTTAGGAAAATGGGCAGCAGATTACCCTGCCAGTTGAAATCTCAGAGTTGGGATAATGATGTAGTCCCAAGTATAGCACATTGATTTAATCAAGCCTTAAGGTGGCAAAACCGTGGAGCACTACAGTGTAACCACATCTGGAAGAAAAGTTTAAATGCATGGAGCACACATATGCAGTTTTAAAGTGCACCCCTTGGCCACTGCACCTATCTAAACACTGAATAATTCAAAAATAGTAAAAGATCCAAAATGTTTCAGAACTGCATATCAGAACCACCAAAGGCACATACATTTCTATAGTTAACAGAAGCATCAACGCCTCAGTCCTTTTGCCTCTCACCCTAAGTTGTTCGTGTATTTTATTTAAATTAAGTTGCATAGAATACATAAATCCAAAGACTCAAACTACTGAATAGGCCGGTTCCCCCATTGTAGACAGAATTAGAATTTCATGTTATATTTATTTATACTGAAATTTGAAATAAATTTTCTATTTTAAAATTGACTCTTTAGTAATTGTTATTTGGATGAGTATCCGATGAAATTAATTAGATCAGAATATTAGAAGTTTACTTACATAGGCAAGTTTAACATAATTGGTACCAAAATTCACTAGTTACCGCATCCACTGGGTTGACTTGATGGAAAAACATGGCAGCTTCATTTGACTGCAAAAAGCAAGTAGAAAGTGAATTTATTATTGAACTTTAACTTGCAGGAAGTTGAAAGAGAAATTTCATTCAGAACAGAATGCGGACTTTATTACTCCTACTACAAACAGATGATTCAGGCTGCTTCCATCCAGCAAGGTATTGTAAACTGTAAAGTAAGTTTTCCTTTGTGTTGCCAGCTGACTGTTTTTAACATTTTTTCAAATATAGTTGAAGACAAGGAATACCGTAACTGTGAAAGATGGTGTAACAGTTGTACTGGAGACATATTTGTTCTGTTCATCCACCAAGGAGCCACTAAGTTATGGATGTAATCAGTTTCACAGTGATATATTGGTTTCTGTCCCACACCTTCACCTTCAGAGGAAGGCAATGTCTTTGGGAGACAGCTTTCATATTTGTTCAGATTTCTGCCTTGCTGGTTTATTCAGTTTATTACTCTCATTTTTACTCTTCTCTTCTTGTTCAACTTAAATGATGAATTATTTGCGGGAAGGGACAATTTCTTGTTGTATGCCTATACAGTAAGTGACACAATGGCAGTTTTCAAAAGCAAGCCATATACAATGACAGGGTTTTCTGTGATAGTGTCGTGTTTTCTAGATACTTAAATGTTGCTCCCTATCAATTTTCCTTATACTACATTTGTCAATATTAACATCACCTGTGTTCAAAGTAGTGACAAGAATGGTTCGCAAGATCTAGTACATACCACTAACTCTATACTAGGAATGTAAGTGTAAAAATAAATGTTTTATGCATTACTAAATATATAGTACCTGAATTAGCACTCTAAGTCACATTCTCAGCAGGGAAGCTGAGGACAGCAGAAGGTCATAGTGATTTAGAGGTAATGTAATCTGAATCCTTGGCTCAACATATGCAGTTTTTGGTGAAAGATCCTAAAATACCTTTGAAAAAGTTATTCACTGTTCAAATGAAGGTGGAGGGGGGAAAATGACCATCTCCTATTTCAATTTCTCTTTATCGTTAAGGTTTACATGGTTTAGTATATGACAATAAAACTGAATCTGTGAGGACAATTAACATACTTGAAAGAATGAATGTTTACCAGGAGGTGTTTCTCAGCATTCTGTATAGGATTCTTCCAATTCAGGTAGGCATTTATTTATGGCTTTAGATTGTAAGTGCATTATGAAGTTTGCCCAGTGAATCATAGCTCCCCTTTTCAGTTATTTTCTAATTAGAAATATTTCTGATACCTTTTTAATTTATCAAAGCAAAACTTCATATATATTAAGTATAATCCTCTCCCCAAGTGTTTTATGTCAACATCAGTGTTCTTGTGTTTTACAGCAATACCTAGAGCCTGTTTATTTTTATATCTACACTTTGTTTGGACTTCAGGCAGTGTATGTCTTTGCTCTGTATGTAACAAGCTGGCTTCTTAGTGGAACATGGCTTTCAGGGTTATTGGCAGCTTGCTGGTATATTACAAACAGGTAAGTGAGATTCAGCATTCAGTCTTCCAAAAATTTTTACCTCATGTCAAAGGTAGAGCATTAAACCTTCAAATGCATGATTAATTAGAAGAAAAAATAAGGTCTCTCTCCAGATTAGACACAAAATGGAAAAAATAATAGAAAATAATTAGAAAACAATCAAAAATGAGTTGAAGATGCAGAAGTTTCAAGAAATTGGAGTAAAAAAATTGTGTAAATTAGTCTCTGAAAATGGACTACAAATATCAGATATGCCTGGATTTCCAGATACGTCCTGTATTTTCCAGCCTAGGGTCCCTTAGATGTTAAAGACATCTGCTAATATGCCCTTTAGGTCTCAGCTTAGTATCCACCCACCAGAGATTCTAAACAACCTAAGATCATCTTTTTATCAATTGATTTCTCCATTCAGAGAGAAACATGGAGGAACTGGCTTTACATCAGCACTAAGCTGCTGGAATGAAGCTAAGACTAGTGACATAGACTGTTCTGTGTTGATGTTTTTTTTTTAACTTTTAATTGAGATTTTGTAACGACTGCCTTTTGGAGAGCTTGTACTAATTCCTGTAACATACCTTTTATGTTAGAATATTCAAAAACTTAGCTCAAGCTTCTGACCACTCTAGTGATTTTCAAATCCAATGCATTGGGATCACATTGAAGAACTTGATGTCTTAATATTCTGATATGCGCTTTACAGAAACCAAAAGACAAAGTGTAATTACCTGTAGCTTAAATTCCACATGCTGGACTCCAGAGGTGATTTTCGGGGAGAGGGGTTGATTTTTTCATTTTTGGATTACTCAAGCTGTGTTTTAGAAGCAAGATTTAATCCATACTATATTCTTTTTCTCACAGTAAGTAAAGTTAAAGCACAGCAGCTGAGGTACAGAAACAGCTTGCAGATTTGCAGGACCTTCATAATGATATTTTTTCTAGAACCGGGCATGTTAAGTTTAGAGTCTTCATTTCTAAAACACCACAAAACATGCCTGTCATTGCAGCCTCTCTGTCACCCAAGCTAGTGTTGTTTGTTTTAAATTTATGAAACTGTTTGTTTTGTATAGAATAGATACTACAAGAGTAGAATTCACCATTCCCTTAAGAGAAAACTGGGCACTACCATTCTTTGCGGTTCAGATTGCAGCCATCACGTACCTACTCAGAACACATTTGCAGCCAGCTCAAGAAGTGAGTATTTCTTAAAAGTATGACACAGCAAAACTAGTATCAGAAAACTATCTCTAAAACTTAGGAGAAAATACTTAAAAAGCATTTATAGCACTGGAAATACATATGTGTACACACACACACACACAAAAATTGCTTACAAAGATTAAAATATCCTTTAGATTTAGTTGGAAAACAAACATATATATGCTCAGCATTGAAAAAAATATGGTGAAGCTTTTAACTTTAAAATTAAGCTCTATAGAGTACAAAACAGCAGCACAGGAGACAGGAAAAAAGCTTGTTGAAACTCAAGTGATAAAGCTTTTTCTTTGCTTTCATTTGTATTACAAAAATAGGAGGTTGTGCCAATCTGCAGAAATAAAAGTAAGTTGATGATAAACTCTGACAAACAGTCATTACTCCTCAATTTGTTCAAGTCAACTACTATTTATAGCATAATAAATCACATCGCATGTCAATCTATGGGCTGAACATATCTGAAAACTCACCATTTTCTTGCAGCTATTTTGAAGCAAATTAACTCAATCACAGCTGAAACCAGAACATATTACAGCGATAAAATACAGGTGTAAATACAAGAGCTTGAGGTCTAAAAATATTATCTTACAAGCAGTTACTGCAGAGAGCATGTATTAGCAATTTTAAAAAATGATTTAAAATAAATTAAATCCCTGATTTTTTCTCTGATGAAGGAAAATAAAGTTTAATAAAACTTTTTTCCACCCTCCCAGAGACTGACACTTCTCGCTGTATTCGTAGCAACCTTCCTCTTTAGCTTGACTTGGCAATTTAATCAGTTTATGATGCTGATACAAGCATTGGCATTATTCATACTGGACTGCTTTGACATGCTTCCCACAGCAAAGGTAAGAACCAAACTTTTCTCTTTTCCATCATCAAGCTATGGAAGCATTGCATATATGCCTTTCAGATTTTGATTAATGATAGTGCATATATTTTAAGTGGGAAAAGTGAACAATCAAATTTCTCATTTTTTTAGCTGATTTTATTTCACTTCATGTAATTCACTCCAGTTAATTTTAGTCTAGTTTTGTTTAGACACAACTGGATTTTGACATTACTAAGGCAATGCTTTTAAACACCATCTCAACAGTTATCTAGTACCACAGCTTGAGCATGTCCTCTGGAAGTGACTAGGAAAAAAAAAAAAAGGCACAAGAAATCTTTGCCTAAGCTGAAGTCATAACAGGCTATGAATTTTGCCTCAACCATTCTGCATCCTTGTTTGAAAGTTAGGTTGTAGGCACTGTACCACAAAAGAGGAAAATAGGCTGGAGGGCTCAAAAGAAGCAGTTAGATTTCATGCATTGAAATTCACCACAAAATAACAACATTATCACTGTTGCTAAAGAGAAGGAGCTGAAAAGTTAAACAAATGTCACTAGGAAATTAAAGGATCATGTACTGTCAATCTTCAGAAATGGAAGCACATTGTAGAAGATGAAAACATTGAACTCAACGTCAGTGTGAAATTCTACTGAGATTAAATCTAAAATTTTCATTATGTGTTCAAATGTAAGCTGAAGTTAGCAATTAATGTGACTAATTAGCTACCTTAACGTTTGGCAATCACAGAATGTTAGGGATTAGAAGGGACCTTGAAAGATCATCTAGTCCAATCCCCCCCCAGTTATACTATAATGGACTTACTGCACCACTTATTCCATGTTAATTTTTCAAAAGCGCTACTTAACACTACTGGTGTTTGATGGTCATTTGGTACTGACTTTGGCCACTGCAGTAGTACAAGACTAAACTTCACTTTTTGTAAGGTAAAATTTGTGTTTTGGTACAACAGTATCAGAAAATCAGCTGACTTTTTTAGCACATGCATTCAAGTGAATTGTCGTAATAGTTCTGTATTGTTTGAAAAGACATAAATGAAGTTACACAGAAATCAGATGTTTAATTGCTGTACTGCACTGTGCTGTATGTCTTTGATTGTAAAGACATTACAGAGGCTACAGATACAGTTTTATGACTAAAGAAAATAGATAACATCTCCCAAATTCTAACTAGTTAATATTTTCCTCACTCTGCAAGTGTTTAACTTGTCCAATTTATGACAGCATCAGATTTTCTTAGGAAAGGTATAAAATACTAAATCTATTTCAAGACATAAATATAGGAAGAGTATAGTAATGGATCTAGGTGTGATGATATAGTGCAAGACAACATATTTTTTGTAAAAGTAATTGATGTTGAAATAAATTATAAAACATATTCTAAGAAAAGCAGCTGACTAAAATTTTGTAGGTATAAAAGTATCATTATTTTTACAGGTTACATGGCTCTATATCATCCAAATTTCTGGATTACTGCTAGTCTGTGTCCTACAGTTTTTTAATTCTATGATTCTTGGATCATTACTTATAAGCTTTAATGCTTCTGTCTTGATAGCAAGAACAATCCAGGTATGTACTGAAATATGTTTGAAGTATATATCACAATATATACTATATATATATTACACGTTATAAATGAAAAATTTGTATGCATTACAGTCTTAAATTACTAATACAAATTACAGGAATTACTTTAGAGTAGAGGAACAAAAATATTGCGTGAACAAATAATGAATTCAGTTACACTAACTGCAGTGTAACTGAGCACATTGAACACCATAATTCTGTGATTGCTATTATCATATGATTATGTAAGCTTCAGTTTTGATCCTGCAAAAAAATTGCATAAATGGACTACACTTGTTTCAGCAGGACTCGTCTTAGGTTTACAGATCTGCCTCTAGCAAAATAATCTATGAGATCTAGATATATGTTAAATTCAGTTTACAGAAATCTATTGTTTCTTTCAAAGATTAGGATTTTTTCCTCTATTTGCAGTTCTTTTTTTTTTTCCTATTACTAGCATTGTTGATTGCCTCTAACCAGGATATATGAACCTGTAGAGCCTTTCCTGCTCTCTCTCACTATTGTGACTTTTTAAAATCAGGACTGTTTTTTTTTGTTTTGGTTTGGTTTTATAGTTAATGTCTGCACCTAATCCAAGTTGTCTGTGAGCATGAAAAGTTCAGTTCTTGGATCTGGAGCTTTGACCTGGAAAATTGGCCAAAATCACATCAACTGATAGTTTTAGTTAGAATACACTTTTAATTTGACTCTCCACCTAAATGTGGCAAAAGGCACATAATGCTACTGAAGTTAGAGGAATCCTGGATCACAACTGCAGTTTCTCTGGGTGCCAGTAATTGTGTAAATATTCCTTTTGGTGCCACCTCTAACTGAAGGCTATTCGGCTAGTTAAATAACTGTGCCAAAAAAATATGCTGGAGAGTTTTTTATAATGCTGTCCCTTCAGTTTCAGGGAAGAAATGTATCTTCTTTCTGGATACTTGGTTATGTTTGAATTTTTGCTTACATGAGCCTAATACGTATCCTGATAAAAGGCCTAACAAATAAGTGGTTTCAAATAGTCTTTGTTGGTTTTGTTCCAAATATATACGAATCCTAAATATTTTAAATATTGAAATACTAATATTTTCTTCTCTCTAGAAAAACTTAAAGAAGGGCAACTTGTTTAATAGGCTTGGGAAACTTATCCTCCATGTACTATTAGTCTCAAGCTTGACTCTTCTAGTAAATAAATTCATTAAGGTAAGGAAATATTTTTTTAACACAGTAATACTACAAAATTTAATTTTGTAATATTGAAAGGTACTTGTAAAGAGATCATCTACAATAATACCTTTAAATAAAAATTGCAAAGATATCATTGCATTTCTAAGAATAGGTTTCAGAAATTAAAAGATTGCTTTGCTAATCTTTTTGGTATACTTTAAAACATACAATCTTAAAACTCTTAACATAAAACTACAGGTGAACTTCAAGTTATGAATGTGTATTTGAATATGTAGTGTTAATTTATAAAAAATAGATTTATACTGCATTATGATACTGCTGAGCATTTGCAAAATTTCATTTAATTCACTTTTCAGTGAATGCAATTAAAATAAATGCTTGCTGTAAAACTGATGTAGACTATTCCGTACTTTTATTTACTTCTTGTGCATCAAGAGATCTGCATAATAGTACAGACAGAAGCAGTTTTCTGCTTTTCAAGAGATTGTAAAAGTGACATTAAAACTTAGTACATATCTAATATAAAATACCATGGTAAGATGTAAAAAGTCATTGAAGTAAAAACTTAAAGCTAAAACCAACCTGTCATGGGTAAAATTTATCTGTAAATAAGAAACCAGTATATGTATTTTGAAAGGTAAATAACTTGTCCTTTGAATCACAGCACCAAATTACAGAGTGCTTTGCAATCAAATAAGCACTCATTCTATCTCAGTAAGCCTGTGTGCTTCATAGTTTAATTTCAAAAGTAAAAAACAAGTTTACTAGGTGAAGCCTAATTTTTCAGTACTTAGAAATACTGATTTTTTATTTTTTTTTTATTATTTCATTTTGTAGAAAAGTCTTAATCTTGAATCAGATGAACATATATTCAAATTCCTGAAAGCAAAATTTGGATTCGGGTCAACAAGGTATGAGTTAGCTGCAATTTTACTTTTTGTTGTAAAGCTCCAATAACTGAAGTCTGCAGGTTGTTGCTTATTTAAAATCTTACTAATGAATCATTAATTTTTACCATGTTTATGTCAGACTTTTTTTTTTCCATAAAAAGCTATACAACTGTGGCTGTATAATTGCTTGGAAAAAAGGAAACTTTGGTCCTTTTTGATATCAAGTTATGAAATACATGATGACAAGTATTATTCTTTTTTCTTTAGAGATTTTGATGCTAACCTCTATCTTTGTGAAGAAGCTTTTGGTTTACTACCATTAAATACTTTTTCAAGACTCTCGGATACATTACTTTTTTACGTCTACATATTCAGTCTCTTCCCTTTGACAGTAGCAGCTCTCATTGTTGCCTTTCGGAACCTCAGGTAAAATATGTTTTAAAAATAATTCCCCCCTTTTTTTTTAAATCAGTTTTCTTCAGCAGGCCAAGAAACTGACAGTTGAATGCAGCAGCATACATTACGACTTTCCACATGTGCTAAGGAAACAATAGGATGTACTACATAGAGATCAGGCAGAATAAGTGATTTCCTATTAAAGCTAAAATTACAATCAGCGTAACAGGTCTGAACAAAGAAATAATCTCCGCAAGATTCTTCCCAGTTCTTTTGTTTGCTGTTGAAGTTCTGCAGTATATACAGAGTTGTTTGTTGGTTAGGCTTTTTTTTTTTTTTTTTTTTTTTCTGGTGAAGGGAGGAGAAAGTGTGCTTTTTTATTTTTTTTTAAACATACGTGTTAGTTTCTATAGTTCATCTCATTGCCCCTGTGTAAGGTACTCAAAGATTTCCTTGGTGGGTGTCCTCAAGCTGCCCAGATAGGAACTAACACACTCTGACCTGAACTGTTGCAATCTGTGTAAAGAGGTGGCAAGAATGGTAGATTGCAACTGCCCATCACCTGCCACCAGGTAATTTAGATTAGTTCCTGTAGCTAAGGTGTAGGATTTGGAGGAATTTACAGAACAGTAGAAGAAAATTAGTACTAAATACTAATTTAAATTTATTTTATTTTTTAAAGTAAATGATTAATTATAAACTACTCTGTTTCACATTTATAATGTGGGCAAAAGTTAGAAGGGATGATAGGAAACCTGATTAACCAAAAATTAAGGAGTATTATATTACTAATATCAATCACTGTAGGCTTTATGGAAAACAAGAAAAAGGTGTGAAGGGCAAAGGGGAGTGAGACAGGGTCTGGCACATAATGATTCTAAAACTATGATATGGTGATTGTGAAGTCAGTCCTCTATGAGGCATTTTGGTGGCATTCAATGACATATTGAAAAACTAATTGCAGTAGTCAATTTTTAAAAACTAACAAAAGACTCTACAGCTATTTATTACTGTAACCCTTAATGTAATCTAAGACTTCACTGCAGTTTTTAATACTGACCCAGTTATGTCAACTACCCCCTCAAAACAAACAAACAGGGAAAACCCCCACATGCATTTAAGCAGCTTCTTTTTTGACCAGACCTTTACGAACATTCACAAAACTGGCCACATTAGACAATAACCAGTTCTTCAGCACTTCCTTTCTGTAAGCTTACTTTTCTGTAGATGGACTAAATTCTACAGTTTAAGTAGCATCCAGGTATACCAACAGAGAACCACAAAACACAGTAAAGTTTTTTACTGTCATCAAAAGCCTTGTGAATCCTGTGGGAGTAGCTGCTTCAAGCAATAGACCAAGTTGTTCAGCTATACCTTTCTGTAAATAATTGTGTCTCATTCTCAACATATTTAAACCCACTGCACATGCAGAAAACAAAACATGAAAATGTTGCTCTATGATATCAGGCTTAATTATATCGTAGATGTAATATAAGATTGTGGACTGATAGCAGCAGTATTGCTCTTTTGCATCAGGATTAAATGTGCTTTTTTTAAAATACTGCCAACTACTATGATGTGTGTAACAGAACTTAATATAACACTTTGTTTCTTGTGTTCAATCAGTGGTTCAAATCAAATTCAGGAAAAAGCAGAAGAATATACAATAACACTGAAGCCTGATGCTGCTTACAACTTAATTCACACAGTTCTTTTTGGGTGTCTGGCATTAAGCACAATGAGGTACAACATTTTTTTGTTGTTATTCTTGTTGTTATTATTCTAAAGGTTTTTGTAGACAATATATTTTAGTAAGAGTGTAAAATGCTGACCATAACCTGATAGCGCCATGAATCTTCTTTTCTCTCCCTGGTGTATCACCTCCTCTTGACTGAGACATTTCCCCAAATTCTGCCAAAAAATATTGTTTGGAATTTGGGGAGCAGATATGTTTTCAAGAGCACATACCAAAGTGATCTTTCATTAAATTATTTAAGAGTCCTGAAAGTCCAAGAAAACTGTGTTCAAAATGTTTGTAATATAACTGCTCTCATCAGTACAGCTTAGCAGAGTTCCAGATGATAAGCAAAAAAATTGTGTGCATTCTTTCAGAATGAAGTACCTGTGGACGTCCCACATGTGTGTATTTGCATCTTTTGGCCTGTGTAGTACAGAAGTATGGCGACTAATCCTGAAATGTGTTCATCTCTACACATCACAGCGGGTTGGCACTATACTTACTGGATTTCATGAAGTTAATTTTTGCTTCATAGCTAAGTCAATCAAGACCCAAAGCTATAAATATTGTTTGTAGTCCTCTTAAAATAGTTATTTCTGAAGTATATTTGTATAAGCTTATCAAGTAAAATATATTTTCCAGTATTTTATATATTAAACAATTCCATTTGAATACACTAGATGGCACTATTGATGTAGCTGTGAAAAATAACTACAATTTTACTAAAAAAAAGTCTTAATAATAAGAAAGCAGCAGTCTGAAGAGAACTTTAGAGTCTGTTAAACTCAATTGTACAGTGTTTTATCTTGGTAGAAGATCGATTAAAGAGATATAAATCCATCATTTTGTGGTAGAAGTATAAGGGCCTTACTTTAAAACAAAATGAGAATATGAACTTAAAATTCAAAACGTGTAAATTCTACCACATAAGCATGTAATATATATCAATATATTGAAAATTAAGTATAAAAAAGATGTATCATCAGAATAACTATTTTTTTTGGGATTTCTTTTAGACACAAATGATTAAATATTCCATACCAATAATTACATTGCTATACATTTCATATAAGGTAAGTATTTTTCTCTCTCAGTGTTTTGGCCTTTATTAATTGCATGGGATTTTCATTTTTTACTAAGGAGATGTTGTCTGTACATAATTGCATAGAAAGTTTTTTAAAAAAAAAGTGTGTACACCTTTATTCATAAGATATTACATTATAATACATTATAATATATTCATAAGATATTACATTATAATATATTACATTATTCATAAGATACTACATTACTCATTTGATCCAAAGGATTGTTCATAGGTACAAATGTTTGACTGCATTTATATGCATAAATTAGCAGGTATGATTTATATGCCTTACTTTCTGGAACTTTGTTTTGATTTTAACTAAGTTGCAGATAGTATGCAGATAAGATGCAGATTGTTAAATTGTATGATGATGTAGGAGTAGAAATAATCAAAACATTCTCTACTGCAGTGCCTCCTCTGACATTTTAAAATACAGAACAGACCAAAAAAACATAAATAACAGGCTAAAATAATAACTTTTACAAGTTTATTAGTCTGTCAGTCTGTCACAGCAGTGAGAATTATATCATAAAATTAATGGGCATATCATCCTTTTAATCTGCATTTGCAAAGAAAAAAAGTCAGAAGGCACTTGGTTGCAGACATTTTTTCTGCAAGACCTAGTATGAGATGAGACTATTTCTGTTAAATAATTACCTTCAGAGAAACTCCAGGTGAATTTGCATTATTAAAGTTAAAAAGGTAGTAGTAAAGCGTAACAGTTAAGAAAGTTGCTATGAGTTCACTCCAGAAGTATGTTCTTTGCTCCTCCGCTTTAATAAAATGAAACAAAAAGTCGGAAAAAAAAAAAAAAAGGAAAAACTTTATTTAGCAAAGTTACACTGATGAATTCTACTTAAATTTTCCTGTTACTCTGCTAGAGGATTTTCTAGGATTTTTTTCATTGGTGTGCTAGCTGAGAAGGAAGTTTTCTATCATGTTTTCCCTTTTTATCATCTCTGAAAATAATCAAAATAATGCCATTTCTTTTGACACGGGTGATGCTAAGAGCATAACATTCTAATGACTTAATGTGACAGATTAGCCTGAAATACTTTTCCTCCTACTCTCCATGAGGAGATACAAAGTTCCTGAATCTGTCAGATTCAATTCTGAAGTCAACAAAAATCAATGATTTTCATATGCTTTAGATCAGTTGTAGTTGTGCTCAGTCTGCCTGACAAGCCTTATTTTTTGTGTTTCTTCTAAATATAGGAAATCATTTTTATTGACATTAAAAATTAAATTTTTCAGAAGTGCTCAGTGGGAATAAAAATATACATCAACCTAGTATTTTTTTCTTTCAAAAGTCATTTCTTTCAAGTACAGAGGAATATATGATATATTTGTGCTTTGTGGGGAAAAAAAAAAAACAAAACACTAATAGTGAGCTTTCAGGAAAGAAGCCTAGCTGACAGGTAAAACTTGTCACCAGATTCCCTGTCAATGACTGGAATAAAAATTCTTAGAGAGAGTGATCCAGAAACTATCCATCAGTTCTTTGAGAAAGTATTTATTTATTATTCTTCCAGAACCTTTACATGAAAACTGATGGAGCAAGGAGTATTTGATAAGAGACTTACTCATCTTTCTCCTTTCCAGTTAAGAATTAATCTGTTCATGCACAGTAACTTCTCAGATGCACAGATATCCTACATATTCACCACAAAGTTTAACTGGCCATCACAGCTTGTTTTCTTGTGCTAGTAGTGTCTGTAAATTTGTACTACGTTACCTGCTATACATACATTTGTCAGAAGAGCCCTTCAGTGCCATTTCTCAAAATAGGAGTTTTATGGGATTATTAACCTAATCCTAAATAAGCTAATGAAAGCCTCTTTTGAGGCTTGTGGTTACCAGAGTCCCAAATACATCACTTGAACAATAATTTATTTAGATACAGATTCAGCTAAAATGCTAGCTGTCTTTCAGGCTTCATGTAAAAGTACTGTAATATCTCTGTGCGTTCTTTAGCTGTGTCACAGGTAAACACGTGGATATAATGCAGCAGTACTAAATATTCTCCGTATTTCACTTCATATTTTTATAGACAGATTTTGGTTGTATCAGTGTCCGCTGCATTTAACTTCTCAACAGAGTAATACCCATCAAATTGTGTTTGCATGTCAGTCATTCCTAAATAAATTGTTGGTACTGGAAATTGGTTCCTGAGCTTCAGCAAGTTTGCAGTTAGTGTTTCTGGCAAATAATCTTGATTTTGCTTTGCTACTAAACTGTTGATTTATCCAGTTTCTTAAACTTTATTTTTATCTTTATCATGTCCAAGTCCTTTTACTCCAAAGGTATACATACATTTGTTTGAGCTCATAGCTCAACATATACTAATGATCTGAGCTGTCTTTGGCTGAAGAACTCCTTGTATGTACTGTATGTATTTATTCTTTACACCTAAAGTTTGTGAATGTGAAAGTCTGGAGAAGAAATGACAAAAGAAAATACATTTATTTTGATTCATAATATTTAATTCAGTTCCTAAGAAGATTGCTATTTTTCATTCTTTGGCCAACAGTATGTATTTATAATATGGTAGTTTCTGCTTTACACTAAGAGGCCAAATAATTAATACTTAAACTTTTTGAATTCAAAATTATTAGCCTTGTATTTGAAAAGTTCTGAACTGCTAGGAACCTCAGTGACCTGTTCAGTACCTCCAAATTTATGGCTGGGATAATTATTTAAAGTCTAGGCTTTCTAGATAGAAATAAAAGATTTTATGTGAGGAAACCTACAAGCTTTTAAAAATTCCCGAGTTCTTACCACAAGCATTGAGTTTAAATTGCCAAGTGTATATCCTCAAGGTGTATATCCATTGCATGGCAGGTTTGCAGCATAATCTAGACTCAAAGCAGAGTCCTTTTCCTTCTGTCTCCAGTCTGAAGGGACTCCAAGCAATTGGCATTCCAAGCTTTCAAAACATTTGGCTACCTGGGATAGTTCAGCAGTGAAGAAAGGAATTTTTGTTCTGTTATTAGATTCTAAAGTCTCATTTCACAACTGCTTAATTTATTTACCAATCTCTTGGGAGATCTTCAGAAGAACGGAAATACGTTACAATACTGTAGTACTTTCCAAAACACTACTAAGGCTGTGTTTCTGCCACAACTGTCTTTTAGACGTTTCTCAATCTACCAGTCAGTATTACTTTAACAAATGTATCAAATTAACAGTTATGCTAATAAGTATCTTAATTGACCCAACTGTATCTCCTGCTCACCAGCCCTCCTACATAAATACACTTGTAGTAAAAGAATGCATATTTTTGCTAAGTACCTCAGCAGCATCACATTCAAATTCCTCATGAACCCTTGGATGGAAATTATCTAAATTGGATGATTTATGTTTTTTTAGATCATCAAGAGGTTTTTCGTATACTTTTTCCCAGTGACATTTCACTTTGCAAGCCAGCAATGCTTATTATCTAAGCAAACAGGTCTGGAATAGGTTTCACCACAATGTCCTCTGTAGTAAAGACAGATGTAAAACTATCAGTTAGTCATTAACACTGTCATCATGTTTCTTAACTGCTCCCTTTTGCCCTTGAATATTCTCTAGCTTGAACAAGAAACCCTTCAAATAAATCTCTGTTCTGTTAGTTTGGTGGGTTGGTTGTTTCTTTTTTTTGGTCAGCTTTCAAAAATCTGTTTCAGTCCTTCTCATTTCCTTCCTCCAACTTTGATTTATGTACTGTCTTCAGTAAGTTTTGAAACGTTTTCCCCAGATGGGAAGTTACTATTCACTAGTACTCTCCTTTTTTTCTTTAGTGATTCTCTTAATTCAAACTTCTGAAATGCCATTAAAGGCATCCATAGCACATGTAATGATTTTAACTTCTGATACATATCTCCTACCTCTTTGCATTTAGTCGTAAGTTGCTTTTCTAACGTTATTGTCAGGTTCTGGTGCCTTTCCTTCTCCTGTAGTCATTGACATTATTTAATGGCTTGCCTGTTGTGTAGTGAACTGTTACATGATGACTCTTTTTCTTGATCTTTTTTCTTAAAGCTTGCCCTGTCAAGAAATAACTTAAAATATTCCTATTCATTCTATAGTCCAGGGAAAGGAAATGGCTCGTGTAAAGCAGATACAATGCACAACAATCACATCTGGTGACAACTTGTGGTTTCCCACAAGTATCAAGATACAAATTGATCTTAAACTATAACAGTTCTGAAAACCTCTCACCAGAACCACTCGCTCCAGTGAGAGTTTTCCAGAGCTCTGAGAAAAGTTCCTGAAGGTTACCACAGCATGTTATTAAGTTCCTTTTGGTCATCTAGCAAGTGCTACGTATCTATAACTTTGAAACTGTGTGTTTATGTCATAATAACAGTCACACATCCTTCATAAGGGTAGATATGCTTAACTCTTGCAATCAATGAGCTGGATGAGATCAATTACCAACTGAGAGGAAATAATTAAACATCCAGAAGTTGTTTTCTTCATTCTGTCTTCAGTTTATTTTCTTTTCACTGTAGTTCTGGCCAGGAATAATGGATGAACTGTCAGAGCTGAGAGAATTCTATGACCCAGACACTGTGGAGCTGATGAATTGGATTAAGTAAGAGGATTTTTTCTCTATTTAAGTTAAATGCTATTTATGTAAATCTAATGTTCTTAGTTATAGTCCTCTGTTTTATTTGTCACAGGTCATGAGTGATCTCTGGTGACCCACAGAGATAGTTTCAGATGAATGGGGTATTTAGAGGTTAGCATATTAACAGCTGTGGTGGACAGCAATAGGTGAAGGCGCCCCAGTCTGCTTTTGTTTTCTGGTTCAGTACCATGCTACTGTACTGCATGTGTGCCAGGAAAGCTGTTGATTCCATTTGCTCCTGTAAGCACACAGTTTTCCCAACTGAAAGAGTCATTTTGGAGGTGTCAAGCTTCTTCCATCATACCATGTCTACCTCTTTACATTAGTAGTTCTTTGTATTGAAACAATTTTCTTTTGATTTCCCAGTCCTCCACCCATTCCCACACCCTTTCCATTTTCTTTAAGAAAAAAATAGAATGTTTATAATTGTAAAAAACTGGCATGTACAGTTGTAGGGCCAGGAAAGCTGTACCCTACAGTATGTTTCTTGACCTTTAAAATAGTAGAATTACTTACTAGAATGAATATGTACCAAACTGTAAATAAAATATTTGTAATTGAACTTGACAAGGCTAAACACAAGTACAAAGTCTGTTTCAAGAGTGTGAGAATCATTTCAGCCCCAACTCATCACTTCTGCTTTCTCACAAAGTATAGGAAAGTACTTTTTTGATTAAAACAGTTTAGAACACTCCAAGTAGAAGATCTGATAAAAAGGGCCAAATAGGACATTCTCTGGAGGATTGTGAATTTAAGAGATATATTCTATTAACATACAGTTAACCACCGAAATCTTCCAGATTAAGTTCAGGTTAATATAGAGATAGTCCTGGGATTTTTATTTATTTGGAACATTTTTCAAAATCAGTTTCATGGTCTGGAGGAGACTATTCTAGACCTATTACATTTAGCACTGACCTAGTATTTCCTTGAAACCCTCTATCGTGTTTTCATATGCAGTGAATTTCAGGGAAGCCAGTCACCCAGCCCATTCTACCCATAGCAGCATATTTGTACTCCATCATCGTGTATTTTTAATCCATAAACCAGAAGGAGTAATTCAGAAGTAAAATGCATTACAAGCCTTCCCTGACTTATTTTGAAAGCAGACCATGTTTTTTCCATCATTTAGAATCTCTGCAGCCATATTGACACATTATTGTGACTATTGTTTACCAGCCAGTTCAATTTAGCACTTCTGTTTTATTAAAAGATGGTAAATGTCTGATAGTTCAGGTCTCCTGTGTACAATATATGGAGTTACATATAGATTTATACATAAAATATGCATGTGGAGTTATTCCCAGTCATGAACTGGATTTGACTTGATCCAATGCAAATAATTTTTCATATGTTCTTAGTGCTGAAAATGCTAAACCGGTGCTTGTCCTCTTTTCATGTTATGACAGACAATTAGAGGTAAATTTTCTATTTGGGATTTATTTTGTTTAGACATATTATTCATACAAAGCGGAGTTAATTATTAGTGACTTAAATACAAGCCAACAAAAAATAATGGTAAGTTTCTAAAAGTGGGACTGATTTTCTTAAGTTTTGATGCCTAAGAAGAGTATTTTATGATACTGACACTTGATAACTCTGCTACAATTAATGATCTGTCAAGGCTGGTATCAGGAACTAATCATTCATTACTAAAACTCAGCATAAGGTGCTCTAATTTGTCACGTATAGCATTGAATTAGGAATAACTCATCTGTGTTTTAGTCTCTCCACATCTCTTGATCTGCTTAGATCTAAATGCATACTAACTTGGCCAAATATACAAATATATAGTCTGAATCATAGCCAACTGTTAGTCTGTCCACTACGAAGGGTCTCAGGTGTATTAACTCCTTCCCTTACTAACATTAGCATAACGTTTTCAGGAAGATATACTGGTTTATATCTTTAAAATAAAGTGCCTGCATAGTATCGGACTGCATCTATTCTAGAGCACAATTTTTGACATAATGAGCTTGCATATCCCAGTCTTGTTGTTTCCTACCCTCCACCTCATTTTTCTAGTTAGTAAAGAAAAAAAAGAGGTCAAGGAGGTCCTACCAGTAACACAGGGATAGTTCATAGCATTGTTCCCAGATGGGAGGTATATTAAAATTCTTAGTTTTGGTCTTTCTCCCTAAGACAACAGGAACAACTTGCTCATTTGTGAGATGGGAAAGAGTATCAGTAGAATGAGCAAATGAGTAGCGTGAACTTCCCTACTCTGTTTTCTTCTGGTAAGTGTTTAAGAAGCAATGTCTTCTGCCTTTAAGGGGGAAAGCTGTCTAGAACTGTGGCATATTTTATCAACAGTTAATAAAAATCATAGGAAAGGTGGTTTGTTTGTTTGTTTTTGTTTTGTTAATTTAAGAAATCTCAGACAACAGCCAAAATAGAGGGGAAGTTAACTGAGACTAAGATTTGGCAGAGCTTAGTTGTGTGTCAAATGGATTTGATTCAGACATGGGTATCAATCAGGCAAATTTTATTTTAGTAGAGACCCCCCCAAATTTTGAAAGTGCAGCTAAGGGTACAAAAATAGAATGCCCATGATTTGATAGGAGTTATTTTATCCAGTAATTTGTATTAACAGTTATATTTTAATTTCAAGCCCGCTATAAATTTTAACTCTTCACTCTGACTTACCTGATTTTCAAGGGTAATCATACTGAAATCAACACATATTCCAGACTTTAAGGGCAATATTACACTTGTTTAAATTACTCTTTCCTGAAATTCTTGGGCGTATCCTTTGCTATTGGCTCTGATTTGCCTGTAAAATTCAGGCACAAACTTGGTAGTGCCTGAGAATGATGTTTATTCCAGCAGTGTAGGTGCACTCCTTTATGTGAACAATATGTGCATGCAAGAAATTGAGGCTGGAACTAACAAAAATGCATCTTGTTGCTCTTTCTTTGTGGCTGTCATCTTCTGTTATTTTCTATCTTTCCAAATGAGAGGAGAGGGAAAACCATGGTAGTCTCATTGCATATGTTTTACTGCCTACCAGTTTCAGCTATATTTTAGTAGAGCATTCTGCAATTAAAAGGCCTTTGTTTTCAAGACAAAGAAGATTCTGGATTGGCATGATTGAGAAGCTCTTTTCAGAATTTCCTTTTCTCAAGTCCCTTTGCTTTTTTTATTCATCTCACACCCAAGTGCACCCAAGTGCTAAGAAAGGAATAATCTGAGATTTGCCTATTTTATACCTTTGAAAGCTGACTACTGAGTTTACTTTCAGTAAATAGAAATAGCTGTTTTTCTTTATAATGATATAACTGTGATTACAACATTTGCCATTTCATTAGGGCTTCCTTAAAACAAACTTGCAATAATTCTGTAGCAGCTTATTAACAGAAAGAATTACTACAACTTTTAGAGTCTGTGCAAGTTGAGCATAGACCTGTAATTCCTGTGAAGCCCTTTTCTTTTTAATGAGTTATTCTTTAGTATTTACATAATTCTCTACATTCTTAAATTTAGGTAAAGAAAAGCTTCACGCGTTATACTGTAGTGGTTAGTTTATGCGTTAGTTGAGCTGTAATTAACTTGTTGAAGGCTTAGAGCTTCAAAAATAAATGAAATTATTTGTTCAAAATGCCATCAAGTCTGCTTGAAATGACATTTAAATTACATAATGTAAATCAGTTTGACCTTTAAGTCCTTGTCATTATTTAGTGACATTTCATACAGAATAAATTGTTTGCAGGTTGGGCAGTGTGGTATGGAGCTTGGCGGAAAGCTATGGAAACAAATTATCCTTTCATTTTATACTTAATTTGTTCAGACATTTGTAAAAATTGCTTCATTTTTCTATAATAGAGAAGTGTCATTCAGTGGTTTGAAGCACATTTGCTGCCTTGGATACAGACCACAGCATTTAGTGACTGACGTAGGTAACAAGTATTAGAGAGGGATGCTTGCATGAAATGTAGAAATTACCCTGTACCTGAAAAATATTAGTTAATTGTCATGTCCCCGTCTAGTGGTTGTTTCAGAAGATAAAAGCTCAGTAGCAACTACCAGTTAAAATTCTTTGAGATATAACTAGAGCTTAGAATCACATGAAGGTCACACTGGTTGTTGGCCTGGGAACTGTTGGAGCTGGCCCGGGTAAAATATGGGCAGTGGTACATGTAGGTCTTCAGACACGTAAATCTGAGTCTTGGGGAAACATCTACCTTCACCTGGAATACCTTGTTCCCAATTCCATCCAGGACCAAGGCCTGTAAGCCAATTTTTTGGAAACCAAGAGAAGATCATTGGATTGCTTTTAAAATACAGCAGGAGGGAAAATGGTCAAAGCTCTTTACGCCCAATAAATAAAGAATGCACTGAGCTGTATTTCACCCCTCCTGGGCAAGAGGTATTACTCTTAGAAACAGGAATTGAGCCTTGTGCATCTTCTACATTTTGGACAAGCATTTTAACCAGTGAATAATGAAAAAAGGAAACTGTCGCCATTTCCTGAAGATTTCTTTTGTAAGAAAAGAGGCTGTAGGCTGCTTTTGTTTGCTTATGAGTTAGTTGTGTTTGTTTTGTTTTGTTTTTTAAAAAAAAAGTTTGATTATGCAAGTTTGCTCTTGGGCACTTCAGGAATCAGAGGTGCCAAATTGCCTGGATGAGGCCAAGTCAGGAGATAAGTATTGCTGAGCTATAAAACTTGAACTAATCTGGAACTGAAACAGACTTCGCACAGTAACACAGACATATTGAAAGCGTTCAGAATCATCATTTTCTATTCAGGTGTCTTAAGCTCTCTGAAGTTCCCATGTGAACCTAGTCCATGTGTTTTCAGCTTAGTCTAAAGAACTGTGCTTCTTGCAGATGAAACAGTGAATCCTAGCTGACAGCCTGTCAGTACCATTTACATAATATTCTAAGATGAATTGATTTATTTTAATAAAACATTTACTTCATGACGCCTAATGACTTTCAATGTTTTAAGTAAAAGAAATTTTAAAGGAGATAAAATATTTGCAGAATTCCAAGTGAAGCTACTGAAGAACTAGTAAATCAGTAAAGTTAAATTATCATATTAAATTATCATATCATTATTATCATATCTCTGCCCGTCCCAAATGAGATCAACATAACAATGCAAGAATTTGTAGGAAGGGTTTGTAGTTATTAATTCATTGATAAGCATAATCTCTTGCAAAGCAATACTAAAAGCTAATACTTGTCTCAACATTTTCAAGCCTATCATTGAGCATAAAGATGACTGAGTTTGTAGCTGCAATTTCAAAAGGCTCCCTAAGCACACCCTGAAGTGTCACACTTCTTTGACTACCATAGGTGCCATGCATGCATGCATTTGAATTTTAGGCATCTATTCATGTTTCCTCAATTTAAAATTAATTGGCTTAGTGTATGCTTCTTTCTGTTGTTTTAATCTCTTCCTAGAACATCCCTTAGTTATATACCCACTAAGGGCTGGAAACCAGTTAAGCAATTGGCATACTATCACCACTTTTATTAGCCTTAAATTATAGTAGCCTCTCTTGCCTGGCATATTTAACACTTTTCTTCTACTGTGTCTTAATATATTTAGGTTCTAAACTTGTAGGGGGAGTATGGGCAAAACAGTGCTTTCCTGGGGAGGTGTTTAAACAATCCCAAAACACCAGGACTTATTTAGGTAACAATTCTAGGCATTGGTTTTGATTTTCAGATGAGATCACTGTATCAATAATCCATAGTATTTCTGTCTGACCTCTTCCTCCACGCTGCATCCCCCTGATCCTGCAACAGGAACCATGCTTTTTGCAACTAGGGTGACTTTCCTCATAACTTCTCTCCCACAATTGCTGGAATAGGAAGATTGATGTGTGTGACACAGCAAAATTTTCATTCCATATGAATACCAGGAACAAGTTTTTGCATTCAGATTATCTGCTTTATGTAGAATACCTTGCATCATATACAAATGTATGTCACAATAAATTTCCTGATTTTTTAAAAATAATTAGGATGTAGAAAATTATGAATAGTGAGAGGTTCTATGAGCCCAAGAAACACATGAAATGTGGAATTAGTTAACATTTTCAGGATCATGTTTTCCCTAAGTTTCCTCATAATGCATTTGTTATTTACAGTTCCAGAGTATGTATTTATTATTGAGATTTATTGTACACTTTCAAGTGTACATCATTAAAGGAAATATTGGACTTTAAGGCCTCATATTTGAGAAAAAACATGGTTGCTTAACAGTTTGGTCCCTGAATAATGAAGACACAAAAATGTTTTTCATTCCATTGGATCTGTAACAAGTGATGCAAAAATACCCCCACAGAGACTTCCTCAGACTTATCAACATTTGTTTAGGTCAAACACTCCAAACACAGCAGTGTTTGCTGGAAGCATGCAGCTATTAGCAGGAGTCAAACTGTGCACTGGACGGACGTTAACTAATCATCCACATTATGAGGATAAACATCTGAGAGAGAGAACAAAACAGGTAAGAGTATTGCAATTGCTTAAGCTAATTCCTATTCATGTCGCTGGCTCCATTCAGGAAAACACGTACAATCTCTAATGGCATAGTGCAAGTGACATCATGTGCTTATGCATTGCTCTAACTTACTTTCAGATACAGTTCCAGAATATAATTCCATTTGTGAAACTCAGTGCTTTGGGCATCTGCTAAGTCACTTCTGACAGCTGGTATGTCTGAATAACTGAACTAGATGCTCAGGCTTGTTCTGAACAAACTGTTAGGTACTGTTGCCATTTACAGATCCTGCTGCCCAGTTGGACCACTCACATGGAGCACTTTCTGATTTGCCCTTGAGTTCCCAGATATAACAGCACATGACATTTTATATAGAAATTTTATATAGAAATTACCTTGAGAAACTCTACACAGGGGGGATTGTTTTAAACTATCCTTTCCTATAGTTTAGACATTCTGAAAGTTTTACAGGCATCTACCAAGGCCTTTCTGAAAACAGCAGCAGTATCTTTCAGTTCCATAGCCAGCAGCAGCACTGTTGTGCATTACAGTATGCATACCATCTTGTAGAGACTGTAAATGGATACTGAATAAAGATGGGTTGTTGGTTTTGTTGGTTTTTTTTGTTTGTTTGTTTGTTTGTTCATTTGTTTTTTTTGTTTGTTTGTTTTTGAAATACCTATCATGTGGATTATCAATCTCATTTCTTCCTCTGGTTCAAAATAACAGAATCATGAAAGAGCAAACAAATAGGTAGTGATTATGCACTTACCTTATGACTCAGTTTTCTTTTATTATAGATTTATCAGATCTATGCCAAGAGATCTCCTGAAGATGTTTACAGAATACTGCAATCCTTTGGCACAGACTATGTGATCCTAGAAGACAGTATTTGCTATGAAAGAAGACACAGTAGAGGCTGTAGGTTACGTGACCTGCTTGATACAGCTAATGGTCATGTAAGTATTTCATACAATATTTATACAGAAAATATTTTGCTTAGCTTCTTGTTGAAGCTCAGCTAGGATTTGGAGTAGTTTCGGTTATTTCCAATTCATCATAAGTGTAGCAAGTAAAACCTAATGGAGCTTTTAGACATTCTCAAAATTGCCAAATTGAACCCTCCTTGCTTTTAATAGTATTTGATGGAATTCAACCTATGCAAAATAAGCAATCACTTGTGCTGAGCATCAGATTAACAGAACACAAATAATGCTCCCTTTCACAGGGTAAATCACTTCATAGCTTTGGTTCCCTCAGGGAAAGTGAGCAGTTGTATTACTCTGTTGTGCAAGTACAATTGTCAAACATTTCTAGAGCTAACATGGAACCGTAGCAGACCACATAACCCAAAGCAGATATTTGCCACTGACAAGTTAGCATTTTGAGAAACAATGATACTGTAAATCTTACTGGTTTCATGTTACTTTCTTCCTCTCACTTGTTTCACACAGTCACTGTTAACAAATCTGGCCAGTCTAACCCTGATTGTATCACCAAGGTTGTTTTCAGTTTCTTGTTATTTTATAAATCTTCATAAAGCTGTTCAATTTCATTACAGATCATGGATGGTTTGGGAGAGAGTGAACCTGATTTGAAGCCTTCCTTGTATCCTCGCTTCTGTGAGGAAATTAAAAAAAATCTGCCTTCTTATACTTTACGCTTCATTAGAGTGTTTCAAAACAAAACATTCCATGTTTACAAACTTGCTAAGTATAAATAACATTTCCAACAATGGCTTCAAGTTCATTATTTTTTTTAATGGCAGAACCCACATTAGAAAATACAGAAGTTTACAAACATTTCATGTTTGTGAGACATTTTACATTGATGGTTTCTTGTTTGATTTTTTGTTTTAAGACAGTTTTAGTTTTGATAACATTCTTGATGTTGCCAGAATTGTCAATGATTCATAAATGCTAACTGGGACCATATTGATTATAAAATCTGACCTTTGAAATACCTGTGAAATTGTTTTCAAGTTGTAACCAGCTGAAAGACGCACAAAATGAGCAGCCGGCATGACCACTGCAGAATAGCTAGCCTATGAAGTTCTGCTCACCGTTTTGGATTTTTACTATAAAGTTACAGAAATGCAATGAAAGTAGGCCATGCTACTTCTATACTGAGTATGTGTTATCTTTGTGAATCTTTAATTAAAAAAATAGGGTTTAATCTTACAATGTGATCTATTTTGACAGATCCTTATGCTCTTTCAGTGCCTCTTTTTTGAATTCATTGGGAATGTATGTGGATACGAGTTTCTAAGCTTGTGGGTGTGATTGCAGAATCAGCAAACAAGTTTAAAGAATAAAACTTTAATCGTTGTCCTGCATTTTTAGTGATAAAGAAACATACTGTTTTATAACATTATGCATATAACGATGGAGTGTTACCTATTTCTAGTGAGAGTTAAGGTTGGAGCATGCCTGATACATGTTGCATGTATCCTTGTAAAATATCCTTGTAGAATGCTCAGGACAAACAAAACACGAATTTCTCAGCTTGGACTCTTGCATTATTTTCTGTATGTAGTTTATGAACTATAGGGGAGCGATTTTCTCCCCACATGAATTCCAAAAGTAAGATACCAAAACTGAACACTGCCAACCTTACAGAAGAAACATTCACCCCTAAAATTGACAGGAACCTTAAGTATTTAAATATGTTTGGGTATTAGAGCTTTGCTTTACATTATTCCAGTCACAAGGCCTTTTATTTTATTACAAAAATCACTGTATCCTTGCTCTTTAGCCTAAGATACCACAATTTTTTTAAATTGGTTTGGAAGATTGCGTGAAAGCAGTCCTCAATCCTGTGAATTTGTGATTTGTTTGTAGTCTTTGTCTTTTTACCAGGCTAGAATTTCGTGGATTGTATTGACTTTGTAAATGCTCAGTAGATAATATGTCACTTTTACTGTGTTTTAGGGCTGCTTTGGTTTTATATTGAAATTAGAGATTAAGTCTGATTAAAAGTCTAACAGTACTCCAACTTTAATTAGACATCCACTGGGATCATTTGTTTCTTATGAAAAACAGAACTGTAATAATTAAGCATCTCTAGTTGAATTAACATTTGAACACCTATAAGAGTGTTCGTGGCCTGTGCAAATAACTCTGTTATAATAATTACCACTGCAATTAATTTCTAATGATGGGAAACTTAAAGTGCTACTGATAGCAAATTCCACATTTAATTTAATCAAGATGTGTAATAAGATTAGCTTCCAAAACTAGCCTGTGTTCCAATGCCAAATGATTTAAATGTTTTCCCTTTTCAGTTGTACTAAGGTAAATTACTGAAGAGATGGAGATGGTTATGTCACATGCTCAAACAATTTTATATTCAGTAAATACTCATTAACAGTGTTCAACATGCTTCTATACTTCCATGGTAACACAAAAAGAAAGCATGCTTTAATCAGACTGTATTTAAATCAAACATTGACAGTAGCTAGACTGTTAAACTGTGCAACTGAAACTCCTGAGTAAATTCTATCCTGTATCTCTTAATGAGGTTGGAGACCACTGCAGTTTAACATAATACAATAATAAAACACTTTAATCAGTATTAAAACTTTAATTAGACTTGTAATGATGCACGCCTGTTCTTGCTGAAAGCATGGGTCAGTGAATTCCTCAATAAGTGCCTTACAGTAATTGAAAACAAGCAAATGTAAGGTAAAGTGTATTTAGGCTGTACTGTCTTATTTTAAAATGTGGTTTTATCTTTCTTTAAAGGTGCAGTAACTTTCTTATGAGAGATTCCAAGATCCAGTGGTACCCCAAGATTTTCACAATTTATTTGTAGGTAACAGCTCTGACTAGAAGTCCAGGCTATAACAATTATTTTAAGTAGACTTTTTTCTTCAAAAACACAGCGTGTGATTTTGCCACAAGAGAAATAAAAATATAGAAAATAAAAAGGTCTATTTGTTTTTTAAAATAAAATCCAAGCTACCTTTGTTCTTGGGTACACATAAAAACCACAACTCTCCTGATCCAGAACTACCACAGTAACAATTTTTTGCATAACACTAATATCCCCCAAAGTAGCACACCAGAAACTTGAAGCATTAGATTCAAACCACTTTTGAAATTTTTGCAGCTAGCAGTCAATAAGGCCAGGTAGTTTGTGACGCTTCCAAGCTATTCCAACACTTCTGTATTTGAAAGATTTAAGAGGAAGGGTGTATTTCAATGACCGTGTAATAAAGCATTCAGAAGAATGATCTTTTTAAAACAGTAAAATAGAAAATGTCAAGAAACAAAAACACCTACCAGCTCTGAGGAAAGGTACATACACTTGTCAACACAGCACTCAGACAGCAAGCAGCTGCTCCTCTGCCCCAGTTTAAAGGCTTGCCCGCCACAGCAAGGCATGCTGGACATGGCGGCCAGTGGTGTTGGCCAACCTACTGGTCTGTGGGGACTGGTGGTACAGAGGGCTATGCTTCCTGTTCCTAGAGGTTGTCTCTAAATCCAGGTGATTTCTAGGAGGTACGTGGTGTTTTACTTGACTGGATATGTTCTCTACTTTCTGTGTCTTACTATGGTATATATTTACTGCATTATACATGTGCATTTTTTTTATAATAACTTCACCTGTTCCTGATCTACATCATCTTGATGCACCTTATTTCCAAGCAGCTGTAGTGATATCACTGTTTCATAGTATTAAGTATGATGCAGCCCCATGAACAACACTCGTGGCAATGCACTTACCAAAATCTGAAATAACTAGCTATGTGAATGACACCGTCATGATTTCATGTGTGTTACATATTGTCTGGAAGGACTCAAGCTGTGCATTATCAGTGGAATGGTTGGCGTTGAATGACATTTTTAGATCACAGAGGCAAAATGTTATCAAGTGGCTGGAATGTTTTTAGGGGAGAAAAGCCTTTGAGGACCATAAGTATATTTTCATTTTGTTTTTCACAATTCTGCTGGTGAGATCTAACATTGTTATTTTATATGTTGTTGTAAAGAGATGTAGTGACTCTTGTATACTAAATAAATTGAGTAATTTGAAAATCAGATATTTTTGTTTTTTATGGTGGGATGGATTGAGAAAGGTGCTGTTAGGGAATCTGCTGTATTTCAGTCCATATGAAGGAAAGGAAAAGATTTTTCAGCAGACAGGTTTTGAAGTTCTTCTGACTCCTTGGTTTACATTATGTAAAAAAAAAAAAAGTGTAACTATAGTTACAAACGCAAGCAACTCTGAGGGTTGGCTTGTTTATTTGTGTATGTATGATTACAAATCACAAATATGCTGCAATTGGGGAAGTAGTTAGAGGAGCAACTTCAGCTTGGCTTCCAAATTGCCTGTTTGGGAATGGAAATCGGAGACATCTCAATCAGAGTAACTCTACAACTATGCTGAGCAACCCAGTTCCTCTAGTGCAAAGTCACCATGCTACAAGAATTGTGGTCTGGCTTGCTTTTACTCCCACCCAGTGACCATTCAAGTATTTCACAGATGGTCTAAGCACTTAAACAATGTTGAGCTCTCCATGTCACAGAATACCCTATAATCAGGGCACTTTCCTGGGAAGGTAAACGTTTATAATTTTTCTCAGAAGCTCAGAAATGTGTTTAAATGCAGTGGAGTTGGAGCAAAGCACTACTGACTCCTCTGTTTATTGCATTCTGTTGCAAATCTCAACCTTTTAGTCCTGTGGGAATGAATTAAAATAACAGGGTAGGGAGGAAGAGAAAGGAAAACAACTGGAACTTTATGAGATATATTAGTCTCCATGCCATTTGTCCTGCCTCTTACACCTGACACTGTTAACCATCCACCTTTTGTAAGTGTCCTGTTGCTTGTGGTGAATGTAAGGCTCAGAGCAGCAGGGCATACTGCATGTCAGCTTCTTAGCTCCCTATTCCCAGCCAGAGGGTTGATTGTAGAGTAAAGCCAATGGGGAACACAACTTGAGTAAATACTGAACATAAAGTTAGTAATTTCCTTCTCAGAATTGTGGTCTGTCTGTTACAAAAAGCATTCATATCTGAGAATAGTGCTGGCCTGTAGCCCCAGCAAGCTTGCAGCCGTCTGTCTGGAAAACTCAGAGATATTAACAGTGCGTACCTAAAGCTTGAGTCCACATGTCAGTCAGAAGCAACTGCTGCCTCCCTCAGCTTCTCTTCAGACAGAGAAGCATGCACGTTGTAGTCCGTGGAAGTGTCTGATCAAAGCTGAGAGGGAAGTAATTCAGCAAAATCCAAGCTTCAGTCAACCTTAAATAGATGCAAGGAAGAGACACCATATACAGAAGGCGTATTTATTACTCATACGGTGCTTTAGATACATATGACACTTCACAGGGAAATGAGATGACAGTCCTTGCCCCAAGGAGCTTACAAGCTAAATTAAATGAAAATGACCAAAATGACAGTCTGTCCATAGTTGTGGCAAGAACACAAGGAATGCACATACAATTAATGCTGTCTGGGGAAATGCTAGATTTTTTTTTGTGCTTTGCAACTGCTAAAGTAATGAACTATAGACTCTGACATACCCGAGTTGTGAACATGACACGATACTTGAACCTGTGTTTCCTCCCAGGTAAGCATATAAGTAAAATCATAAAATCACAGCCCATGTACTGTCTGTGAATCAGAACTATTAGACATGGGTAAAAATGGCACATAGCTGTTCCTGATGAAAATGCCACATCATCTGAAATTTGTAGCCATTAGTTGATGGAGTGTTCAAGGTTATTCGAAGTGTGTCACAAATGCATGCACAAAGAAGATACTGCATGGACATTTCTCACTTGGACAACATGCAAATTAATCCAACCTATAAAATGAAAATAAAAGCCAGACCTCCCAAACAAGCTACTTGTGTAACTGTAAGCAAAGCTATTTTAGTGGTTTCATTTTACAACACCTCATATGAATGGTGCCTTCTTTCTTCCAAATATTTTCTATTAAAAACAAACAAACAAACAATAATAGCTGAACATTAAACAGTCTGAAAAGAGGATTGGTAATTTAGAAGGTATTTCACCCCTAGCAACTGCTGTTATTTCCTCCCTCTCTTTGTTCCCCAAACAATCATGATTTTCTACTAGCATGTATCTGAGAGCTGCATTATTTTGTGCTATCATACTGCTATGATACATTAGCAGCCAGAATAGTTCCTGCATAATTTTTGAAAACTACCATCTTTTAATTATTAACCTTTTGGCAGGATTTTGTTTATCTAGAAATAAACTTTTTTTTTCTGCATTAAGGTAATATCAAGCTCTTTGAGAGATGTTGTGTACATGAGCTAACATAAGGAACTCTCAAAAATGTTTATTTCTCAGGTATTTTATGTGAATCACTTAAGTAGTCCGAGTTGTGTCTGAATTCTTCCCCCTTACTTAATATCCCCAAAAGTAAATGTCCAGAATGACCAAAGACAAGCTCCTGCTACTAAATACATCAATTAAGTAGGAATTTCAAAAAAAATTAAAAAATAAAAAATAAAAAGAAGGGTGAGAGCAGTAGTACACAATTATTGAAAGTAAGCAGCAAGAGCATGAAGTCCTTCACACTTGCTTCCAAAACTCTGAAAATAGCATACCTGGTAATCTACAGGTCTTCTGCATCTGTATGCAAGTACAGTTCACTTAGTTTCTCAAACTTTGTTCCCCAGTCTTTAATGTCATCATACACTATACCCTCATCCAGGTCAGAGGAGCTCAGGGCACTGGACTGCTAGCAACTGAGCCTTCTCCTTCGGTGTAAAACACTTGCAGTGAGTCACAGGGTACAGCTTGGTGGTGGTGGTCAGCATTTCTAACAACATCTGACAAGTACTGACCAAAGTCTGCACTAGAAAAAGAGAGTTTTGTAGGCACCGATGTTTTTTGGTCTGCTCCTGCATGCTTGGGGACGCACCACTAAAGAAGCTGTTCAGATTTGTTGCCTTTTCTTTCTTCTTGCAGAGGAAATAGGCTGGGCTGGTTTGAATAGACACCTGCAGTTCTGCCATGTTGTATGCATCCTGGAGTGAGAAACCATTCACGTTAAATTTATTATGTTCTCTATAGGTCCCCAAATTCCATGTTCTATTGGACATCAACAAGAAACAAACAATCCTGAGGCAGTCTGTTTAGTCTGAACACTACACAAGGATTGACTTGTTCAACCTACTCTGCCACCTACAATGAGCTATAAGAAAGCAAAAAACCACCATGCACCCTGCATTGCTACAGTCAGGTTAAAAATCAAGTCTAATTTCCTATTAGAAGCCAAATAAGAATGACAAAAGTCCCAATTTTTGCTCTGAAATTCAGATCTGAGTGTTTTTCATCACTAAACCCTGACACTGTGTATAGTACCAAAGGTAAGAAAATACAGTTCAAAAGTAGCTATTTAAAGTTCAAACATCTACTATAATTTCTCTTCAAGATCTATCAATTTGGAGTAATTGCCAATTATCAAGTGGCATGATTGTAAAAACCAAATAAGAAGGATATTAATGTTATTATGATATTAATGTTTATTTTTATTAATGATATTAATGTTTATTTCAGGTGCAGTAATTCAGCCTTCTTTCTTGTCCCAGTATATCTACTCTCAGCTAACATTCCAAAGACAAAAAGTCTCTGTTCCACATAAATGTACCTTTGGGATCCTTTTGTTAAGATAACATTATAATATACCTAAATTACTGTAATTCTGGGTGTTGGTTGTTTTTTTAATTTAGACAAACAGTTAGGTATTAAAAATACTAGAGTACTGGAGCTGCAATCCAAGCAATTACAAAATCTGAATAATCTGAATATAGAACCTATAGACAGAGGCTTCACTCAAAACATTTCTTCAAGATGGAGTAATAGCCTCAGATTAAGATTATCAAGTCATTAATTTAGTTGATTCAACTGCTTAATATCAGAAGTGTATTTTAAGATCTCTCCAGAAGTAATTATACTTGTTGTTATAAGTTGCCCCCTTAATTAATTTTCAGAGAGCATTGCATTAATAATAGAAAGGAATTTACTGAGTAAGCAACAGCAAGCAAAACAGCGCTGGGCGGCCGGGGAGTCTCGGCTCCACCAACGGCGCGCACCTCACCCCCACCAGGGTCCCTTTTTATATCTTGGTAATTCTGGGATTACGCAGCACATCCTGGTATATTCTGCGACTGCACGCACTGTTGCTAGGGGGTCGTCTCTGTCCCTCTGGTGGTCGTGAAGATGAAGGCCGTAGTCTTCCTCCGCGTTGTGGTTCAGCTTCTTTTTTTTTATTTGGTCATGTTGGCCCAGCGTGAGACAGGAATGCAGGATGTTGATACACTAGTTTAGCAACTTATCAGGAGATGGTTACATGAGCTTTGCAGCAGTGTCTTTGAACAAAAGAGGCAACTGAGATGCAGAAGGAGAGAAGGGGAGGGGGTTCTCTTTTTTGTTACATTAAGCAAAAGAATTTTCATAGTGTCTAGCCAAGTATTATACATCTTACTTCAGCAGGGAGCTTTTGCAACTCCTGCTCCTCAAACAGAACTCCTTGTTTTATAATACAAAAGACAATGAACAAACATTTATTGTATATTACACTTGTCATAGAGTAACTGTGTATTTCCTTAAGCTATAGACCTTCTGGGTGCAAAATTGCAAAATGCTGCAGAGAAAGTTCATCTTACTAAAGAAAACAGAATTTATGTATATAGCTGTATGTATCACATGGAAAAATGCACCTGTATTTAATATTCTCACAGTAATTTATCAAGAAATTAAGGACACTCTACAAGAATGTTTTCTCACATGGCCTTGTAAAACACTCTTAATATGTTATTACTAAAAATTCTTGAAGATATGTTGCATTTTGGGACACTTTTTTTTTCTTTAGCACTGGCTTTTTTGATCTGTCACATTAATGCCCTGACAATTATTTCCTCTGCAGTGTCATGGCACCTTTTGAACCCATGAAATTAACTAGTTCAAAGAAGGCAATGCATATTTTTAACATGGCAAACATCTGTGGGTCAGCAAATAATCTATTTAAATTATTCATCTGTAATACCTGCAACTTCCTCTCAAAGTTATGGATTAAAACGCTGTGTAGAAATCCCTAAAACAGTTTCTTCCACAGCTACCCCCATATACATTAAGGCTTAAATGGAGTACCTGAATTTCTTAACAAGTCAAGTCTGAGTAACTCTGAGGCCTTTGAGAAAACTAATATACAGAATAGCGGACAAAATACTCTAACGAACAGTCTCTAAGAATAGACAGCCTACGTCTGTGGAGGAATGGTTAAGTAAAATAGGACATGTGGATGTTGGGCAGTTAGGAGGCAATGGGCTAGTAAAGTACCGTACTCAACTCACATGAGTCTGGGCACGTACGCAGCTGGCTGAGAGCCAATCAGGCTCAAGGACACGATGCCCTTGGGTGACTAGGAAAGTCCCTAAGGCGGGACGGTGGCTAAAAGAAGGAGGAACTACCTGAAAAGAGCGGGAAATGTTAGCCAATGCTGAGCTTAGTTTTTGCAATATGTATGAGTTGATTATGTTCGAACTAGATAAAAGGCGACTGAACTATCCATTAAAGTTGAAGTTTATTGTTCACTCATATTGAGTGTCTGTGTCTTCCTTCCGTCGACAACATACGTCTAAGGAGAACAGTTCATGTTAGGCTCTTTCAAACCCTCAGTGCTACAGCAGCAATTACGGGAGTACCACAGCATCTCCCAAGTCATGAAACCAAGGACATCAGCTGTTGGTTCTTTGCTTCTAAACTCACACTATAGTAATTTTAAATATGCATATAAGATCACTTGCTTTGAGAGCAATCAAAAATTGATAGGCATTTATCTCTGCTTAAAAAACATAAACTCTTGTGTACAAACCATTGCAAATAATTATCAATTGCAGTAATGAATCAGCAAAACAAAGACTAAGGTCCTCATTTTAAAGGAACAGCATAATACATATATTCATTAGCATGGTGAGCCCGCAGTCCCCTTGTAATAGTAACATAACACAATGATCCTTACTTGGTCTTGTTCCCCACCCCCTTCTTCACTGTAGTTGAGGATACTTTCTCTGATGTCCTCCAAATCATCGTGATGGGCCGATACATGGTATATGCCTCCATTCACACTCTGAAGTGACTCTTCCAGCGAGCCCACAAGAATATAGCACTGAACAGAACTGTGTAAACACACAGGAGTAAAACAACATAATTCAGAAATAAATATGACATTTACATAGAGAAATACTGCAGTGTGGCTAAGACAGCAGCCACTCTTAATGAGGACTGCAGCAATGGCGTGCCATCAGAACCAGTAAGGCTGTAGTTTTGTGTTTCTCAACACGTTTGATTTTTTGCAGTCTTTGCATACTTGTAGTTACAAGTGAATACCAAAGATACAAGAAAATGCCTTTAGAGAGTATCTTAAAATACCCTTTAAAGTACAGCTTTGGAGTTAGAAGCTTAGCTGACTGAAGAACTGAATGCCGCAAGTGGTGTTCAGAGACCCATTTACTGTAGTTATTAAACTTTTTAAGAGAAACTAGGTACAAAGGGATAACACATAAATAACAATGAGTTGAGAGTCACAGATACAATTAGACAGAAATGAAGCATAGGAAGACATGAGACTAAAGAGGAAATTACTATACATACTACTAGAAAAAAATCAGGCACGTTGTACCTTTAGCATCCATGAATATAAACACTTTTCTCAAATGCTTAGGTGCATTTTATACACAGAGTTATAAAACGTCAACATAAGATACTGAAAACTATGTAAATAGAAGCTTATGTACCAGTGTGCTACAAACTCTATAAAATAGATGATCATTCATAGTAAGACCTTAAACTATTGGGTACCATTAACTAACACTGCAGTGAATTAAATGGACGGGAAGATCCTACAGAGCACCCACTGCAGAGTGCAGTTCTATAGGAGCACCTGGATGAGCTGAACTGAAATCAGTGTACACTGAGGGCTATGCCCTGCACTGTGCTGTGCAGCTACGCTTTTCAAGCTGAATCAATGCACTTGAGATAAATATTTATTTTTTCTTCTTCCCCCACCCCCGAATTACCAGAACCACAACACACGAATTTTTACACATGGTAATTTTTTGGCGGTCATTTAGCTTAGCTGATTTTTAGATATTTGATATCTTTTAATGTTCTACATCTCTCCTATTCAATTATTGTGACTGCTAATAATAAGCCAATTCTTAAAATGAATATAGACCATGTTCTAAGACATAATGGATTCCAAACCTGAAGGATTCCTCCTGAGGATAGTACCTCTTTCATACAGATATCAACACTGTAAGTTCCTGCCTGATTCTCTGCTCAACTAGAAATGAATTTATGATCTCGAGCTGTCACTACACGTGGTTGTTATCAAAAGCATGTGATATCAAACCAAGGTGAAGCCACCCCAGTATCACCTTAATTGCAAAGTGGTTCCATGTTTGATTTTCAAAGATGTAGTCTAATGTCAGAGAAGCAGTTTTTTTCATCTACTGGAAGCTAACAAATTTATACGTAAAACTGCATTAACTTATCATTTTATAAGTGCATTACCAGTTTTTTGGAAGCTATATATGAGAAAGGGCACTTGAAATCTTGAGAACAGTGATTTTATTAACAATTCTCCTGACAAAAGTTGCAGTTGTGTGATAACATCATAGTTAACCACATCTATTAAAACTTTCATAACAATGCACACCACTTGGTTAAAACCAACTCTTTCTAACATAATTTAGACCTGAAAGATTAGAAGGTTTACTATATAAAGTTCTTGTTGGTTTCTCAGCCAGACTCAGTCAAGCACAGGTAACAACACAAAACTCACATCAAAACTGCTATGACACAGGGAAAAAAAAAGTCCTTTAACATAATGATCTCCTATCAACATTAAGTAACTCTGATTCCAAAAGATGCAAGAACAGTTAGCTTCCCACGTTACTTGCTATTCATATTTGCACAGCAAATATTGTACCCAGCAGACTTGGGGAAAGAGATAGTATGTCATGTAGCTACAGATCAATTCAAAATAGTCTGCAAAAAACTTTCATACTGTTACTATAACTTCTGACCTCAACTTAATAAAAACTGTAAAAGCTACAAGAAAAAAACGTGTCCTGACTTCATGAAATTTGAATAAACAAGAACTAGCAGATGTGATCCTTCCTGAATAGTGAGATCTTTCTTTTTCACTTCTTTCTGAAACCAAATACCTGAAAACAGTTCAAGAAGCCAAAAGCGGCTGTCAGTTGTGATACAACTGGTTAAGGTGCAAGAAACTATTCTTGTCTGACTAAGTACATTTCTATCACGCAAGGTGTTTCTCCTGGACTGAAAAAATCTGTTTCATGATCAGTAGTATTTCAAACTGCTAATTTTGTAGCAATTTTTCCTCATTCTGTTCAAATGAATTTGCTTCCCGCTATGCATCTGAAGAGTTCCTTAGCAAAGAACTGAAAATCTGCATAAAATAAACTGCAAACACTTTCCACAGCTATCAAATGTTGATTCACTTAGGAATATATGCACATGGGGATGAGAAATAAGTTTGCTGATGGAGCTGAAAGCATGGCAAAGAGTCAAAGGCAGAGTCAAGTCTCCATTAGGAAACATTTTTTTCGGCAGGAGAATGAGATGATGACTATTCAGGACAAGATGGATAAATGAGTTCACCAAAGGTAGTACAATATGTAGTTGCCATAACTACCTAACAGTGCCAAAAAACAAATGCAGATAGCAAGCATGAACTAAAGGTCAGGCTTGTGTCCTTGTGAAAGATCGCCAATGTGATTTCACAGTTACGTCCAGTATAGCCATCAGGGCAGTGACGTTGGAACGTGGTTGGTGACTGTGAGATGCACGTACCATAGTTACAGGGCCTTTTAGCACATGCAGTGTAGACACACCGTCTACCAGAGACATTATCCATGATCATGTGTCCTGGAGGGTAACTGAAAAGATGAAGGCAAAATGAAACAATTAAACTTTGAGAAAAGTAGACATGAAAGAATATTAATTTATCATTTAAGTCTTATGAATTATCATTTAAGTCTTTAAAACAGTCTTCGATGACTCTATGTAGTTTCCAAAGTAGCTGCTATAAGTTACTTGTCTTAGAATAATTATAGGACTGTAGTTTTTTCTAAAGCAGTCATACAACAATGTGCTTCACAACTTTAAACCCTTACAGCTGGGGCTTTCAGAAGTCAGGTAGTTCTGCTGGCTTCTGCAAGATTATCCATATGAAAAAATAGTTGTATTAGGGCCATGGTCTGCAGTTCTGTTTCAGCATGACAAGCTAAGCTATGTTCTTTGTGTTTCCACTACAGTGAATTTCCAGGGAGAAAAAAAAAAAAAATCTTCCTTTGTGTGGCTTTGTGTGGCCAGTGCCAGTCAGTAACGCTTTAGGTGTACATTTTCACTGCACAGCTATCTTGAATTATAACTGAAGTGGTTGTCCTAAACTCAGCCCCAGGCACACAGAACTCTTAGCTTAATATGGTTCTTCTAATTCAACTCAAGAGGCCTGTAAGGGAACAAAGGTCATAGCTTAAGATGGCATAAGAAGTTAGATATTAACATAAGAAAGCACATTTACATTGCACAGCACAACCTTCAATTGAGACAGGCAGAAGAAATCATTGCAGAATCAGTGGAGACACTGCTTTGCATCATCTAAGGTCACTACCTAAAAGGAGAGTGTTCTCTAAGGAACCTGATACAATGCAGACATCTAGCTCAGTGTTCTACTGCAGTTTGACTGATTTGGTAAGATTGTCAGTGACAGCCTTCAAGTTGCACACTTCTCCAGCATCCACCCTTTCCCATCTGAATCTGGAGATATTCATTTCCACCACTTACTGGCATTCATGCATCATCCACAAATCAATACAAATAAATTCCTGGTTACAAGGGTTATTCCTGCAAGCCTCTGAAGAACAGCCTTCTTTGATGCTTTGGGCACTTAATACTGACACCAGCTCCTTTGTGTGAGTATCCAGTGGGATCCTGTAGTTATTGAATCTGACATCTTTCATACATCCAGAGGCAAGACACAAACAGATTATTTTACAAACCCTTGTAAGCTGTAAGCCTTGACATAATTTACATTTAACAAAGGACCCAGGCTACCAAAGTTTAAATCTAGGACTGAATTTACCTAAGCTTCCATAGTATTGTCCTCCATTTATTGATCAAGATTCAAAATGTCTTCTACAAAAACCAAGTGCTGCTGCAAACCTCTATCTTCTTGTGTTCAAGACAGCAGAATATGTACCACCCCTTCACTGTGTTTTCAAAAGAGAAGTCCAATCACTGTGGAAATTTGCTACGTTCTTCAATGCATACCAGTATAAATTCGGCTTGGTTGATTTGTAACTGTAGTTTTCAGCTTAACTTTAAAGAAGAGCAAAAAATAACAGGCTGAGACAGCTTTGCATCACTGATAGAAATCTTGTACAGAAGATGTGTGGCGTTCATTTTTTATGTATGAAATGCCTCAGCATGAAAGTATATACCTTGATGAATTAAGTACATTTTACAAATTCAAGACCCTTAAAGTTTCATATGCTTAACAGCAGCATTAATTGTACTAATTAAAATGATCTTTGTGTAACCTCTTAACTTCTTTAATCTATTTACTTCAAAACAAATACTACTAGTCCCACAAATAAAACTTCAAAACACAGTCCCTAGTTCTCATCATAAATTACAATTATGGGAATACTTCTAGTAAAACAATAGAAAACTTTTTTTTTTTTTTCTAAAAAACTTGTGATATGCTTACATTGTAAGTTGTAACAATAAACCTTCATTTTCACAGGTTGATATCCTGAACAGTGAGATCATGAATTCCTTACCTTGAAAACTCTTGTTTAGATTGAATGTGTAGGTGTCAATCACAATCTCTTTGTATATTCCTGCTGCTTTCAGAATTTCTCTCTTCCCACCTCCTTCATAAAGGCAAAGAGTAAATTCATTTTCATTTCTGTCCAGAGTGATATGATGCCATTTGCCATTATCAATGTTGTAGGAAGGAAGCCTCACAGAATAGTCTCCATCACCCAGTTTATATGAGACCACTAAGAATCCCTGAACAACCTTGTGGATAATTAACAAGGTAGTAAGAAAGAAAAGAGAAGTTACCACCTAACAGTTTATGTTGATCTGTAAATGTCACATTACTTGAAATAAAATTTGTACGTAGCCATCGATCTAAAATAAAGCATTTATTTAAATTTAGGGTACATTTACACTGCACATACTGATACGACTGCAGTATAATATAAAGGTACTTCAGGTACTACTGAACTAGATAATCTAAATACTGGTAGCTGTGTACTCAGAGCAGTATGTAATTCATTCAGAGCAATTCTACCCTGCTTCTCTCTTTGACAAATTTACAGTGTTCAGATGGTTGAGAATCTGGTGCATCACTTCTACACTGACAGCCCAAGCCAACTTAGCTCAAGAGGTAACACATTCAGTGGTATATATAAAACAAACAGGATGTAATTTTCAACAACCAACAATATTAGAACTGCAACAGGCAACTTTATTGGCAGAGTCTGAACTATACAAAACCAGCCAATTCTGGCCATGGCTGAACAGGACACCAGGGCAGACAGACTACTCATAGTGTTTTGCATAGCAAATGCTACTTCAGCATCACAGGCAATAAATTCATTTTAAATCCAGCAGGATTTCATGATTGTAGAGTCAATGTCTTAAGTGAAGGATCATAATGTCTTAAGTGAAGGATCCATAAGCATCTTTAAAAAGAACTCCAAGGGTTTTTGTGCTTGGCTTAAGGTTTTTGGTTCTATTTCCAACTCTTAGACTAGTTTCTCTGGGCTAGGTATAGGCTGAGATTGATTTAACTTTATGCTGTTACTGTCTGGGATGACTTGCTCACCTGCAGGGTTATATGTTCATCCTTATTTCGAGACAACATGCTTGTGATGACACTGTCAGGCTGCCGTGTCCTAATCACAGCTTCAAACTGTGTCCTGCAGGCAGGCACGCTGATGGGAAGTTGATAGCGAATGGTACTTCCTGGCCCAAACATATATTCTTTGGCAACTAAAAAGATAGGGGATAAAGACCTTTAAACCATTCTATAGGGAGAAGGAAATGTTATTATTTCCATTATTTTCATAACAATTAGAGTTGAAAGGAAAATAAATGATTATAGTGCAAAGCATGGAATCCATGAGACATAACTTGTACATGTCCTTTTTATCTATTTCCACAACTTCCCCACTCACTCTCCTACTTCTTCTTCCTCTGTAAAGAGGCAATTTCCTTCCTAATTTGATCCTGCTAATGATTCTCCTTACAATGTTCACAGGATGACAGCAGGAAAGCAGAAGCTCTGACCAAGACAAAAGAAGAGACCGCAGACAAAATACCTCAACCTATTTTCACAATCTGGTGTTTTTTAAGTCATCTTTTGCTGTGAACGTGGCTCCATATGGGCTAAAGACATTAAAGAAGGATGCTATACTGAAAACATAGATCCCTTAAGGCAGTAGAGTCTATTTCAGACATCATCAGAGCAGTAACTTACGATTCCAGTTGCGTACTACTTCTGCACAGTGTGTGGCACTAACACACTAGCATTTAAGTTCTAGGTTATTCTGAAAGTGTAAATAGATACGAATTCAAAAAATCGTAAACAGAACAAAGCATTTTTTTCACTGTTTCTTTGACATGCAATTTCCATTACACGGTAAATGCACAAACACCTTCAGAACTAAAGAAGTGATCTAATACCGAGAAAGTCATTATCTCACAGAATCACACAGAATCAAAGAATTGTCTAGGTTGGAAGAGGCTTCCAAGATCATCTAGTCCAACCTCTGACCTAACGCTAACCAGTCCTCCACTAAACCATATCACTAAGCTCTATATCTAAACATCTTTTAAAGACCTCCAGGGATGGTAACTGAATGACTTCCCTGGGCTGCCCATTCCAATGCCTCACAACCCTCTCAGTAAAGAAGTTTTTCCTAATATCCAACCTAACCTCCCTTGGTGCAACTTTAGCCCATTCCCCCTCATCCTGTCGCCAGGAATGTGGGAGAATAGTCCAACCCCCACCTCACTACAGCCTCCTTTATGTACCTATAGAGTGCAATAAGGTTGCCCCTGAGCCTCCTCTTCTCCAGGCTGAACAAGCCCAGCTCCCTCAGCCGCTCCTCGTAGGACTTGTTCTCCAGGCCCCTCACCAGCTTCGTTGCCCTTCTCTGGACCCGCTCAAGCACCTCCATGTCCTTCTTGTAGCGAGGGGCCCAAAACTGAACACAGTACTCAAGGTGCGGCCTCACCAGAGCCAAGTACAGGGGGACAATCACCTCCCTAGCCCTGCTGGCCAGACCGCTTCTTATACAAGCCAGGATGCTGTTGGCCTTCTTGGCCACCTGAGCACACTGCTGGCTCATATTCAGCCGACTATTAACCATCACTCCCAGGTCCTTCTCTGCCTGGCAGCTTTCTAACCACTCATCTCCCAGCCTGTAGCACTGCTTGGGGTTGTGCCCCAGGTGCAGGACCTGTCACTTGGCCTTGTTGAATTTCATACAGTTGACCTCAGCCCATCAGTGCAGCCTATCCAGATCCTCCTGCAGAGCTTTCCTACCCTCGAGCAGATCAACGCACACACCTAACTTGGTGTCATCTGCAAACTTCCTGAGGGTGCACTCAATCCCCTCATCCAGATCACTGATAAAGATATTAAAGAGGACTGGCCCCAGCACCGAGCCCTGGGGGACGCCACTAGTGACCGGCCTCCAGCTGGATTTGACTCCATCTACCACAACTCTTTGGGCCCAGCCATCCAGCCAGTTTCTAACCCAATGAAGTGTACGCCAGTCCAAGCCACGAGGAGCCAGTTTCTTGAGGAGAATAATGTGGGGAACAGTGTCAAAAGCCGTACTGAATTTAAGGTAGACCACATCCACAGCCTTTCCCTCATCCACCAAGAGTGTCACTTTATCATACAAGGAGATCAGGTTCGTAAAGCAGGATCTGCCTTTCATAAACCCATGCTGACTGGGCCTGATCACCTGGTTGCCCTGCAAGCACCACGTGATGACACTCAAGATAATCTGCTCCATGAGCTTCCCTGGCACTGAGGTCAAACTGACAGGCCTATAGTTCCCCGGGTCTACACTCCGGCCCTTCTTGTAGATGGGCGTCACGTTTGCTAGCTGCCAGTTGACTGGGACCTCCCCTGATAGCCAGGACTGCCAATAAATGATGGTAAGCGGCTTGGCCAGCTCCTCCGCCAGTTCTCTCGGTACCCTCAGGTGGGTCCCATCCGGCCCCATTGACTTGCACACATCCAAGTACTGTAGCAGGTCACCAACCATTTCCTCATGGATAGTGAGGGCCACATCCTGCTCCCCATCCCCTTCCACCAGCTCAGGGAACTGGGTATCCAGAGAACAACTGCTCTTGCCACTAAAGAAGGCAAAGAAGGCATTAAGCACCTCAGCCTTTTCCTCATCTCTTGTAACTAAGTTTCCCTTCGCATCCAGTAAAGGATGGAGATTGTCCTTAGTCCTCCTTTTTGTGTTGATGTATTTATAAAAAATTTGTATTTATAAAAACATTTTTTGTTATTTTTAACAGCAGTAGCCAGTCTGAGCTCCAGATGAGCTTTGGCCTTTCTAATTTTGTCCCCGCACAGCCTTGCAACATCCTTATAGCCCTCTTGAGTGGCCCGCCCTCTTTTCTAAAGATTATAAACCCTCTTTTTTCTCCGAAGCTCAAGTCACAACTCTCTATTCAGCCAGGCTGGTCTTCTTTCCCTGATGGCTCGTCTTTGGGAGCTTGGGGACAGACCGCTCCTGAACCATTAAGATTTCCTTCTTGAAGAGTGCCCAGCCTTTCTGGACTCTTCTGCCCTTCAGAACAGCCTCCCAAGGGACTCTGCCAACCAGTATCCTGAACAGTTCAAAGTTAGCCCTCTAGAGGTCCAATACAGCAGTCTTACCGGTCCCTTTCCTGGCTTCTCCAGGAATGGAGAACTCTACCATTTCATAGTCACTCTGCCCAAGGCAGTTTCCAATCACCACATCTCCCACCAGTCCTTCTCTGTGAAGAGAAGGTCTAGTGGGTCACCTCGCCTTGTAGGCTCACTAACCAGCTGCGTCAGGAAGCTATCTTCCACACTCTCCAGAAACCTCCTAGACTGCTTTCTCTGGGCTGTGCTGTGCTTCCAGGATATGTCTGGGAAATTGAAGAACAAGCGCTGACGATTTCACAACTTCTGCAAGCTGCCTCTAGAATTCCTCATCCGTCTCCTCATCTGGTTCAGCAGTCTATAACAGACCCCCATCAGGATGCTTGCCTTGTTGGACTTCCAGCTGATCCTAACCCATAGGGACTCAAAGTAAGCTTTACAAGAAATTGTTAAAAATGGACAGCAACTACACTGAAACATGGCTTTACACAATTCAAACATCAGAAACCAACTCAGCAAGCATTACTTGTAAACATTTCAAGTTCTCTGCCTTGTAAAATGACCGAGCATTTCTGCATTGTAAAATGAAATGTAATTTTTATATCAGAAAAAACAGACTTCACCTTTATCACATCGATAGCCATAGTAACCAGGCAAACAGTGACAAGCAAATGATCCCCAGGCACTCTCCAAGGCACTTCCCATGAACACCACAGGAAGATGACCCCATGGTCTCACAGCTCCCATCCGTAAGTGTAGAGCCAGGGAAGCTATTCAGGGATTCTGCAGGAGATTGAAGGTCATATACCTTCAAGAGAAAATTGTTTCACACCAAAATATTATTTTAAAAGTACTTACATTTCATTCTTAAACAGAAATAGCTGTACCACATTTGTCTGTTCTTCATTGTTTAAAACACTGTTTGCTTTTTGACAGTGAGATTTTAACTTATTTTTAGTGAAGTCCAATTTCTAAATATTAAACACCAAGACCATATTTTGCTTTGAATAAACTCAACTGACTACAAAAGCAAAAAAACAATAATATTTCCTAACAAAGCAGACAGCTGGTATAAATATACCATTATACTACTGCCATTCAGAAGTTCCCTGAATGGGCAAAGTAGCTTGAAAGACATCTGCATGAAGTAGGGAGATAAACAAAGGTAGAGTTTTTAGCTCACAAAAACACCTGTTTGTGATTAAGAAACATTTTTTCCAAGGTAGTTATTCTAATTATGACAGAAAAATCCAGAATTTCCTTGCATTTTACACTGATGCACACAGGCCTTGAGTGGATTAATGGAAGCAGTAATTTCAGGTATAATGAAAATATACTACAATTTTTAAAAATAAATGTTCTCCATTGCTAAAGCAAAACATTACACTTCTCTTACCTGAGTATCCAAGACGAAATTGCGCAAACAACCAGTAAAGTGTTTGTGTAGCAATTGTAGGTAGGAATATAACGATTCTTTTACACCATCCAGCTGAAGAACATGGTTCACATTCAAATATCTTTTAAAATGATATGCATAACAAAAATAAATGTGAATTTACCTTCAAACACAGGCATTACATAATAATACAGATAAACATCTAGAGTGCATTTCCAGTGAACAGAGGCTCTCTACAATAACAGAACTTTATCTGCTTCTTCCTCTGAAATACAATCAGTCAGTGAACAGAAACTCTGGCCCTTTAAAATTAGGGGTAATGTATTTTTCAAACATGACAGTGAAGTCTACTGGGAATTTAACTGTGGGATACTTCATTACAATTCATCTGTGTTCAAGTCAGGAAAAGCTGTAATACCCTAGAATCCATGTTCTCCTTTAACTGCCGTGTGTGCACATTCATCCTATTCTAAAGCAATACTAAAAAGAAGATGGTTTTGCATATGACAGAGGCCAGAAACCTGAAAGTTGGCTCAACTTGGTCTTAAAGGTACCATACACATGCTTATGCTCTGCAATTTCTTCCAATTACCCCTGTGAGCCAAAAAATTCCATTTATTTCAGTCCTCAGAGAGCTGCTTTTTCCCTAAGGTAGCAGCTCAATTTCCATTTTTGGTTTTCATTTGTTCTTACAGTTTTCACTTTTTTGTGTGCACCTTTCATGAACAGGAGCATTACGTGCATCTGCTGACATGGCAGATTTCAATTAATCTCAATTCTCATCAGTATACTTCCTGGGACTATCTATTCCATGCTCAAGTATTTTTATTAGTACAAAGTTTTCCCAATAACCTGAATACCCCTCACTGTAACTTAGAGCTCTGTAACTTGACCCATGTGTCCAACATGCTGGTTGTTTCTCCCAGTTTGGTGTTATCACCAAGGGCAGTAAGGATTGAATTACACTGGATCCAAACACTTGCAGAATGCAACTGAATGTTCCCTTCTGCTTTGAATGTAGTACTTGCTTTGTATGTTCAAAGGCCTTAGACTAAACTGACTTTCAGTGAATCTCCAGAAACATACCTTGCCCTTTGTGGAACATACCCAAAGACTTCACAATTTGTATAATCTTCAGTAGACAACCATTTGCCTACTCCTTCTGTCTCTGAAACAACAGCCGTACTGCAATGATCCAAAGTGAATCGAACATCCTACACCAAAACATATCGTTACTGAATGAGGAATTACTGTAAGTTTCAATAAGCGTGTGATATCGAATTCTCATCTTTTTTTTTTTTTTTTCAGAGCATCATCCAAAAAGTATTGTGGTTTCTTTTTCCATGTTTTCCTCCTCACAATAAACACTAAAGCCAAAATGGAACCATTCAACAGAAAAGGCATTTACCTTTCCATTCAATTTATACCTCTGAGTAGTTTAACCACTTTTACAAAATATGTAACTGCATTTGCAAGTAAGTAATATCTGTTTTTTGTGCATAGGTAATGGATCTCAGTGTTCTTCAAGTAATACCTGAGTGCACAAATTACAATTAAGCCTTTATGCACATTACACATGTGCTAGAGCTTACAAAAAAAAAAAAAAAAAAAAAAAGATTTCTCTGATCCCAGAAGAAGATTACAACATAGGTAGATTTGGAATAGACAATGCTGTCTTTCCAAAATTTGTATTACTCATCAAATCTACAAGCACAGTTAGAATAATACATATAATTATCCAGTCTCTTTTTTCTACCATCCTGTTGCTACATAGGCAAATGCTATTGGAAATAACCAATATTCTGAGGCAGAAAACCAAATAACCGACCTGACCATTGGTTCTCACTTCCAGCTGATGCCATTTTTTGTCTGTTACATTCAGGTGACTTGGAAACTGCAGTATCACAGAACCTGAGCCATGGCTCATCTTCAGCACAGGAATGCCACTGGTGAGTTGTAATGCCACATACACACACACACAAAAAAAAAAAAAAAAAAAAAAAAAAAAAAAATAAAAAAATTAAATCTAGCAACAAGTATCTTTCCATTTTGGGTATTTTAGCACATTTAATGAATGTACTTATTTAATGCTCATTGCCAGTGCCATGAAGTGGGGTTCAGCATAGAAGGTTCAGTACAGAAATAACTAGAATTGTATTCTATGACTTGTATTATCACAGAATCACAGAATCACAGAATCACAGAATTTCCTAGGTTGGAAGAGACCTCAAGGTCATCGAGTCCAACCTCCAACCTAACGCTAACAGCCCTCCACTAAACCATATCCCTAAGCTCTACATCTAAACGTCTGCAGAAATACTAATTTAATATAGTATGTATTTTTATACTTTAGATTGTGGCACTTCTTCGTCAAAAGTAAAACACTGGAACTTATTCCTGGTAATTGATCTGTATTTTTATAATGCTCAAAATGCCCTGAGATGGGAAGAAGTTTAAGTGCATTTCCTTTCTCACTAAACTAGACGAGAATGACACGTGACTAAGACTGCATTAATCATGTAATATCTATCTTCAAACTACCTAAATTCCTTTTATAGTACTAGAGTTTTCCTGGGGGAGACTTTCTCTTTAATATACAAATCTGTTTGTTTTATTTTCCCCTGATTTCTACAACTCTGCAATGGACCAAAGCCGTAGCTGCAGGCTACAAAATACATTACATCAAAAAAGAAATACCTATTAGAGAATGTTTCAAACTATTTTCCAACATTTTCAACCCAGAAAATAAATTATCTCGTGAGATGGAAGGATAGAACTCATTGACTGCTACATTGTTCACAACCCATGCATTCCCAGAAGATGTTTTTTTCCACACACTTGCTGAAGTACCTATTGCAATGAAGTTTTCTGTACTCCCAGGTTCTGGATTTGATAAAGGACCACTGTATAATAGAAGTCCATCTGGAACTGCAGTAATAAACTCTAGAGAAAGTGAGCTTTAGAAACAAGGCCTGATGGGATGAAACCATGCATAACCATTTCCATGGAAACTGTGCTTAGTCTGCTGGCAGTCTGGTCCATGAAACGAAGCAGGGCAAAGACATCTGAAAGAGCATAAACAAAAAAACTGTTAGAATTCCCAAATGTTCAACTTTTTTGTGGGGTTCTGTATGTAACAAATGTAGCACTTGCCACGCTCACAAGCAGAAGTGAAACAAGGATTTTAAGTATCTCAGGTATAGTGGTGCTCAGCAATTATTAAAATACTTTATGAGTACAAAGCATTTTTATCCACCATATTATCTCTATCCAGAAAGTATTTCTGAGTTTGTGACTTAAAGAATAATGAATTATTTCACTAGGTAAGTGACATGAAACATCAAACATCAATTGGCCAGTTTATTGCAGCAAAAACTCTGGGAGGTAAATTCCTAGCTCGAATGAACAGTTTAATTTCACCAAAGGAATACTGGTACATGCCAGATGCTATAGTAAAGCAAGTTTACTATCTAATATTTTCTAAAGTCCTTACTGCCCATTCTTCAAACTACATTTTATTCCCCTCCACCCTGCTGCTATTTAACTCCTACTGAATTAAGTGGTCTTATAATGAGAGATGTTCATAAGGCCACTGTTTTTTCCCAGGGTTTTAATTCTTACACACACATAGTATTTCCATTGATTTCCAGACTAAAATGGTGTTACCGGGCCACTGGTAAAGGCACCATTGTCATTAAGTTTACACTCCAGTATACTTGTAGGTTCTTTGTTTTTCCTTCAGTCAGCATTGCACTCATTATATTTAAAAAGATACAGGTCTAGAAAAACATTAGACATTTTAAAAACAAAAGGAAAAAAGTTAAGGTGCAATCCCAGTTTCCTCACCTGTAACCATTCAAAGTGTCAATACACATTCCACCATTGAGACAAGGGCTTCGAGAGTAGGAAGAACAAGACTGATGAACTCAGTCCCTAGCTGAGCAAGTGCAGACTGCGCTGACGGTGGTTGTTACAGAGGCAAATGAGACAGTTCCAGTATCTATCACTGTGGGGACATCGCTCACACTGAGGTAGTTCATACAACCATTGCCCTCACTACAATTTGCACTCCTACATTCATTTACATCCATCTGTGAAATACTTGCTTGTAAAGCTGACTGGACCTAAGAGAAAACACAGTTTAACAAATTACCATTCTGTTCTTAATGAATGTTTTTATGTACTGCTTCATTTCTAAAAAGAAATCTAAGTTATTGTAAAGTTAATGGAATGCTTTAGTTTTCTGATCATTAGTAACATCTCTGACTATACAAGCAAAGTGATTTCATAAATACAGGAATTATTTTAAAAAATTCATAGTAGCAATATTTCCTGAAAACTTAAATCCCTGATACAACTGATATTGAATGTGTTAAATTGGTACCGGACTACCAACATTTTTGCTGAGGACCAAAGCTGTGTGGTCTATGTCACACTTCTTGCACTCTGACAGCACCATAATTCATACCCAGTGTTTCTTAAGTAACCTTTCCCATAAGGATGCAAGCACTGGAAAATGCAGTGCTGAGCTGCATTTAATAACATCCACAGAAAGTGACTTGACAGGTTTGTGGCAATTTGAATTCAGCCTATTCATTCACGTCCTTTAAGCTTCCTTTTCATGTCAACTGTCTCAAACAAAACACAATCAACCTAGTGTATGGGATATCATGTTCTATTCAACGTTAATCTTTGCTATTTCATTATTTTTATCATGAATTGGGCTTGCATCTGAAGGTCCAAATAAAGCAAAGAGCCTCACTGTATATGTGTGTACACACACATATATATACACTACATATACTACATATATATAGTTTTTGTAACACAGCAATAGTGTTCTTGCAGTTTGCAACTCCTAATCCAAAGAGGAAAAACAAACAAACAAAACTATAATAAGGCACAAGGGAAGTTAGTTGTTCACAATAACCCTGAGGAAAATAACAGAGCTGTGACTATTTCACACCTCTTGTAATTCAGCCAGTAGCCTATGCACAGGACTACAGTATCACCACATTTGTTCCCTAGTATAACACGTTTGTTCCTTTCACTTGTCTTGGGATTTTGCACAGGTGCCTATAAAGCTTCAAAATTTGGTTTGTATTCGAAGATTCAAATACACTGAATGACATGCATATAGTGCCCAAACCTGAATACAAGAGGCCTCACTATGGTCTAGTCATGGGCAAGGGCGACATACAAATGTAGAACTAACAAAATGAGATCAGACCTTTCTTTGTACATTTAACAAGTATTTTTTTAAACTATAAAATGCATGACAAATATTTTAAAAGTAAGTTTTTAAAAGACCAAAACAAATGCATAACTACTAAAGATCTTTTTTTAAATTTTATTTGTACTGTCACGCCAATTTACCACTCTAAGAACTCTGACCTTTATCATCAATTGTCAATATACCCTCAAATATCATAACATATGGAAAACCATGTCCCCAGAGGCATAAAATATACTTTATAATGACATGATGCATCCTGTCAGCACTTTTTGGTGTCTGCTGCCCACAACAATCACCATTAGCAGGAAGTAAACAAACAGCTATGCAGTACAGTCACAAAAAAGCAGCATATATAAACAACATTAGCTCATTTGCACTGTTATGGAGGATTATTTTTGCCGCTAAAAATAGTTGTAGTAAAGCTGTACCACAAGGAAGTAATGCAAGCATATTATTTATTTAGCAATTCAATGAATAATTCCAGTTCTAATTACTTATTTTCTCTATTTATATATAAAAACTACTGCAGAAATTGTTCAGTTATGATTGGTTTTCGGTAGACTACTGGTGATTACTCACTAGAGCTATTAATTAAATATTGAAAGGTGATATATAATCGATACAAGCTTGACTTTTTCATTAAAATATGTGAAGCAATCCCTTCTTACCACTGTCATGAATTCACCTGCCATATCTTATGGCATAGAATATTTAAAATCTATGCAATTTTCCATAGTATTATTGCAGTAACTCTATAAATAAGCAAAAGAAGAAGTCATTTCATGAAGAATCTTCATGAATAGAATTTGCCTCTGTGTATTTCCAGCTTGGTCATTGTGTAGATTCTCACAATCCACACTATTTAAGATATTATAAGATGTGGGCATGTGGTAAGAAAGATACTTTTTGGTTCCAAGAATCATGGTATTTACACAAATGAAAAGTGCTGTTTTCTCTTCAGGAAAAATCCAGCATAAATGCCATGTATTAAATTTAAATATGCTCCTGTAGCCGCACGTAAAATGTCAAGAAGTGCCATCTTGTCCAGAGCAAGTTACTGCCAGTCAACTGAGCAGCAGCATCTTGCCTTTGTGCACAGCAGCAGCTTTTTGCCTACTCAATAGCATCTGCAGGACTTCAGCAAAGCCAAAATCTGGAAGGCTGCTGAAAACAGAAGAGTGGAACCAGTACAGACTGCATATGGGTAGCTGATTTAAAGGGCATGCAGAATGTGGTAAAATAGTACAAGAGTTAAGTGTCATCAGGAAGGGAAAGAAAACATCTAATTTCAAAAACTCTTTTACCCCTATCATAGAAAAAAAAAAAAAAAAAAAAAGGAGGGGGGGTGTCACATTGTATTTAAGAATTAACCTTTGGTGAGTTAAAAAAAATGGTAAAATTGGTTGTCTACATCTCACTTTAACTGTTCTTCTAACCTGCATATTCCTTCCAGCAGGATTATTTCTACGGACTATCATCTCTTTGTATAGCAGAATTTCAGTTTGGGTGACATCAAGCCTGTGGTAAGTGTCTAACCACAAGCACATGATTTGGTATTTCCATCAGCATCTAAAATGTCCGAAGAGCTGTCAATTTCAACACATTATCTGTATTACAGTACCACTTTGTCTTTTATGGATTCTTCTAATATCATACTCAAAAGTCTGATAGATTATACAATGAGACACTGACTAAAGAAGACACAGGCAACTGTATTATGATTAGGAATGGAGGGACATCTTTCTGTGACTACAAGTAATTATATCTATTGAAACTAAAATGAGTACAACTGTATGATAACAAAATGTATGGGATTAAGGAGAATGAAGACAACTTGAATTTAGCCATTGTTTGACAATTTTTTTGTCCTGAGTGAAGCAATACCTATCTGTAGGTCTTGCATATTCTTCCACTGAGGTTTGTGTGAGGTCTGGGATACATAACTTGCATCTATGTCATTTACCCAAATACTAAGTCTGCAGAACAGCCCTAGAGAACATACCTCATTTTTAAATGCTGCCATCTCAGCATGCAGTTTCTCAGGTCTGTAATACGCTGAGCCATCAAAGACCGCAAATCTTACATCTGCCTGTTTTCCATCAATGTTCATCAGACTGAAGACAATGATATCACTAAGCTGAACTGATAACATGTTTGCTAGTAATTCCTTGAACTTGACATATCTGTTTTTGCCATGTTTATCTCTCTGTATGAACTCCTCTGCTGTGACATCTGAGTTTGGGATTCAAAAATAAACATGAAATAGTTAATTTCTCAACTGATTTCTTATTTAGCAATATGAAAACATACTGGAAAGTGCATCTGCCCCATAATGACATCTAAATCAAAATCATAAAATAATACCTACATCATGTAATCATTCAAATATACAAGCAGCTGATCTAAACTGTCAGTAGGTACTAAAACTAACCTGATAGACGCACAGTGGCTGAGTTTTGTATGTCTTTATCTTCCAGCTCTTTGACATGGATTTGTACTGTAGACATAACATCAGGCCAAACTCCATCAGAAACTATAACTTTTAAACTGTGTATTCCTTCAGGAGCATTATCCACCATCATCAAAGAACCAGTCCTCTGATTTAATCTGAAAAATCTAGACATATACTTTCAATTAGGGAAACTTAATAAACCAAAACTGAGAACTTACATTAACATAACTCAAAAAGCCGTAAATGTTGCTATGAAGGTTACAGGATTAAAACTTACAGCAATCCATGAACAACCTCAACAAAGCACCAAAAATTATTTAGCTGAGAAGTGATGGTTTTCAGAGCTTATAAATAGATGTTTCTTCCACTCCCAAACCCCTATGTCTTCCCAATCCTGAATAAAAACAACCAGTCTGCAGGAGACAGTGTAACCAGGGGGTTCAACATAGCCATCATGTACAGGTCTATACAAATATAGAAAGTGACAAAAACACACAAATTCCTGATTCCCGTTTATCAGTTTGGAATAGGGCAAAGTCTGTATGAAATTTCTGATTTCATTTTTATGTGCCACCTCAAAGGGACAATGAGCAGTAATTATGGAAATATTCCATGAACACAACTGTGGAACAGTAACCTCCTAAAATGTAAACAGGCCTACTTATGATATGGACAAATACTATGTTAGTAAGAATTAAGGATCTAATTCGATACATGAATTTGCAGAAATAACTCCACTAAGTTAAAAGTTATGGCTTTCCCTTGTAATTCTAAATGTATTCATCAACAAAGATCATCAAATTAACTTCCACTTCTGATGAAATTATTATATTCTGCCCTTTTGAATTTGTGATTTGTATTGCATCAACTTTAACAGCTAGGGGGAGGCATTAAAAACTCTGCTTATTGTTAAATTGGGTCTTACAGACCCAATGTTTAAATAAATTAAGGACAAAAAATAAACATCATGGTATGACCCTGCATTGTCTAAAATAAAATAAAATAAAACAAAACAAAACAAAATTAAAATTAAAAAATAAAATTAAAAATTAAAATTAAAATAATGCATTGAAAGTTCTAGGACCTAGTTACCCAAGTTTAGAATCATAGAATCATAGAATCATAGAATATCCCAAATTGGAAGGGACCATAAGGATCATCAAGTCCAACTCCTGGCACCACACAGGTCTACCCAAAAGTTTAGACTATGTGACTAAGTGCACAGTCCAATCACTTCTTAAATTCAGACAGGCTTGATGCAGTGACTACTTCACTGGGGAGCCTGTTCCAGTATGCAACCACCCTCTCGATGAAGAACCTCGTCCTGATGTCAGCCTGTTTAAAAACAAGAAAAAGCACATGAAAAGGTACATTCCTTCATACACTCAATAATGTTGTCTTGCGTGCATCCTGAACATAGAGAAATATATGGTGAGTAAAATAATTACAGAAGCGTTAAGTATTACTAATTTTGACACAAATACAATCCTCACTTGAGCAGTTTTCCTTCAAAGAGAAATGTTTTATTGTCCCAGTCATCCTGATCTGGTGCAAACACTTCCCCAAGCACTGTTGTTGACCATTTTCCTGTTGAGATAAATTATAATAAATCTGCATTTAATTTTCTGCTTTTTGGTACACTTAATATTCCACAGCATTCATTACATTGTTTATTATTTTCAGATTGCTGCTTGATTTGGTGACGGTTATGATCCAAGATTCTTAACATGATTCACAGCTTGCCATCTGATTTCTGTCAGTTCTGGGAAAGTGAGTACACTGTGGATGGCATAGTAAGGCATAGAAGTCAAAACTGATCCAAAACAACACAAAGATGAATGCAACTCTATGTAAAATTCTCTGAACAAAAATAAATAAATAAATCACTGTATCAGGAGTTAAACCAACTGCTACTCTGCTATTTCAGACAGCACCTGCTGGAACCCAGCAACAAAGGGAAAACATCCCGTGGACTGCAGCTGGGAGAGAAGGACGTGGCCAGGAAATGGGCAAGAAGCCACTAAGCTGTGCCAGTTCTTGGCCCTTTTTTCAGGCCTCTGTGGACCATCACAAAAGTGGAACATCCACTAAAAATAGCGAAATAGTTCTAAAATAGCAAAAGGAGCATCCTATAGGGAACTACTCCAGGGAAGGAGACCTTAGAACAATACAGCAACATATGAAATTCTCAAGGTTCATTTGTGGAGCCAAACCACCCTAGAAAATTCATTCTCTCACTTCTATGGTAGGATCTCATCACATCTTTTTCTAATTCAGGTGTTCTGAATTCAGCAAAAAATAACTCAATGAAAAAATATCTTCTGTAGATTACACTTGTCTGAAATTCTACCACTGCAATGATAACTGAGAATAGCCAAGTTTATCTGGAACAGAGTATCTGGGAAGAGGCTTAACAAACCGTACTTATAAAGGCCACCAAGGCTTTATTTACAGTCAAATTTTACACAGATAATTTCAGGAAACAAACAGTAATAGAAATTCAAGACAAATGTTAGAAAATATTATTCAACTGCTTACACATTGCTAAACCACTCCGATGAGAAAATGTTAAGAGTTCACTTAATGGATGCATTTGCTCTGTTCTTTCCCACTACAAGGTGAAACTCTTAGTATTGTGGTTGCTGTCACAGAGCAGATCTCCTGATAGTATTTCTTGAACTAGGTACTGCGCACCACTCAAGAAAACATCCAGAATAGCATCTTTTGTTTGTCAGTCCAAAGGCTCCATGTTCTAGAAAGTAGTTACTTACTGCATCTCAAAGATTATTTTTCACTTTTTTTTTTTTTTTCTTCTAAAAAGGCACTGACCCAGCTTTCTCTCAGATCCTTTCTTGCCAGCTAAAACCTCCCTCCTCCAGATTTATATCTTGCTCATCCACACAGTAGGTGTGGCATCGTAGGTCTACAATTTCTGACTCAAATATGAATCTCTGCTATTTCTCAAAATTGCTTCAGTTCCAGCATTCTCATCTCCAGATCACTCTATGTCAGATACTTTTTGAATCCCGTGTACACATAAAAGTTTTCCTCTGGAGAGGCAAAAATTAATGAATGGAAAACAGATTTTATTGATTTATAAAAATACTGCATTTTCTGTACATGCAGTATGTATTTGTTCATAGCTAACAGTCTTTTGGTAGATTATCTTTACACATCAGGGTTTGAACTTTGGAACTTATACTCTGATTTATTTTGTAGTTTACAGAATTGGAGCTTTAGTTTAAAAATACGTAAGCCATTAAAAAATAGAATTTAGAACTGTTAGAACCGTAAAATTGTTATATTAATATACCTGATGTAATATCCAGACATTACTTACCATTGTTACTGTACACACAGATTTCCTTGTGGCCAGATTTATGGCAGTTGTCATTTTCATCACCAATTGTTATAGTTAGGGTGTTTGTAGAGCTAATAGCTGGAATCCCACTATCTGCTATAGCTATTGGCAGATGAAAAACCTTGTGCTTTTCTCTGTCAAAGGACCTCAAAGCAGTTATGGTTGCCATGTTATTTCTGTTGTCAGGAAGAGAAAAATCCAAAGAATTCTGGTAATATGGTGGCAGTGAAAATGTAAAAGGTGGCCCATTTTCCTCACTGTCTGGATCAAATGCATGAAGCAGCTTTGAGGTATGGTTCATATGCACTATTTCAGGCCTCAACGCATTTTCCCAAACTACAGGCAGGTATGGTACCTCAAACTTTTATCCATTGTCATTAACATCAAGCAAGTTAATCAAAACTGTAACACTTCCAGTTTGGGTGGGCATCCCTTGATCTGAAGCTTGCACAATTAAACTGTATTTCTGCATGACCTCACGATCTAGTTTATTTGCCACAATCACGTGACCATGTTTGTCAACTGCAAACAATCTCGTAGGATCTGAATTTGACTTTATAGAATATATAATGATCCCATTCAAACCAGAATCTTTGTCTGTAGCTCTCACTGTCATTACTGTAGTACCTATAGGCTTATTTTCAAAAAAAGGTTTTGTCTGAATAAATTGAAAAGGGAAGACTGGGCTGTGGTCATTTGAGTTTTCAACTTCAATCAGGCAAACAGCAGTACTAGAAAAATCAAGATCTTCCACTTTAATAGTAAGATTAAACTGCCTTTCATGTGCTTTCTCAAAATCCTTTTTTTTTTCAGTCGGATAGTGGCACATTGCCATTCTTTGTCACTCTTAATAAAAAACTTCTGATCCAGGTCTCCCCCGATGATACTGAATGTTAAGCGAGCATTTTCCCCAGCATCTGCATCTACTGCAGACACTTGCAGAACTTCTGAGTCGATGGCACTGTTTTCAGGAATTGTTGCCTGCCACAACTTTTTTGTGAATCTAGGTACATGGTCATTGACATCTGCAATCCAGATAGTGGCAGTGCCAGTTCCTGTTAGCCCTCCCCATCTCTTGCTTCAACAGTAAGAAAGTAATTTGCCGTCCTTTCTCTATCAAGCACTCCCCCCACTACATGGATTGTACCAGTATTGGGATTGATACTAAACATGTCAGTACCAAACTCATTTTTTACATTCCCTGTAATTCTGTAAGTCAGAACAGCATTAAGACCTACATTTGGATCATCTCGGTCAACTGCATTCATTTCCATGACTAATGTATCTGCAGGAGAATTTTCAAAGGCACTTCCATTGCAATCATCAGGCATGCACATGAAGAAAGGTGTGTTGTCATTTATACCCCACACATTAATAATCACATCAGGAATACATTATATTACTACAATCATCTTTTATATTTTTTCTATTTATAGAATTAATTTAACTATACTATTCTGATAGCTACTTTAAAATATTAATGATCTGCATTTTAGGATCACAAATGATCTATTCTGCTTATCCTGCTTAATATCTTCACAATTATGCTTCCTTAAAAGTCAATTTCTCTTCTTCAACTGACAAAAATACTCAGTAAAATTAAATTACAATAATATATCTGTGCTGGATTATTATTCATGTAATTGTACCAGAGTAATCTGTGCTCTTTCATTAAAATATTATAATCTCTGAATGTGCACGAAAGTATACTACCTAAAGTACGAAGACTGGTAACCCATCCAGTTCCTCAATTATACTTCCATAGTATTCATTGATAGAGAAAACTGGAGACTCATCATTTTTACTCATGACATTGATGATGGTAACTGCATAATCTTCCCATTTCCCATCAGAAGCCAACAAGTGTATCTCATGTATTTTTGTTTCTTCATAATCCAGTGGCTGGGCAACAAAAATAGTTCCTGTTTCTGCTTCTGTATCAAGCCCTCCTCCTGTGCTTCCAGCAGTGATCTGATAACATAACTTAGCATTTGTTCCTGTCAATTACCAACAGTGTCAGAAAACACACAATTTCTTAAGTACACAAAAACATGGGATGTTAAGATGAAGTACAAATCATAACTGATTTTTGATATTATGGTTTGTTAGTCTGTTAAAATCTGCAGCTATGTTAGATTACTGATTAGTATTTTCAATTTTGCTATGCCCAGTTACAGCTTGTGTCTAGTTATGAAATGTACCTTTGCAATTGTTGAGGGATTTTTTCAAACAGCAAAAATCCCATGGCTTGCTGTAGCTGAGCAAACCAAGCTACCAGGGCAACTATGAAAAGTTCCCATGACAGTGTTCCCACATCACCCAATTGAGGAATTCAGAAAAATATTGTTACCAGTAGTTGGCTTCAAGGACAAGGTCTACGTGACTGCTAATCACAAGGGGGTTGTTTTCTTGCAGGTGGGGTTGTTTTCTTGTAGTTGTTTGTCTGAGTGCTTTTGACCAATAATCTTGTGTGAGACACTATCCGCCCCTGTTATGTTCACTATAAAAGTTAGTCTATTTGGGCAATAAAATGGAGCGTGATCTGACTCTACTGATGTCTGTCATGCTTTCGGCTGTGCTTCCTGCAACATGCAATGAAGTATTAATTTTGCTTTTACTTATGATCCCTTCAAATTCACTTAGTAATCAGTATGAACGGCCAAGACTATGGTATCAAAAAGACAAATTGGTATTTGCTAACACCCAGCATGTAAGAATCACAGAATCACAGAATTTCTAGGTTGGAAGAGACCTCAAGATCATCGAGTCCAACATCTGACCTAACGCTAACAATCCCCACTAAACCATATCCCTAAGCTCTACGTCTAAACGTCTTTTAAAGACTTCCAGGGATGGTGACTCCACCACTTCCCTGGGCAGCCTGTTCCAATGCCTAACAACCCTTTCGGTAAAGAATGAGTTATCATAAAATACTTCATAAAATAGAACCATTCATTTATTTATGCATAGATTTTACCAAAGAGGATAATTATGATCTTCTCCTCTGGCTTAATACTGAACAGAAGTTCACAAAAATTCAGATGCAATCCCAATTTGCCAATGGTTTCAGACCAAGTAAAGATATAGAGCCTTTCATTCTGAAAGCTCTACCTTGAAGTTACCATTCTTCTCTCCTTCTTTCATAACTACACCTTTAATCATTTACATTATTAAGAAGACAGAAATGAAGGGTGGTATTTCTGTAATATCAGAACCCTGATCCAACATTATAGAGTATATTTGCAGGCAGCGTAAGTAATAAACTAAGAGTTCCTGGTGCAAGTAAAACCTTCAGTAGAGCTTAGCCACAACTGCCTCAATCTCCTTGAATGGAGGAGGCATCAAATGTATTCAGGATGTACTTGCACATTACAGATGTGCTGACAGAAAAACCCTCTGGGACCTGTGCAACAACACATATGGTTTCACCATATAGCAAAGTCAAATTAGTAGTGCACAATGGACAAAAGAGGGAAGCCTGCACTTTCCCCTCTCTATTTTATGAGCACTGGCTATGTACTTGTTTATACATGACTTACTGCTGAATTCCTGACTGATCTGTAAATCAACATGGCTAAGACTTAACATATGTCCTTAGAAAGTCTCATTTCCAATATGACAGCAGGTGCCAAAAAAATAAAGAATCTTACAACTGCACAGTCTGGAGACAAAGTAAACAAATCTCACTGAATATAAGTCTGATATATTCTAGTTAACCAGGACATTTTTATTGGTGCTTATTTGGGGGAGAGAAAAAAAAAAAAGATATGATCTAAAATAAATTTGTATTTGCTGGCACATAAATTATTTCTCAACATCCCACATTGCTTCATGTAAGTCCTTTCACTTATGTGTCACAGCTTCATTATCAACTAACATTCATGCGTGAATGCACAATCAGTTCACACTTAAAGAAGTTTTAAAATCTAGAGACAAGAACACATTTTCCTTCCTAACCCCAACAAAAATATGTCTTGGGGTGTTGAAATTAACTCATTAATATTTTAAACATAGGTATGTGGAATTCCACTACTTTACCTTCGTCTTCATACTTAGCACTGACTGTAATGATAGGTGAGACCACGTCCTGATCTTCATCCACATTTACCTCATAGACATGCTGAGAGAAGACATGCTTGTTATCATTCACATCGGTGATAAAAATGCATACATAGGGCGTGTCTAGAGAGACAAGAAACGAGATTAAAATACTCATCTGTGCCACTGGTGTCAGCTACAATTCCTTAAACTGTCTAGCTGCACATTAAATGAAGATGAATATGAAGACAATACAGGAACAAACCCTTAGGGTTGTGGACAATATATATACCAACATTACTCTGAAGCATCTGGATATCAAACAAATGTCACATCCAATTTGTTTAAGCAGATAGTATGTGAATACTTGATGCCTAATATGGCAATAGTATAGTTTTAAGTCATAACTTTTTGTCCTGAAACCACAAAAGCCAAACTTTTTTATTTAAGCACAACTGTCAATTGAGAATAGGATTTTCTGTCTTGAACATTCATACTTCATAATTACTCTTGAATTAATACAGTAGCATATGTAGTGCTTTGAGAAACTCCTCCACTACCTCAACAAGGTCTGTATTCTATGGATAATGGGTACATCTTTGCCAGGTAGGAAATGCTCCCTAAACTCTGACTATGACTCTCCAGTTTTCTTTCAATTTCAGAACAAACAGCTTGCCTGATTGTCATAAAAAACATCTCTCTCAGCTCTGACACAACTGTTGTGGACAAAAAATTTTTAAACAAACATATACTTTTACAAGTACAATTGAAAAAATACATATATTTTTGATTTCAGAGCTGCTGTTTTCAGATACCAACCCAGGTAAAATCATGCTTGTCACAGATATCTGTTTTTTACCAGAGTTTGGCCTCCCATGTTTTCCAGGTCGAGCTGATTCAGAGCCATCTACTGACTTGACTTCTAAGAGATAGGACCTCTTCTTCTCTCTATCAGATATTGAGGTGGTGTATATTGAGCCTGTCTGTGAGTCCAAGCGAAAACATGTGTAGTCTCTGCTACGGTCATGTAACAGCAAATAAATTATCTAAAGAATTAAAAACAAGATGTTAATCTGTACTTTTCTTTCATTAGATACCTCATAACTAAAGTAGTACTTAAAGAGAAGAACAGTGTCGTGGTTGAGAATTTGACGAGATCCAAGAAAACTAGGTAAAAATGTAAGTTTGATCAGTCTCTAGTTTTAAGTCATTTAACTTCCTTCTACTTCGCCCATCTGTAAATATTTCTTCTTGTTTTCCATCTCATACCTACCAGTTTTAGTTGCATTCTTCAAGTGACAGGGCAGAGAAACCTGTAATTAACTACTTTATTTCACCTCATGTCTTCCTAGTAGCCATCCCTTTTCTATGCTGAAGACTCCTAGTCTATCTAGTCATTATTTACACAGAAGGTATTCCATTGTACAGAAGATGTAGGTACACACTTGCTTACCTCACCATTCTGACCAAGGTCAAGGTCGGTGGCAGAGACCTTAATGACAAATGTCCCAACATCAGTTCCCTCCGCCACTGAGGATTCATAAACAGATGAAGTGAAGAATGGGACATTGTCATTGACATCTAAAACATCAGAACAAGCACATAAACAAGTATAAAACAGAAATAATAAGAATAAAAAATATGCACTATGGTTATATGATCACTGAACAGCTTACACACCCGTTACATTAATACAGACCATACTGAATGCTGCCAAGGGAACTGCAGCAACATTCTGTGCTCAAACTCTCAGCAGAAAGCTCTTTGTAGTTTCATAATCCAATGGCTCAGCTACCAGGATTGAAGCAGAACCATCACCTCTGTTTGGAGTCAAGTAGAAATGAACTGGCATGTTGGTTTCCGGAACAAGTCCCTCTTCTAGGTTGTAAGTTATGTGGGGATCACCAAGGGGAGAAGTTGCTTTGATTGTCTGTACAGTTCAAAGAGTTTGTGTAATTAACAGGTTTCTAAGTAGAGCAACGTTTCCAAAAGTTTCAGTGTACCAACTCTCTCAGATCTCCATCTCTCAACTGAAAACAGTAGGACAAGTATTTCTGGCTATCAAATTGTAACCCTACTCGATACATCCCCAAGCCACAAACAGCTGTAGCCAAAGTTTAACAGTTACTACAGGATTGGTTACTCACTGTTTTACTCTACAAACATTTATTTTGGAATTACTTTGTAAAGCTGTTCTGTTTACTTGTTCTGAGCCAAACCAATCAAGTCCAAGTATTTTAAATCTAATAATTACCACAGGTAAGATGGCAGCATTCAAAAAATTTGAATATCCAAGTGGGAAGGAAATTAAATAGTGGTTGCACTCACATAAATTAAAGCAAAAAATGCTGGTTATTGTTAGCATTTTTGAAATAAAACTAATATCAAATCATTGGCCACTGCAATACACAAAATTATACAGCTCACTATATTTAAGCAAATAAGCAAATTCAGATATTCTAGAGCCTCAAAAATAATCAAGTCTGTGCTAAACTTACCAAAATTGACGTATTCTGTGTAGTATTCTCTGGAATAACAACTTCATAGCTGTCCCTTTCCCACTGTGGAGGTTGGCTTTTTGCACTTGTAATAGTTACCACAAGTTCAACTTTACTGCTCCTATTACCTCCATCTGTAGCAATAATCTCGTGAATTATAAATGAAGAGCAAAAGAGTGCTCGTTACAGAGGGTTTTGATCAGGGCTCAGATGAGTTTTTTAGCAAAATAATGAAAACATGAGTTAAAGGCATACTTAAGAAAATCTGCATGAAAGGAAAACATCCATGAATGGAGAAGACTCAACTCAGAATACGAAGTAGGTGCAAGGTTGCTGAATAATCTGCTCTTTTTCTTTATTAATGATTGCTGGTAAACACTGACATTTGTCTCAAAAAATTAGAAAATTTTATACATCCTAAATTTAAAATAAACTATCCACAACAACAAAATCTTTGTCAAATCCCTAAGTTCTTAAGTTCACCTATCAACCGTTTTTGTTACTAGGTCTGTAGTGTTCTTAGAGTCAATACTTTCAAGCTACTTTCAAGCTGAAAGCAGGGCTTGCTTGCATGCACTTCACAGTCAAGGAGCTCATCAGCTAAAAGCCTGAGACCCAGGTTTAATTTGAACAGAACATACTAATCCTTTAAAATGAAGGGGTAACATGTCAATGAGAACAATGTCATGACTTCCATGCCTCTTATGATATATTGAGATGGCCAGTTCAAAAGGAAAATAAGCACCATACCTGAGATATGGGTTGGTTGACAAACATCCAGCCTGTAGTAGGGTTAATCTGTAAATAATCTGGTTCTTCATTCGCTGTGGAGTATTTGAGCCGTAGTCATCATCATGGGCTGCAACCCAAAGAAAGCTGGTCCCAACTATTGTGTGTTCCCTTAGGAAATCTAACGTAAGGGAAGGTTATTTCAAGCTGATCATTAATTCACTAAAGTACCATGAACATCTTACTAAGAAATATGAAGAAATACTAAAGTAAAAATGTATGGAAGACATCACTTTTTCCCCCTTGGAACAACGCCCATAAAATCAAATGATGTTTTCAAGAGCTGTTATGATTACCAGTTGTTTCAAGAGCTGTTACTATTACCAGTGCAAAAAGCCAACCTCCATAGTGGGAAAGGGACAGCTATGAAGTTGTTATTCCGGAGAATACTACACAGAATACGTCAATTTTGGTAAGTTTAGCACAGACACAGATTATTTTTGAGGCTCTAGAATATCTGAGCTATGGATCACATTTAAATTTGTATTATCACATTCATAAACTGGAATTCTTATTCAGTCTATTACTTTTTCCAGTTTTCTGGTTTTGCTTTTTTTTTTTTTTAACTAAAGGACTAATTGCTTTGTATGAAATATAAGCAAATGGAATTTTAGCTTATTGCACAAAATCAGAAACTACTTTCTTGGATTTGTATATTATAACTAACTGAGAAATACCAGGTTTTTAATGAATATTATACATGCAATTCTGCAATTAACTAAGATAAGTGCACCTCTGGCTTCAATCACTCAATTAGTCACAGAATTTACTGCTATGAAAGACAAAAATCCAATAATTTTAGACATCAGTTAAGCTCACACTCAAGGCACTGAAATTCTATCCAATGACTCTCAATTACATTTATAGTGGGTGTTTTCAAATCTGGGATCATTGTCATTTTGGTCCAGAATGATAACATTTATCTGACATATTCCAGTGAGTGGTTCTGCTGCCTGGTCTGTTACCGTCAGAGTGATAGAATATTCCCTCTGTTTTTCTCTATCAAATACTTGTATAGTTGTCAGAACTCCTGAAAACAAATTAAATACCAGAATTAAAATACTACGCATTTAACAATACTGTATTTAGATGTTTATTTGATTGTCGATACATTGAGATATAAGCCAATAGGCTAAATATACATACAATGCAAATTCTAGGTTCAAGGCTTCAGTCACAAGATTTAACAATTTCAAGAACTTAAACTGTACTGCTCAGGCAGACACAATCTTCATAAACACTCATATCTATATACAATTGATTTTAGTTCAGAAAGATAATACCAAACTAACTTTAAGAGACAAATTTCCATGTCCTTTATCCTCTAAAAATTCTGCCTGCATTTAGTTTTGCCCTTCCAAACATTTCAGTCTCTTGGTCATTTGTAAGACTACTCTGTCATATGGATAAGTCATTTATATACCATTAACAATGCTACCAGAGAATGTGCACCTAAAATATGTATTTTTAAAATCTACTTACAGATACACAGAAGTTATTTCACAATGCAGAATTTCCACGTTTCAGGGAAAATATCAAATCTAGTTCTAGTTCTACTGGACATGTATGAAGTTAAAAGCAGAATGTTCATGCAGTTAATACATCTTATATTTTGTCTGCTATCAAAAAACCTCAATGCAAAGCACAAAGTCTGATCTTATTTAACCTTGTTTTCCATCACCCTAATGAAGTGGTTTCTATGTGCCAGTATCAGTTACAGAATCACAGAATCACAGAATTTCTAGGTTGGAAGAGACCTCAAGATCATCGAGTCCAATCTCTACCTAACGCTAACAGTCCCCACTAAACCATATCCCTAAGCTCTACATCTAAACGTCTTTTAAAGACTTCCAGGGATGGTGACTCCACCACTTCCCTGGGCAGCCTGTTCCAGTGTCCAACAACCCTTTCGGTAAAGAAGTTCTTCCTAACATCTAACCTAAAACTCCCCTGGTGCAACTTTAGCCCATTCCCCCTCATCCTGTCACCAGGCATGTGGGAGAACAGGCCAACCCCCACCTCGCTACAGCCTCCTTTGAGGTATCTGTAGAGAGCAATAAGGTTGCCCCTGAGCCTCCTCTTCTCCAGGCTGAACAAGCCCAGCTCCCTCAGCCGCTCCACGTAGGACTTGTTCTCCAGGCCCCTCACCAGCTTTGTCGCCCTTCTCTGCACCCGCTCAAGCACCTCAATGTCCTTCTTGTAGCAAGGGGCCCAAAACTGAACACAGTACTCGAGGTGCGGCCTCACCAGAGCCGAGTACAGGGGGACGATCACCTCCCTAGCCCTGCTGGCCTCTGATACAAGCTGTTTCTGATACAAGCCAGGATGCCGTTGGCCTTCTTGGCCACCTGAGCACACTGCTGGCTCATATTCAGCCGACTATCCATCATCACACCCAGGTCCTTCTCTGCCTGGCAGCTCTCCGACCACTCATCTCCCAGCCTGTAGCTCTGCTGGGGGTTATTGCGCCCCAGGTGCAGGACCCGGCACTTGGCCTTGTTAAACTTCATGCAGTTGACCTCAGTCCATCGGTCCAGCCTATCCAGATCCTCCTGCAGAGCTTTCCTACCCTCGAGCAGATCGACACACGCGCATAGCTTGGTGTCATCTGCAAACTTACTGAGGGTGCACTCAATGCCCTCGTCCAGATCATCGATGAAGATATTAAAGAGGACCGGCCCCAGCACCCAGCCCTGGGGGACGCCACTAGTGACTGCCCTCCAACTGGATTTGACTCCATTCACCACGACTCTTTGGGCCCGGCTATCCAGCCAGTTTCTAACCCAACGAAGCGTGCGCCAGTCCAAGCCAAGAGCAGCCAGTTTCTTGAGGAGAATGCTGTGGGAGACGGTGTCAAAAGCCTTGCTGAAGTCAAGGTAGACCACATCCACAGCCTTTCCCTCATCCACCCAGCGCGTCACTTTGTCATAGAAGGAGATCAGGTTCGTCAAGCAGGACCTGCCTTTCATAAACCCATGCTGACTGGGCCTGATCGCCTGATTGCCCTGCAAGTGCTGCGTGATGACTCTCAAGAGGATCTGCTCCATGAGCTTCCCTGGTACTGAGGTCAAACTGACAGGCCTGTAGTTTCCCGGGTCTGCCCTCCGGCCCTTCTTGTAGATGGGCGTCACGTTTGCTAGCCGCCAGTCAACTGGGACCTCCCCCGATAGCCAGGACTGCTGATAAATGAGGGATAGTGGCTTGGCCAGCTCCTCTGCCAGTTCACTCAGTACCCTTGGGTAGATCCCATCCGGCCCCATCGACTTGCACACATCCAAGTGCCGTAGCAGGTCACCAACCAGTTCTTCGTGGATGGTGAGGGCCACATCCTGCTCCCCATCCCCTTCCACCAGCTCAGGGTACTGGGTATCCAGAGAACAACTGCTCTTGCCACTAAAGACTGAGGCAAAGAAGGCATTGAGCACCTCCGCCTTTTCCTCATCTCTTGTAACTAAGTTTCCCCCCGCATCCAGTAAAGGATGGAGATTCTCCTTAGTCCTCCTTTTTGTGTTGATGTATTTATAGAAACGTTTTTTGTTATCTTTAACGGCAGTAGCCAGATTGAGCTCCAGATGAGCTTTGGCCTTTCTAATTTTGTCCCTGCACAGCCTCGCTACATCCTTATAGTCCTCCCTAGTGGCCTGCCCACTTTTCCAAAGATTATAAACCCTCTTTTTCCTCCTAAGATCAAGCCACAATTCTCTGTTGAGCCAGGCTGGTCTTCTTCCCCGCCAGCTCGTCTTTGGGCACGTGGGGACAGACCGTTCCTGCACCATTAAGATTTCCCTCTTGAAGAGCGCCCAGCCTTCCTGGACCCCTCTGCCCTTCAGAACCGCCTCCCAAGGGACTCCACCAACCAGTGTCCTGAGCAGCTCAAAGTCAGCCCTCCGAAAGTCCAATACAGAGGTTTTACTGGTCCCCTTCCTGGCCTCGCCAAGAATAGTGAACTCCACCATTTCGTGGTCACTCTGCCCAAGACAGCTCCCGACAATCACATCCTCCACCAGTCCTTCTCTGTTTGTGAAGAGAAAGTCTAGCGGGGCACCACCCCTGGTAGGTTCACTAACCAGCTGAGTCAGGAAGCTATCTTCCATGCTCTCCAGAAACCTCCTAGACTGCTTTCTCTGGGCTGTGTTGTGCTTCCAGGATATGTCAGGGAAGTTGAAGTCCCCCACGAGAACAAGCGCCAACAATTTCACAACTTCTGTCAGCTGCGTGTAGAACTCCTCATCCGTCTCCTCATCCTGGTTCGGCGGTCTATAACAGACCCCGACCAGGACACTAGCCTTGTTGGCCCCGCCGATCCTAACCCAAATGGACTCGACCTTGTCATTCCCAGCCTTGAGTTCTACAACATCGAAAGACTCTCTAATACAGAGAGCCACACCACCACCCCTTCTGTGCTGCCTGTCCCTTCTGAAGAGCTTATAGCCAGGCATTGCAGCACTCCAGTCATGAGAGTGGTCCCACCATGTCTCTGTGATGGCAACCAAGTTGTAGCCTGCCTGCTGCACGATGGCTTCCAGCTCCTCCTGTTTGTTACCCATGCTGCGTGCATTGGTGTAGATGCACTTCAGCTGGGCCTTATCCCCCGGCCTTGCTATTGTTCCCCCTGGCACAGCTCCAACAATCCTTGCTTCGGCCCAATCCCCCTTCTTACCTAGTTTAAAGCCCTCTCAACAAGCCCTGCCAGCTCCTGGCCCAGGATCCTTTTTCCCCTAAAAGATAGGGACCTGTCTGAGGCCATCAGGCCAGGTGCTGAGTAAAGTGCCCCATGATCGAAAAAAACAAGATTTCTGCGTTGGCACCAGCCCCGGAGCCATGTGTTTAACAGGTGGGCTTTCCGTGTCCTCTCTGTACCCCTCCCTGCCACCGTAGGGATGGATGAAAACACCACCTGCACTCCCGCTCCATCCACTAACCGACCCAGCCCCCTAAAGTCTTGTTTGATAACGAGTTATGATATTCCATTTACCTGTGTCAGGATGAATACTAAATGCTGGTAGGATACCATCTCTGTGCATCAAGCCATATTTCACTATACCATTGGCTCCTTCATCAGCATCAGTGGCTTCAACTTGCAGTACAACTGTCTCTGAAGGCTGGTTTTCCAATACGGAAGCATGTTCCCGATAATACTGACACTGAGAGGGGATACAAGCAAAACCAAAAACAATCAAGCATGTAACTTGCCATATGATTTAATAATACATTAGAGGGAAAAAAAAGAAAAAAGAAAAAAAAAAACACTATTTAGCCACACTGCCATTCAGATATGCTGATGTTTTTATCTGTATCATGATTAACTTAAGCACTTTACTTGCTATTTTGTGGTTATATGAAAACTATGCAACTCCAACTGATTAAAATATTTGGACATATACCAGCTTTCTATTCAAAGTAAGTTTGTCAAGAACAGATTAATGATAATTTGCAAGACTTAATTAAGCAGTCATGGACTTTTTAAAACGTGCAACATTATTCATCAACATATTAGCCATTAGCATCAAACTTGAAATTTTTTGACAACAGAATGTTAAATACAAGTGAACATTCTGAAAACACATTCAAGCATTTATTTTTACAGTACTTTACAATTCAAGATAAAATACCTTCAATCTTTTCTTTCATCAATTCCAGACTTATCATCATCACAAGAAGACAATGAAATTTAGGGAGGTGTTTTGGAACACTTTGGAACAAGTCCACTGGATAGATACACCTATTGATCCCTCCTCATGCATCATAATGAAACACCAAAAGTTATTCACCCAACCTAATCTTTTCTAAAATGACAGATGAGCTGGGGTTCAGGAAAAAGTCTGCTTACAGGAGCTGCTCTGCCACAAGAGAACAAACCATATAAGGCTCAGGAGAGGGACGGGAAAGATGGAGAAGACAGTGGTATCAAGAGGAGAAAAAGAAAGTGGATCATGTCTTGAATAACTTATCTGCTGTACCACTTGCAGTGGCAACAGTCTTAAACATGCACCACACAGTCTAATGTATATCATCTAGCCTCATGTATTCACCTTCTGAAAGACACATTTGTTGTTGTTGACATCATCAATTTTCACAATAACCTGAGCAGTACTTGTAAGAAAACAGGTCCCTCCGGAGGCATTATCATCAGTAGCTATGACATTAAGTATGTACTCTGTCCCATGCAACTTTGGAAATGGACTTGAATGAAGTCTAACTAGCCCTGAAAAACAACAGGTTTTAGCTTTTCTTATTTTTTAGTACATTAACCAATTACTGTTATTCTTCCAACCTTTCTAACTATTCACAAGACTGCTACATTTTAATTATTATGGTATTTTCTACTGCAGTCTGATAATAAAATGAAGACAGCACAACAGGTCTGCACATATGACTACACAGCTGAAAGAGACAACAGCTACAGCTCAGCTGACCTGCACATTATCTTCATCTGCTGCAGAAGATAACAAAAATAAAAATAAAAATCCAGAAACATTGTGGCAAACTTCTGTTTAACCTGTTTCAGCCCTACCAGGGAGCATGGGTACATTCCTTTATTATTGCAATGAAGTCTGTCTCCTTTGTGCTGCAGTCTTTCGTGTTAGCTCAACTGAAATTAGCAAAAGTTTTCCTTCCTGCAACACAATCACCACAGCATTAGGCTGTTTAGACGTACCCTCAGAAACATGCATTTTGCTACTCTTTCAAGTCTGAGACCATGTAGAAAGAAGCTGTCATTCATCCACTTCATCATCCATCAATCACCACCTCACTTATTCATCAGGGATAACAGCAATTGTCATTACAACAGAGTATTGTCACAGCATCAATGTCACTCAATTTGCTTGCAGATGTACTGTTTTAGCTGCTTCACTTATTCTTGACATATTTCCACTTCTCCTTGCCATTTCTGTGACAAGGGAGTAAAGACTATTCTTCTGATATCATTTGTGAAATTAAACTGCTGCAAGTCACTACATAAACTTTTATTGGCTTACAAAAGCAACAAAAGCCAAAAAATGTTTTGAAAAAAAAAAAAGTTAATTTTTCTGAATTAAGCTTGGTAGACTATAAAAATTAATTGCTAAAAGGTTTAAGTTTACTTATACACAGTCATCTATATAAAAAACAATGGATCATAACATAAGAGATGGTATCCAATCAACATTCGTCTCTTAAGTTACCCATTATTAATAACAATGCTCTCTATTAAATTACTGACTGAATTTTTGTCTGAATTATTATTATATATTCATAATTTGTCTGAATTATTATTTTGTCTGAATTATTGTCTGAAATCAGACAATAAATAAACAAAATAAACAAATAAGAGTTGTCAATTATACAGGGGTTTTAGGAAAATGATACAATTTTTTAATGTTATGAGAGAGTCTAGAACACTTGCACCTTTCTCCTGCATTTTTTTATTACATTAGCACTAGCTCCAAAAATTGTATATGCTATTCAGTTTTTATAAATGTTGTCTAATAAAAAACAATCTTAATGTGCATCACAACAGAATCAACATTATGGCTCTGTAGCAGCAAAGAGCTAACACAGTATTACCTTTCTTAGGGTCAATAACAAAATTTCCTTTTTGACTCCCAGATAGAATATCATAGTTCACACCATCTCCATCAGGGTCAACAGCATTAACTGTAGCAACCAGTGTATTTGGGCCTGCATCTTCAGAAACAAAACTCCTGTAACTGTTAAATGAAATTATGACAACATACTTACAAATTTAGACAGAAAACAATATATACATAGAGGAATATTTTACAACTGATTTTACTGATTACCTATACAAAGGGTACTGCAGAGATCTGTAATTTATTAATGCAATTACACTGTTAAGATGCTACTTCATAAACCAAGGAAATTATAGTATAGATGACTTATCCAACCATCTTTCTGTTGCTCCCTCCCATAAATTTCCACTGTAAACTTTCAGCAGTGTTGATGCTTTCAAGCTGATCTTCATGACAACAATTACACTAAATGTAGAATTCTTTTTTTTTTCAATTTACAAGATTCACAGAATTAAAGTAAACATTTAAAAACATTGTTTGTTATAATGTACTTTCTGACACAAGTTGTCAAATGCTTTCAGTGTACTCTTTGCACCAGCATGACTAAGATGAGAATCAGATCCAGAGGATATGTGCGTAACTCCAGTTTTACAAAAAATCTCTTCTCAGGACCAGACACATCACTAACACTGTAAGCTCTTAAGCGGCATTATCAGCCTAAGCTTAATGCTCTCAGGAGTAGAAATTCCTCTGCCTTAGTAAAGTCCCAAATATTTATTATTTTATCTGACTAGATCAGGCATAGGCCAGGCTAAGCATATGACAGTAGTAGATATGCCAAACCTCAGCCATAGCAAGGAATTACAGCTGGCTCTATCCAACAATACACATGGGTATCACTGGGCTCAGAGTACCTCAGTCTGCTCATGGGCTCACTTTTCATATTTCATTGCAAATACAACCCCAGTGACTGCAGCTGTTACATGAAGCCAATCACTATCACACCTCATTGTCATTATGCTGAGAAATGCATAAATATCAAAGCAAAAGAACATGGGTGCAGAGAAAATCTCTCCCTTAGCTTTTGCTGTCTAGATATCCATTTTCACCAAAACCTTTGTAGTGACAGCTTTTTTTTTCTCCCTCAAATTAATATGCAATGAAGTAGGAGAAGTAGATTATTCTGGTTTAGCTCAGTCACAAACCTCAGGACACTGTTTTAACTCTGAATCTGGAATGCAAATGAACAGCAGTTCTGATAATTGTGAACATGAAATTTAGGGACAGAGGAGCTCAAGTCATCAGAAGAGGTTTCTTAAAAAGCAGAAAGTGGAAACCGACAAAATGAAAGAGAGATAATCTTAGGCATTTCATAATTGAGACACAGGATAACTGATGAAAAAAAGCTCATGGCAAGGAATCTAGAGTTTATACCGGACTATAAATCTATTTAAACAAAGGATTAGAAGGACGTCATCATCATCTGGATTTGTATTAGCCTTGCAAATTAGTCTCTCAACAGGGGCCAATTTATGGGTGTTCATGATGATTTATCTCACAGAAAACTTCATCTAAGTTATGTTTGAAATTTATCTTTTGAAATTTTTTTCATTACCTGAAAGATAAAGTAAAATTAAATCCTGGTTAACATGGTTAAGCAAACACTTGAAACAATTTGAACTGCAAGAGCTGAATTAACTTCCAACACCCATCTATATAGATATAACTTGTACTGCATAGGGAACAGAAAAGGTTCTTATTTATGTTTGGCAATTTAAAATAATATTCATTTTAATCATGTTCTTCAGTAAGCTTTAAATATGAGCTGGTGGGTTTTTGTTTGTTTGCTTTGTTTGTTTAACTATGAACTCTGCTTCCAATATGTTATGGAGATGTTTACAGCATCTTTATGCTATCTCTCATTTCTGATTAAAAAATCGGGAATAGATACAGGACTTGGCATTCAATCACCTTGAATATTAATACAAATGAATAAATGAAAAGTAGGCATCATCTGAAGAGTGATAAACTTAATCTGTTTTAGTATTTGAAAATATTTGGATATCCACTAACTATTTACAAAAGATCATTTTTTTCTAAGCCGTATCTCCTAAGCAACATTTAGGAACAAAAGGAAGACATAAGATTTTGAAGCCCGAGGTTACTTTTACATAAAATGACTGTCAGCTTTGACATTTTGTTCAACTAAATCACACTGTTGAAATCTCTTCCAAGGTTTTGTTCTGAGCCTTTCTACTCTAGAAGGCCAATGCAGAAGTTCACAATGAATTTCATTACTAAGATAACAACCTGAATGCAAATTTACAGCGTTTCTGGCATTGCTTCAGATACCTCTGGGTCCCAAATACAGAATAAAAATCATTACTGAGGTTTACGGAAAAAAAAAGGAAACAAAATATCATTTAACAATAGTCTATTGTATCTCCCATAGAGTAGCAGGAATAGTGGCTTCCCACTGCTAACCTTCCCAAGCATCCACACGGTGAATAGCAATGTAAGCCATCCATCTGATGTGCAGGAAAAAACTACTTAAAACACAGCAAAAACTGGAATATACTGTTTACATATTTATGTATTTAAACTGACAAGATCTTCCAATCAAACATCTTGACTTTAGCAAAGTAAGTGAATGGAAGATCATTAATTGGTAGGCTACTAATGGAATTTCATTTCTAATTAATCTAAGATTAATTGGAAGAACATATTGGAAAAACAGAAACACAAGATCTGCCAAAAGAGACTGTCTATATACCACCCCTTTCTATGCGCAATTTCAATGTCTAAACCTTACAATTAACCAAATTTAAAGCCTTAAAAAAAAAAAAAACTGTTAGTAACAAGATCTCAGAGCCAAAAGATCATCCTGCTTTAGTCAGACTAACTGAAATTTGATTGAACACAAACCAGTTAGCCGCCTATAATGATCAGCCTTCTGACCAGGATAAAAAACGCAACAGTAAAAGACAGTAAAAGATAACAGAATTTTAAGAATATGCATTTACATTGTCTGGGAAAACTCAAGTGCTTCATCATTTACATTTGAAATATGAATCCTAACAGTTGCTGTCCCAGTCTTCATCTCTTCCCCTTTATCCACAGCCATAATTGTGAACTCATACAGATGGTTAGGTCGCTCATAGTCCAATTTTGTTGCTGGAAATATAGTACCATGAGAAGTAATAGTAAAGTCTGGACTCAAAGAGTAATACAGTATTTCGGCATTCTCTTTTGAATCACAGTCAGTGGCTGTCACTGTTAAAAGAGAAGATAAAAACACTGCATAGATCAAAGTCTATAAATTGGAACATTAAGTGCTTTAACAAAAGAATTAGTGCATAGCATAAAACTGTAATAGTATTTCTCTTGGCATATAGTGCTTGAAATAATTTATAAAACAGGTGAAGTCCTGTTACCTCAAAATCATATGAAGATTTGTTTACTTCAGTTCTCATCCTCCAAAATTATATTATATTTACAATATAATATATATAATTATATATAATTATTATATAATTAAAATTATATAATAAATAAATATATATATATATTATATGGCCGAGGCAATAGTAAGTAATTATGACTTTTGACACCGTCTTCCACAGCATTCTCCTCAAGAAACTGGCTGCTCTTGGCTTGGACTGGCGCACGCTTCGTTGGGTTAGAAACTGGCTGGATAGCCGGGCCCAAAGAGTCGTGGTGAATGGAGCCAAGTCCAGTTGGAGGGCAGTCACTAGTGGCGTCCCCCAGGGCTGGGTGCTGGGGCCGGTCCTCTTTAATATCTTCATCGATGATCTGGACGAGGGCATTGAGTGCACCCTCAGTAAGTTTGCAGATGACACCAAGCTATGCGCGTGTGTCGATCTGCTCGAGGGTAGGAAAGCTCTGCAGGAGGATCTGGATAGGCTGGACCGATGGACTGAGGTCAACTGCATGAAGTTTAACAAGGCCAAGTGCCGGGTCCTGCACCTGGGGCGCAATAACCCCCAGCAGAGCTACAGGCTGGGAGATGAGTGGTCGGAGAGCTGCCAGGCAGAGAAGGACCTGGGTGTGATGATGGATAGTCGGCTGAATATGAGCCAGCAGTGTGCTCAGGTGGCCAAGAAGGCCAACGGCATCCTGGCTTGTATCAGAAACAGTGTGACCAGCAGGGCTAGGGAGGTGATCGTCCCCCTGTACTTGGCTCTGGTGAGGCCGCAACTCGAGTACTGTGTTCAGTTTTGGGCCCCTTGCTACAAGAAGGACATTGAGGTGCTTGAGCGGGTGCAGAGAAGGGCGACAAAGCTGGTGAGGGGCCTGGAGAACAAGTCCTACGAGGAGCGGCTGAGGGAGCTGGGCTTGTTCAGCCTGGAGAAGAGGAGGCTCAGGGACGACCTTATCGCTCTCTATAGGTACCTCAAGGGAGGCTGTAGCGAGGTGGGGGTTAGTCTGTTCTCCCACGTGCCTGGTGACAGGACAAAGGGGAATGGGCTTAAGTTGAGCCAGGGGAGTTTTAGGTTAGATGTTAGGAAGAACTTCTTTACTGAAAGGGTTGTGAGGCATTGGAACAGGCTGCCCAGGGAAGTGGTGGAGTCACCATCCCTGGAAGTCTTCAAAAGACGTTTAGATGTAGAGCTTAGGGATATGGTTTAGTTGGGACTGTTAGCGTTAGGTAGAGATTGGACTCGATGATCTTGAAGTCTCTTCCAACCTAGAAATTCTGTGATTCTGTGATTCTGTGATATGACCCAATTCTACAAGATGCCAATTGCCTTCAGAGAGTTGTGGCTACCCCTTCTTGGGGCAGGATTTTGCCTTCTTAATTGAAATCTGATTAGTGGGGAGAGATTTGTTACTCCTGAAGAGTATAACAAATGGTTTTAAAAGTACCAACCTTGTAGAAGTGCAGTTGTCATAGTAACTGTTTCAGGAACACTAACTTTGCTGTAGATCGACTGATGAAATTCTGGGGAACAATCATTCACATCTGTGATTACAACTGAAACCTGAACAGAAATCAAGAGAGTGTTAAGTGGCATCAAAGTGAATCAAGGCAATGACTTCATTGCTCTAGAAATAGTGAATAGAAGAATTTGTAAAACAAAACAAAACAAAACAAAACAAAACAAAACATTCTTGTTGAGGTCTTTGGAAGCTGTAGTATGTAGGAAAAAAAAAAAAAAAAACTTAGGTTGTTCTTTTCCTGCTGAGAATTGCTTAAATATTAAATTCCAAAACATGTGGAATTGTCAGGCTACATACATCAACATTTACTATTTTTCTTTCACCTCCTTTGATTATTTCCTATGATTAATTTAAAGAGAAATGGACTGTCTGCTTTCAAAGCATTCTTTTGCCATTATCTTATCTTCCCACACTTCTGTTATTTTTCATACTAAAAATTCTACTGCCAAGCATATCACTTTCTAGCAGTACAAATCTCCAAGACAAAGTTCAGAATTCAATTGCAGCAGTGTAAATCAGTGTCCTGGTTTCAGTTAGAACAGAAGTTTCAGATAGAACAGAATTAATTTTCTTCCTAGTAGCTGGTGGAATGCTGTGTTTTGGCTTAGGATGAGAAGAGTGCTGATAACACCCCGATGTTTTGATTGTTGCAGAGCAGTGCTTATACCAAGCCAAGGACATCTCAGCCTTTTGCTCTGTCCTGCCAACAGGCAGGCTGGGGGTGCAGTAAGAGCTGGGAGGGGACAGACCCAGGACAGGTGACCCAAACTAGCCAAAGGGGTATTCCATACCATCTGACGTCATGCTAAACAATATATAGGGGTGGCTAGCCAGGGGGAGGGGGCCGGACTGCTCAGTTAGGCTGGGCATCGGTCAGCGGGTGGTGAGCAATTGCATTGTGCATCACTTGTTTGTACATATTATTATTATTATTTTCCTATTATCACCATTGTATTATTATTATTATTATTATTATTATTATTATTATTATTATTATTATTATTATTATTACTTTTGTTATTATTATTTTCCTGTCTTATTAAACTGTCTTTATCTCAACTCACGGGCTTCACTTTCCATTTCTCTCCCCCGTCCCAGAGAGGGAGGGGGAGGGGGAGCGAACGGCTGCGTGGTGTTTAGCTGCCGGCCAGGTTAAACCACGACAATCAGAAGTAGATAAAAGTATCTGTTCATGTTAAGACAAGTAAGAAATACAACTCTGCTTCTAACACCATTAAAAATGTTTTCTTATTTCTGTGTCAAATGAGAGCCCACTGTTGCACCGTTGACAATCCAAGCACTAAGGAGTGTGTTAAATTAGCCTTTACAGCAGTTCATACTGCCACAGTTCATGCTGAAGTCTGAAGCTGGCTCACAATGCAATAGGTAGCCTTATACTCACTCTACTCTTACTTATGTTAGTACAAAATGAAAGTTGCCCTCTCATGACTGCTGAAGTTCTATTGGTGTAAAGCATATAAAACTACATTTAGGCCAAATGTATTTATACAATCATCTTAGAATCCTCTTTCAAGTCTTATTCTGTCATTCTTCATCTTGTGGTACCTAAAAGGGACAACAGAAATTATCAATCTCTGGTGTGCTACAGCCACTGTTTTTAACACTGTTGTACTCTGTCCTCTCACCTGTTCCTCTACCTCCCATTCCTTCTACTGCGTACATCTTATTTCCCACAGCAGGAACAAACTGTTATATTACATGCATTTCCAAGCTTGGCAAATCTTTGAATTCACACAACTGTAATAGCTGTATTTAGAAATATTTTCTCCTGTCAAACAGCTTTCTAAAATACCATGAACTATCATCTTTCAACACCTATGACTTACTACCTCCTGTCTTTACAAGTTCAGTTTGTGTTCTTGAAACGAAACTAGCAATTGTCTTTGTGTTTTCTGTTTTGCCTTTGTTTTAAATCGGAGTAATCACAAATATGCATCATTTATGAAGGCTGAGAGTAAAACAAAACCGCATGTTAGCCATGGCTGCATCTACTCCCATCTTTTTGGATAAAGACGTTGGCCCTATGATGGGATGGTATTATCGATCCCTAAGCAACAGCTTTTTCAGGATCAGCAAAAATGAGCTCTACCCAATAGTACCTAAACCAGCCCTCCTAGTCTATAGAGTTAAAAAAGACTTTTAAAATTAACAACAGAATATATAGCATGAGCTGGAGAAATGACAGCTCCTCATGAATCTGTGCAGATATTTGTGAAGACTCAAGAAAAATGCAAATACATACCGAATGGCAGAAGTGAACACCTACCTCAGCTGCGCTACTGAGCTGTTCCTCGTTTTCCTCTGCTCTGACCAACAGAAGATACTGGTGTTGGTCACTCTCATAATCCACATTCCGAGTTAAGCTGATATCCCCTGTTGACTGACCAATGCTGAACAGACCACTCGGATTAGTTAGCAAACTGTAGTTCAGGGATTTGTTTTGATATGATATAGCAGTGACTCGAAGAAAGCTGCATAAAAATTAAGTAATATAAAAAAAAAGGTCTCAAGCATGTAATACAACATAATAAAAAATAAGGCAAAAAATGCTACACAACAGAGCTGAAGGTGCAAGCCTGTAGGTCTGATTAGAGCAGTACACACCGAAGTCAATGATAGCTATACTAAACTCCAAATTCAAATATTTTTTTTATACTGTATTTTTATCATCTTGAAGTTAAACAGAAAAAGATTTTTGGAAGCAGAACACAGAAATAGAAGATTAAAAACACAGAAATAGAAGATTTATTTTTTGTTGCAACTGAATTTGCTTACTCTAATTTTCTTTTAAGGTGGTGATGATTTTCAGGAAGGAAACTAAAAGATAAAATAAACTACAAAAGATTCCTTTTACTAACAGCATAATACAGTTCAGCATACTGTTCTAAAGTTTCAGATACCTGCAAAAGGAAAAAAGCCAGTCACTAGCAGTGTGCATGTAACAGCATATACCAGGACATATTATATTTTTTTTTAGCTCAGCTGGCACTTTTTTCCCATGAAAGTGCTTCAAGTAGGAAAAGCATTTGCAGAATGAAGTAAAAGAAATGAGTTATAAAACAATAATTTTAAGGGTTTAAAACAGAATACGAATTCCTCTAATGTTTGTTGTCTTATCATGAAGATTTCTTAGGAGAAAAGATTCCACTTCCCAGGAGAACCCAACAACACCTAAGATCCAGTGACAACTGCATTCAAAAAGACAAAACTCAGTTTGTCTGAACACTTCTTTTCCTTTTATTATTTTCATGCTGCTGTCTTCTAGCTTCCCTCAGGTGCAACACTGAAAAAAAAATACTGCAAAAGGTTGCTGTAGGTCATTATCTTGCTTTATTCTTTTTCCTTATTTTTCTGTGATATGATCTCACAGTCAGTTTAAGCCAGCACAAGTCAGCGTTCCTGCCAACAGGAAATACTTTGCCTTCTTTCTAACTCCCTACCCCAGCTGCAAGTTCATGCCACCTCTCCTCTCCTTCTGTCACCACAAACAATCACGAGGCCCTCCCGTGAACACATTTAACAACTCAACTGAATTTATTTTTTTTTTTTTGCTTTGTCTTTCATTGGATCAGCCTGCCAACGCAGCTAGCATGCTAGAGCCAACGCCAGATGAAAGGAAAAGAAAGACTTGGTAACACTTCTTGTCAGCAGCAGTTTTAAATCTACCTACAATTGTGAAATCCTTACCCCAGAAATCCAGCGACTGTTTTCCTGCAACTGGTCTAATATAAATATCAGAATTTCAGGATTCTGCATTAATTTTCAGGACCACACACAGGTTAACACACAACAGTAAATCACTTTTGCTGGGCACATTGTTTATATTCAAGCCTCTTATGGCATAGTAACAACCATATGAAATATTTAATTCCTTTTGGATATTACCATGTAACTTGACAAACTGATTAATCTACTATCACCGTAATTGTGCAAACATATTTTAAATAGTGACAAAAAAATTTACAAAGAATTCCACTATTTTTCTTCCTAAACATTATTGAATCCAATATAGCAATACCAGTTAGGTATTGTAGCATTCCACGGTTCTTTAATTTCTTTTATACCTGTGCTAAATAAGTTCATTGTAGTTTTAAAGAAAAAAAAAAAAAGAAAAACCAACAAACAAACAAACTTATTTGCTATTAACAGCTGCTGATTTTTTTTTTTATCTTAACAAACCTCAGACACTGTAAAATTGTTTGTTGTAGACTCAACAGTAAAACAGAATACTACAGATAACATAGCATTAAATAACAGTTGAAAGGCCACACAAGGAAGACATTTCTGGACAAAAGTATTGTTGTTTCATGGAAAAGGAAATGTCTGCCCTAAAACCAAAACAATTTGTGAAAGACAGAACTGAGTATTCAGGTAGACCTATGTTACTAACGTTTTCCGTGATATTTAGATCCACATGGTTAGACAAAGGATGGAAAAGTAAAATGACAACTTTTGCGTCATCTTCATTTTTGCTCAGTTGGTCACTGTGATTAACGAAGACAGCAAAGACAGTCTCCCCTCTTCCCCCTACCCCAATATTCACTTGGTGGAGAAGGCACTTTTTAAATGTTGACACAGAGAACTCATACATGCGTTTACACAAGGTATCTTTCTTTATGATGTAATGGTTCTGATTTGTATTTTCTTTGAAAATTAGGACACAATCATCATCAGATAATACTTTTGGTATCATTTAAAAAGCATGAAATTATAATTATTCATTACCACTTTTCTTTATAAAAAAAGAAAGAATACATTATATATTACAATATACTAAGAATGCATCAATCAAATTATATTTATCACTTCAATTAAGATATCTAAATTGCTATTTACGATTCATAAACAATACTGAGGCTTTGGAGAGATCAAAAAGAAGTTAAACTAAGAACACAATCCCACTGCATTATTTGTTACTGTTACTTACGATTTTCCTTGTGGCATACTTTCAGGAACGTGAACAAAGTATGACATGTTGCTGAACTGCGGTGGTCGAAATCCAGCAATTATAGAAACAGAGGCTGGAGACCCTTTGTTTCCAAGTTTATCTGCTGCCAGTACAGTCAGTAAATACTCCTTGCTCCTCACCAATGGCAAACCTGTTGTTTTAATCCAGCCTGTGTTCCTCTCGACTTCAAATCTGGCTTCTCCACCTAAGAAGACAGATCCACAAACTGCTGTCAGCAAGAACACTTTTACTTAAGTAAAACAGAGAAGAAAATAGGGTATCAATTCCTGAAGTGGTTTTCTTTTAGAATTGACAAGCACACAAAAATATCAAGAGTTTGTTTTGAACTCACTAACTACATCAGTGATTACATTTCTAATCTCATTTTACTTTCCTGGGCAATTATTCTTCTTCTTCATCCTCCAATACTTTGCTGTTATTTGACCCCTAACTGTCCCTTAGCAGAAAACTCTGTTAGGGTCCTGGTCAAGAAGAACAGATTCACCTTTGGAGTACATCACCACTCCCTTTCTGCTTAGACAGTTTTGAATTATTATTGAAGTTTATTTTAAGAGCCTCAACAAAGAAAATCATCAGCAAGTCAACAAGTACCTGTGCAAAAATAAGACATAAACCATACCCTTACAGATTTGTTTGGAATGATCCAGAAGCACAACTCCTGCAAAGGAGAAGGAACATTAGCTTCTTCCACCCAACAAACTCTGCTTCAGGTAGCGTCCTCTCCAATAAAGAGTCAGTGCAGCAGAAAGGTGCTGATGATGGCTCCCATTGCCATCCCCTCGCAAAGCCCTGCAGCCCAGTACCACTACAGTCGCCACTACCCCTGTGGGCAATAATCTGGGCAGGAACCCAACTTTACAGAGAGAACTCACTTCCAATCTGGCCAATCTGTCCATACGCTCACTAGAAGTTTATTTTTTTCACACACAAAGCCAAAGGCTTATGAATCTTTTTGAGAAGCAAAGGAAGATTTTCCACTAAAGAAACTGAGGATAAGAGACAAAAAAAAAAAAAAAAAAAAAAAAAAGTTTAGTGAAGCTAATAGTGAAGTTTCATACAACTGTAACAAAGAGATTTAAGTTTACCTTCCAAGAGAAAGTATTCTACAGTTCCATGGATCCCTTCATCTGCATCCACCGCAAGCAGCTTGTATACTTGAGTACCTTCGGCAGCTTGAGGAGAAACCACGGCTAAGAACGGGAAGGGCTCCATGGCCCATTCAGGTACATTGTCGTTTGCATCTGCCACAGTAAGTGCAACTAAGTGCAACAAGTACTGATCTTTTCCTAATAGTAAGAAAAATGAATAAATATTTAGCTATTTAATGGTACTCAAAGTAGCAAACACATATCAACTCCTGAGGGTGTACTGTCTGCAATATGGTTGGCATTTAATTCAGAAAGACTTCTTTGGCTCTTCTCCTACAACCAACAGCATCCAGATACAATGGAAAAAAATAAAATAAAATAACCAGCACAAGTACTGCCAAACTGCAACACCAGGGCCACCCCATACTACTTCCTACCAATGTCTCTTTTTAGGAAAGATCACACATTCTTAAATTTTCAAAGGCTAAATACATGTTTCCTGAAAGCACTTTGCTGGAAGAAAAAAAAATATTGTTTTGTATATTCAATGATTACAACAATTCTGAACATTGAAAGTAATTAAATTTTTGCTGTCAAAAAGATTCTAACCAATCTACCCTAAGTAATGAATTTCCTAGATGGAAAGTTCACTTAAGTCTTAATATGGTTTTCACTTCTATTAAAAATTAAATGCTGTTTAAAAAAAAATCCATCAGAAAATGGAACTATTCAATTATCCAGAAATCAGAAACAGAATATCCTTAAAAATTAATGGAAAAGTACTTGTTATGCTGCTTGCATTATTAAACCAACCAGTGAGGGCAGCAGAGCTGAACAAGTAATAAATAAAGGCAGGTATCATTGAAAAAGTAACAAAAAGGAAAAATGTCAGATCAAAGAAAATGTTCTGATGTCTCCACGCATTAAGTTAAAGGAGGAAAAAGTAGAAACAAACCCTGGTTGAAAAATGAGACTTCACCCTGGGTGAAAAATGTTTCTAAATAAAAGACAAAAGCATTGACTAAAATCTTCAGTGTCAAAGAAAGCAAAATGCTGCTGCAGACAGAAAGCCTTTTTGTCTCTGCACTCCTTAATCAGCTCGTATATGCTTCCAACTGGTAAATATTTCTTCCAAATACACACAGCTAGCTCAGATTCTGAAGCAACTTCCTGGGAAGACATAAAACTATGAAACTATGATAAGACTATAACAAAGACTTAAAGACTTTTTTTTTTTTTTTTTTTTTAAATGTAACTGATGACATTTTATTTACCAGTAAGACCAAAGAGCACAGTATAAAGAGATGTAGGCCTTTTGGCCAGTTTGGCTGCAAGTGGACTGGCACCGTACTTGTAGAAAGCCACATTACAGAGGCCAACTTGAGTGTTCCTGCCATCCATGTTTATAAGAGAAGACTCAGCTTGGAAGACTCAGCTTTTCATAATTAGTAACCTGTCTGATAGCAAATGGCATATTTAGCACACCTTATCATAATCTGCAGTCTATAAACAACCAGTAAGTGGATTGTCGTAAAGAAAACTCCTTGGTGCAGTGATTAACAATGTCAAATACAAGTTTCTTAGTTCGGCTTCCACAAACTTAATCCATCATGACCTCTGAGAACTTTCTGTTCTTACCAAGAAAACTGTCTTAGTATAAAAATCAGCACTCACCCAAGACAATCACAGAAGTTCTTCTCCATTACACTTGTAAAACTGCATTCATTCATCTAAATTCTAGCATAGAAACTGAATTGATGGTAACTTGTTAAATTCAAATGAATTTCTTTATGATTATATCCTGTACTCAGAATCTAATGTTACAGCGAATTAATGTTAGTTTAAGATGACACGTATATAAAAGCAGAGGCTACAGCAAAAACAAGCTTCTGAATTAAGGAACAGTAAGTCACCGAAACAAACAGTTTCCTGAAAGAGAACCTGAAATATTTCTTGCATCACCATAGGCTATGAATACATACAACTCCCCTTTTTACGTTTTCACAAAAAAAAAAAAAAAAAAAAATCCAGTTACAATGTGCAGCCAAGTCTTACACATCTTCTAGACTCTGAAATAAACTGCAGCCAGAAGTGTTGAAAGTCCTGGTGTAAGGATGAGCAGCTTGACTTCTCTAGCATATAACATTGCACATGAAGCCCACATTTCCAAAGACATGCTGAGATTACCTCATCACAAAAAGAGACTGACCATTAGGTGAGCCTACTGTACTGACATCACAGGGTACCCAGATATGTCTCTTCAACGTTTAGAAAGACTCAATGAAAGCAGTTGCATACTTCCTCCTCTGCTTGCAGATGCTGCTGAAATGTTTATCATACAAGAAGCCAGAAGGAACATAAAAAAGGATTGGATTCAAAAATGAGGATGTAAAATGCAGCAGTACGGATATTCCTTCTGACTACCCTAGTAAATAAAACCAGATGTGTTTCAAAGAGACATGTTTCAGAAGGTGCTTTCCATCAATCCCATGACAAGCAGCCTGAGAAACCTAAAGAAAACGCAAAGGTGAAAATTTGTTCTTCGTTGATCTGCGTCTGAGGGTGAAATATACCACAACAACTCAGAACGAGAAGAGTTCAATATAAGAAGTACCAAATCAGAAGCAGATCAATGTCTGCTTGAATGTTCTGAAGACTTTAATGAACAGGTTTTCCAAAAAGACTTAAGTGTAAAGGGGAGAAGTTAGTGTCAAAATTGTCTGACTTTTCTCAAAAGAACAGGTCTTAAAGAAGCTGTCACATGTTTATCAACATCCACTATTGGCTTGGTTTGCCAGGGCATACTGCAGGTTTATGATAGCAAGCACTAAATTAGAAACTGAGTTAAGAACCTCTGAAAATGTGCCTCCAAAACAGAAAGACCTACTGAGGATTTGAGTGCCACCTTGGCAACATAATCAGGAGTAGAAAGGCTACCAATTTTTGTCTTTCTGGAGTGGTTGCCACATCACTGAACATTAATAAGCTGGTTCTTAGTACCTAATTATAACTGGGAAATACCTCTTGCAATACTGTGGAAATACCGTGTAAAACTGCATCAAGACTGAGATTAATCCTCTAATGAACTAATAAGCTTTATTAATCAGAAACTGAAAGGACTTGGAAAAGTTCCTCCAAGTACCTGTGTTTGAATAGTTAAGAGACCTTCATGTAATTTGACATCTTGGCAAGATCAAAGCTTTCAGCAATGTGTTGGCTACTTCTGAAACATCTGAATATTCTTAAGAATCTCGTTAGGATAGTGCATGAACCACCATGCACACCATCAGACAGACGGGCATAATTGCCTCTCTTGACCAGTATAAGTATCCACTGCATATGACCTTGCAGGTCTTACTGGTATGTTATTTTCCTCCATCAATCATAGGCAATCTGATTCTCAAGCAAAAATACTAAATAAATCATCAAGATTAGACATGATTTCACTTTCAGATAAAGGCAGACCAGAGGAAAATGACTATATGTAAGTGTTCCCTTGACTGCATACCATATATTAAAGCAAGAACTGTAACAGAACTGCACAGGACTGTTCTTTTCTGCAGAGAGACCTACAAATGCAACCTGACATCTTCTAGAAACAACATCAGGGTGTCCAATGAAGCATGATCAGACAAGGACTTACCAGAGGACAACAAATGTGATGAAGAGACTGACATGACCAATAATGTGTAATGTAAGTATTTCAAGGAGTACAAAACATTAAGAATTCCAAAGTATAAGTACGTGAATGTGATTTGTTTCAAGGATAACTTCAGACTCTTAATGACTACAGCATTTCATTTGTTATAATTGTCATGAAATATACATTACAAAATGCAGTGTCTTGTAACTGTCATCTTTTTTAACTAACATAGACATTTTCCCACAAAATAGTTGATTTTCTACAGAATGGAGCTTAAAACAGACCTTTAACTATTTTTAATATGGTACATGAAATTCATTTTCTCCCATTTTATGGTTAGACACTATCCTTTATGAACACTATTTGTGCTTCAAAGATAGTGGAAGGAAGAGAATTTTCAAACAGTACCTCACTTGATAGTTTAAGGTGTCTCGATGCTGCCTTCCATCAAAACACGTATCACCATCCCCAATATTTACCCAGCACCTATACTAATTATACATGTACATTAGCATATTAACAGTAGTACTAAATTATTGTATTACATCTGCACTAGAATATTATGGTTAATAGTAATTTATTGGTAGTACTACACTATGGGGGACATAATAAGTTACAATTCCACTCAAAATCTTAGCAGAAACAGCTTAAAACTGGTAATCCTCTGGGTTAAGTCCTACAAGCACACAAACAGGTTCTGCTTAAATTATCAGTTCAGAATACCAGGCCCTGACAGCAAGTATGCAAACCTACAACCGCATTCAGCAGTGTAAGTCCCACTACAGTGAGATCCAACCCACTACTCCAACCCACTACTGAGATCCCCATGAGGAATCTGACAAAGGCCTAATTATCCATAAAAGATTTGTCAAACTGTTCTGTAACACACTGACAATAAGAACTTCTCAATATTAAATACAGGATACTTGATTTTCAAGCCAGGCACGCTGAAGATATCTTACACAATTTCATTCTTTCAAAGAATCCTCCTTTAGTTCTGCTGATTATATTGGCACACAAGCAGATTTTGCATTTGACAGGTTTTTTTCCCTAGCTTCAGAATACAGAAAAAAAAAAATTGCTTCTTCATATAATGAGCAACAAGAGATAAAATTTGAGGTGCCTCCTGCTGCAAATGATGACAATTACATAACACTGTAACACTTAAAATTTTTTAGAAGTTATACTGAAAATATTGCTTCATATTCAAAATGATAAAATCACCTTTTTATCTGATCAAAAATATTTTTCCCTCTATTTTTCTTCCCTACTGAAACTAATGAAAACAGGTTATGCGAGCAGATTGCTTTTTCAACACATTTGCAAACACCACTTATTGGCCCTTTTGCAATATCAAAACTCAGCAATATAATAAAAACCTTTGCAATATCATAAACTCTTTTGAGTTTATGTATTAAAATAAATAAAACCCAAAACAGTAAAATTATAATCCAGAATCCAGAGGCTTCTCATGCTTTAGCTGATTAATTCCCTATTAGAGTCACTTTGTCATTCTCACAATATTTCTTCATGTAAATTATCTGCTGACTTCAAATTTGGGAAGATACATTTCCAGAAAAATTCTTAGTGTCCTAAGCCTCTAGCTGCAATCAGGAGAAATCTGTTCCCATTTTCATGCCACACCATGAGATAAAAGCTACTGGTTATTGTACCCAATCATACCATACAGTATGATTGAAAAAAAAAAAAAAAAAAAAAAAAAAAAAAAAAAAGAGCAATAATGTAGAAACATTTCTCTACTGTCATTTTGGAAAATTCATGAAGTATATGATACATGACAGGCCACTTTTAAGTACAGTAGCTTGCTCATTTATAAAATATAAACCTTCTAAACAGATAACTTTGATGGGCTCAAGCTGTGGACAGCCCACATTCCCTTCTAATATGCCTCATCTTTTTGGTAGATTGCATACTGACAGTCTGTCATGTCCTTATCCTCATCTGGCTTTCAACATAGAAGTTAAAGCATAAAAAAATGAACCAGAAAACAAAAGTAAAGAAAAAGTCAGAGCTACATGATCATGGCAGGGTGGATCTTAACATAAATTACTAGTTAAAAGAGAGTAAAATGATAACCATTTTATCAGGGACATCCCAATGCGGTATCCATCTGCTGACAGCAGCAGGCAGAAAAACCAAGCATGCCCAGATGTGAAAGAAATTATAATCACAACAGACATCCTTAGATAACAAATCATGTGTCTTAATTAATGGCGACTGATTACCAAAAAGCATTATAATGAGTGGACTTTGCTTAACAGGTAACAGCTACTGGACTAGTAAACAGGAAGATCTCTTAAAGTTTTGTTTAAATTTTGGGGAAAATATCTGGCTTGGTTCTTTGAAGCCCAACATGTGCAAGAAAAAAAATGCCACTGAAATCAGCAGCCTCACAAGCCCAGTTGCTGTACTTCTGCATCACAGAAAATCATTTGAACTAGCATTACCTGATCTGCAAACCTAAATACATGAAAGCAGGAAAACTTGATTAATTTAAACTTTCAAGAAAAAATAATAATAAAAAAGAGAAAGATTATCATAGCATATCCTGTATCAAAATTTACATGTATCATAAGTAAACCGAGCCAATTCATACCACTGATGTGAAAACTCCTCTCACTAGAGCTAAGGAAGTGCAATAAAGTGATAATTTCTCAGTGCACTGTTATTCCAGGGAGAAAGGATACTTCACTGTGAGACTTCACAAACATTTATTGGCATCACAGAAGAAAGACTGAAGAATCTCAGGTTCCATTACAAGCTATGGTGGGGAGTAAGCTGTCACATATACAAAGCCTTCCTATCTCTTTCAACTCTCTTCGGCTCAACCACCCCCAACTGTCCTTATCCCAAAGCTGGCCCTTCCTTAACACTTATTCCAGTTCCCTCCATCTGCCCTCCACTCTGTTCCCCCAGATTTCCTGCTCTGTTCTCAGGTTCCCTCATAGCCCTGACCATCCATTCCCAGTACCACTTTTCTACACCCAAAACCCCTCACCTGATCAGCACCCGTTCTTTCTTATCTGGTCTGTCATCCAGTCCAGCTCTCTCCTGGACAGCCTTCAGGTGGACTCTTCACCACAGCCTCCACCACCACAGTCACATACACCTTCTTCCACCAGCCATTTTTCCAAATTCTTAGCCTTGAAAATGGGCTAGGAATGAGTTGGCTAATCACGCAGGTGTGCATCTTCAGGAAACCCTGCAACTCTAAAAAAACGGCAGCAAACCTAAAACTGTGAAATACCTCCATAGCATAATGTATTAATAGCTACTGTTACACCCTGTATGGAAGTGCTGTAGGCCACACTATGTATCTTCAAATATCTTCAGATAGTCAAACCAAATAGAACAGCTTTCTCAAATCTAATATTTTCATATGCAATTCCCATCTAAAGGTGTAGAATTTCTTTATATGCATAAGATTAACCATCTAATTCATAGTAAGGAATTATGACCTCTTATCAGAATAAGGAAAAAAAAAAAGTGGAGTACATGCCTGAATACTGTATATTATTAAGTGAACCAAAAGACTTCCTAACACTGAATTTGTTTCCTGTTTACAGCCAAACATTTGGAAGTCAAAGGAAAATTTACTATGTGTACTGGGTCTGGCTGGGATGTTAGCTTTCCCTGCAGCAGCCCATACAGTGCTGTGCTCTGCACTTGTAGCTAGAACAGCAGTGTTATCACACCAGTGTTGTGTCTGCTGCTGAGCAATGCTGGCACAGCATCAGGACTCTCTAACCCTCCTAGGGGGTGGGCAAAAAAATAGAAAGAAACATCACCAGGGCAGCTGACCTAAACCAACCAAAGGGGTATTCCATATCATATGATGTCACACTCAGCACTAAAAGGTGAAAAAAGGAAGAAGAGAGGAGGGGTGGGCTCTCGTTGTGAAAACGCCTGTCCTCCTGAACACTGGCTATGTGCGTTGAGGCCCTGCTGCAAGGACGTGGTCAAGCATCACTCATTTGTGGGAAGCAGAGAGTAATTTCTTTCCTCTGTACTTCCACACAGCCTTTACTTGTTTTGTTTTTTGTTGTTTTTTTTTTTTTTTTTCCCTTTCCCCCTCTCTTTTTCCCTTTCCCTTTTTTCCCTTTAGTTAAATAAATTGTTTAATTAATAATAATCTTTCCTTAATATTTTTTCCCTTTAATTAAATTATCCTTATCTCAGCCTATGAGTTGTTCTTTGCTTTACTTCCCTTCATCTTCTAAGAAGGGGGACTGAGAGAACAGTTGTGGTGTTCAGCTGGCTAGCACAGTAAAACCACCACACTATGAGATAAGTCTCAGCCTTTTTTATTCTAAAATCTAAACTTGACTATACTAAAAAAGTTTTGAGATAATCTTTTTACAAATTTGGGGTATCACTTCTGAGACTAACTGTAAAAGGAAAGGTCAGCAAAAACTGAATTAAAACTATTTCATAATCAAATAAAGTGTAACATAATTGCTACGTCAGTCATGGAATCAATATCCAGTATGTTATGCTAGAAACCAGCTTTAAGAAAGATCCTTTTCATATGCTCTATAATTTACTGCTTCCCTCAGATTAACATATTTGTGTAACTGGAATTCAGTTAGATCTTTAAAAAAAAAAAAAAAAAGCTTATTACTTTTGTAGAAACTAAATGTTTGAGATGATAAACAGAACAGCCAGAAGAGCTAAACAGCTTCAGTGCTCAAATCCCAGTAGTCTCATAAAGATATTTTTAATCTGACTGCTTGCCTTAAGAAGGTACATAGCTTCAAAATGTTCAGACTGAATAAACATCAAAATGGTGCTTTGAAGCTTCCTGAGATATTCCGTTCTACCACAAATGAGTAACATTCCAAAACTGTAAACACCCACAGTTGTGCCAAATGCAGACAGAACATACATCTTCTTTCAACTTCAAAGCATGAAACCTGTTGTGGGTTAAAGAAACACATCTGCCAGATGATAGACAATAATTTCAGCTTAAGCCCTGCTTGATGTATAACTGTCAAAATAATTCATAAAAGAAAAGGTAGTAAGAATCGTAGAAGAAAAAGATCCACCAGGAGTTACTTAGTACTTAGGGATGATTCAGAGAATTGATACTGCTAGTAAGGGAATAAGGCTGCAGATAAAATTAAAACAGACCATCCTCAGTTTCCAAACATGAAAACCTTCAAGGTTTAAAATACACTCATCACTTAAATTGTTGGTACCTCCACTCTGTATGTTGATTTAAATGGGACAAATATAAGTGACCGCTGTTAACTACTGGGAAGGCATGCCAAACATCACCCTCAGTAAATCCTCTGGTAAGAAAAAATGAATGACAGGGGATTACATGGCTAATGCCTGTGGATGAAGCAAGGTCAAAGGAGCTTGAGATGACAGATGATTAGAGAGATGAGATCTTTCATGCACTTCCCCCAAGCATTAATGAAATAAAAATGGCTCCTTCTCAAATTAGATGTTAACTCAATGTTAAAATATTAATGTGCATAACAATCTAAGGTATTATACCTTCTATCTACCGAGTAAAAACTTAAAACAGTATTATGCTTCGGTGAAGACTAAATAAATTATTTGTGCCCTAATAATTGATATGGGATAAAAAATGAAATGCTCCAGAAAACATGAGCATAACCATCACTTCTTCCAGGAAAGGTTAACTGAAGAACATGGCTCAGAGATGGATGAGCAGTGGGGTCAACAAGAGGAATGTCCTCATCAAGGACCACATACCAAAAAAATTGCTCAGGAAGTCAAGCCCTGAAATTTAGGAATTCTGTTTAGCATCTGGTTGCGCAAACTTATGTACAAGTTTTCCTGGTGTTTCTCTTTGGTTTTGTTTGTATTTTAACAACATATTTGTAAGGTATGGAAAATGTAAATACTGTTGGTTCATATTTTAATTTCAGATTAGTGGCTTCAGCTCTCCTAAGATTACATTCCCATTCCTGTCCAGCATCTATACAAAGCAATTTAAGCTCTCAAGGCAGAGAAAATATTTCTCAAGGTAGAGAAAATATTTTATGTAACTGTATGTACGCTGCTGCTGAAGTTGCAGAATTCAACTGCTAAGGAGCAGCAAGGACAGGCTGCTCTGCCTGTTGAAGGTGAATCAGGAGTACAGAGTGACAGCAAGTCAGGCACGGACCTCAATGTCACTGAGCAAGAAGAGCCAAACAGGTCCTGTGATGTGAATCTGCTTCACCCAGCAGTTCAGCCATCACCAGACGAGTGTGCAGCGATGAGGTGCATCCGAGGCCAAGCTGGAAAGCCAGTCAGCAAGGCAGCATCAGGGTCAGCAAGGTACACGGCCAGGTATAGCACACCGTGTCCTGGTGCAGCAGGGGAAGGGAACCCTGCTGCTTAAACACAGCTCCTGAGATGTGGGGCAGAAGCCACGAACTATGAAATCTATCAGGCTTGACTGATCTGTGATTATTTATTCCCTAACCTCTGCAAGATTTTAAGCCTGTCTTCTAAGAGTTCACATAAGGAACTCACCTGAAGTTGAACTACACAACAAGATGGTATCTCCTCCTCTGCAAGTACAGCAGAACTCATATAGAAAATTGGCACTTCACACAATAGGTCCAAATTTCCTGTTGCTGCTTGATATGGTACGGTATATTGCTTTGGTATATTGCTTCCAAAAAAGACATAAACTATGTTAAAAACTAAGTCTACAAAATATCAAGTATCCATGAAGAGATATGCAGTGAAGTCACCCTGAAAATTCACTTCTGTACTTCTGTAAACACTTTTTTTTTTTCTTCTCCTGGAGCTTTTGCAATCTTGTACACGGTCCTTATTTCAGTTTAATTGAAACTTCTAGTTCTGCTAGTCATCTTTCAGGAAAGAGGCACAGCATTCTGAATCCGTTTCAAATATCTATGTATTGTAACTCCTATAAAATGAGAAAGCAAGCATTCTGCAACTTGAGTTTTAAAGGTGTTAAATCATTGTTAACCATTATCTGAACAAAAAAATTATTATTAATGATGTCATATTTTTCAGTTTAGGCTCCTTTAAAGAAACTTACAATCACTAGCATCTAAAGAACACCATATTTATGCTGTGTACAAGTAATTGCTCTCTACCTAGTCTCTCATTTATACATATTCTGTAAAGATTATTTATATAGTTGGTCCTACCAGCAGTAATATATCAGGATAGTGGAAAACACAAGCTATTTACTAGAACTTCAAGACAGAGGGAAAAAAAATCCCTAAAACTAAGTTAAAGTTTACTGATCCTTTTTTTTTTTTTTTTTTTTTTTTTTTTTTTTTTTTAACTGGGTTAGCAAACCTTGCTTCAGAAAACACATCTCTGGCATGACAGTGTGAAAAGCCTTGTTCCAGGCAATCTCAGACTTCAATATTCAGACTAGATGAGAGCGAAAACGGTCACAAAGGTGAGACTTGTCATAACCTGGGGCAAGGTTAGCTACCACTTTTGTAACAACATTTTCTTGATCCTGACAGAGGGAGCTGTGGCATCAACAAAGGGCTGAAACTTGAGCTATATGACAGAGAAGGAGAAAAGCCCAGAAGCATGCTCAGATTGACCTGATAGATATTGTCACTGCCTCTGAGTAATGACAGTCCCATTGGCGTACAGCGTTGCTCAGGATTGAATAGCAAAGACAGAACATAGCAAGCATCTGTATTCTGGAAATTAGTCCATCAGCCTCCTGGTTAGCAGCCAAAGCTCAAGCCAGAGCACTGTGCAAGCACAGTACAAAGGACTTACATCCATATGCTACGGTGATAGGCATAACAAAAGTCAAACATGAACAAGAGCAAGATCTGAGAGCTGTTGCTCAGGACCTGTGAGTAAAACAAGTTGGTGATCTTGCCCCGCTTCACAAGGAGATACATCCGTGTCACAGAAAACTGCCAGCGCTAATTAGAATCCCTGCAGGCATCCTCTGGGATTTAATAGGCACCAAGGAATGAACTGTCTCTCGCTCCTATGGCTTGCCCCTCAGTTAGAAAACCAAAAAAGATAAGGGAAAGGAGTACTGAGGGAAGCTTTCCACCTCTCCTGCCTGTGCGGCTCTGTGATTAACAAGAGTTGCGGTTACACAAAACAACAAAAAGACCTGAAAGGATAGAGATATTCACCATCCAGTGAACTGAAAGTAAGCTTAAAGTAAGCTGCATTTTGATAGGTGGAAAATATTAACCAAGACAATGCATTTTTTTTTTCTAAAAAGAAGTTTTAAAAATAACAAATGTAATCAGTCAGAGACAAATCAAATCAGCTATCCTATTTAACTTGAGTAAGCTCCTGCGAATGCTGATGGCATTTAAATCAGAAGCATGACATTTCAATGGTACACATGGGACTTGTCTGATATTTTGTTTTAAAAGAGCTGCCATATAAATACAAAGGCACTAATGTTGCAAAAACTCACATTGTACCTGTGAGTAAGACATGCCTAACTTCAGCACCGACTCAAATCTCAACTTCAGCTGCGTGCTTCCAGTCAAACGTACACAGGGTTGGGAAGGATTTTAGTGGAAGCCACTCGGGTGTAAACAGCAGGGCATGCTTCACCTCAGCACGTGTATGACACAAATAACACTCTGGTATTTAACTGTCTATAAATTTGCTGTATGCTGCTCATGAACGACAAAGAACTTCAAGAGCTGAAACAGCTAATTTCTGCTAACTGCCACGACACAGTTGCGGATCCCTGCTCCTCAAACTGCGGTCCTGGGCACCTTTAGCGCTACCGGCAGGCGGACCACGAGGCTGATGACCAGGAGAGGGGCTGACTGCAGAGACGGGGGCCGCGGGGACGGGGGCCCGGCACCCACCTTGCCGCTCCAGGACGCGCCCCAGGCGCTCTCCACCGGCCGTCCCGGGGCCGTGCACGCGGGCAGCCGGCCGCGCCACGCCGCTCTCCGTCTCCACAGGCAGCGCCGACTCCTCGATGGCCGGGGCCGCCGGCTCAAAGCGGCCCGGGGGACGGGCGGGGCGGGCGTCCTCGGGCAACGGCGATGACAGCGACAACGGCGGGGTCCGGCGGCGGCGCTGAGGGCCGTCGGCGGGGCCGGGCGCCGGGGGCAGACGCTTGGCCTGCGGCAGCACCTCGAGCTCGAGCGGGGCGCTGAGCAGCGCCGGGCGGCCGCGGTCCCGCGCGTAGAGGCGCAGCGGGATGGGGGCGCGCAGGTGGAGCAGGGAGCGGACGAGCAGCACGCTCCCGCTACGCGGCACCACGAAGAAGTGCTCGCTGGGCGGGCGGGCGAAGTAGCGCAGCTCGGCGTTGGCGTCCGCGTCCGCGTCCTCGGCGCGCGCCCGCCACACGGCGGAGCCGAGCGGCAGCGTCTCGTCCAGGCGGAGTCGCGCGGGGCGGGCGCCGACGAAGCGCGGGGCGTTGTCGTTGGCGTCCAGCACGCGGACGGTGAGGGCGGCCAGCGGCTCGGCGGGCGCGGCGGAGCGGCGGGCGCAGCGCAAGGCCAGGCGGAGGGAGTAGAGCGGGCGCGCCTCCCGGTCCAGCGGGCGGCGGGTGCGCAGCCAGACGCGGGCGGTGCGGGCCTGCAGCGCCGCCTGGAAGTGCGCGTGGCCTTCACCCAGGAGCTGCAGGCGCCAGCGGCGGCCCCGCACCTGGGCGCACCACGGCAGGGCGCCCAGGCGCGTCAGGGGGACGCTGAGCCCCTCCACGCGCGTGCCCGCCGGGCGGTTCTCCGCCACGCGCCCGCCGAACGACGGCGTCCTCGGCAGGGCGGCGCGAGCAGAGCCCAGCGGCAGAGCGCAGCACAGCAGCAGCAGGCAGCCGGCCGCGTGCCGGGTCATGCCGGCGGCCGGACGGGCGCTGAGGCGCTGCGAGGTTCTGCCGGCAGCCGCGCGGGGACTGAGGTAGGAGGGAGGGCGGCCCCGCATTCGATCGCCGCGCCCTCGGGGCCAGGCCGGCCGAGAGGCAGCGCCGCGGGATGGGGCTGGGGGTGGGGCCGGCACCGTGCGGCGCCCTCCTGCGGGCACGGCCCCGCGGGGGGTCCGGCAGGCAGCTGCACGCTAGCCACAGCTCCCCCGAACCCAGCTTGTCACGCCTGCATCCTTATTGAAGCGTATTTGGGCAGCCTGAATCTGAAGTTTAGTATGAATAAAAGTCCATAAGAAAGGACAGTAGGACAATACAGTCAGTATTTGTCAATCAAGCCAACAAATAAGCGATTCATCTTGCAGAAATTTTACAATACCTCCAATACTATTATGAAAGAACATGATGATATGATTACAATTCAAAAAGTTGAAAAAGAAGTTGTAGTCCTCCCCTCACTTCATGTATGTGCTGATAATGCAGTGTTTTATTGGTTTTGCTGTGCTCCAGCTCATTAAACACTGCTGACTCATATGAGCACAGACACTTTACCCAGAAAGAGAATGAACAATCTAAGGTACAAGCCTTTGGCCAAAACCCAAAGCATTTATGCTTTAAACTCATGATAATGAAAAAATATATAATGTTTAAAAAAATAAGCCATCAAAGATAGCTTCTTAAAAGTCACATGAATGACTTCAGCCAAGTTCCAGAAACTATTGGCACTTTTGTAGCATAGCAAATGCAAGGGTGAGAATCCTAAAGTAAAGAAATACTGCAAAAGGCTGAAAGTCAGGCATGAACTCAAGCACTTTACAGATGTTGGACTTAAGCCCTGATTCACTTCCTACTGAATTCTCTAGGACACTCTCAAGGATTTTACAGGCTTCAGCATCAAACAATTATATGCATAATATAAGAAGTTTCAGTGTGCTCTGCAGATTTGATGTCACCATATGGATTATATTCCTTCAAAACATTTGCTGTATATTGTTTCAGGAATGCCAGAGCTGGAAAAAAAAAAAAAAGTAATAAAAAAAAATCTAAGATAAACATAATGAATAATGTTTTTCCTTTCTTTTATTCCTGCCTTTTATAGTCTGAGATTGCACATCTCTGACTCACATGTCCACATCATTCAATTTCCAGGACTATTCTCTTGTACTTTTATATTTTTGCATAAATATCTTTGTAAACCTGTGACCTCAACAGGGCACAATGTTTCTCAAGACTGGATTTATTGATTTAGACTCCACTCCTCAACTGCCTGTTCAGATTGCTGAGTTGCAAGTAATTCTTATTAGCCTTAATGTGCTTATAGAATGTGAGTTAAAAGAAAGATTTTCTATGGCTTTCCTTTGGAATGGGCATGATGTGATCACACACATAACAACTAATTAGATAGTTAAAATTTAGTTCAGAAATGACTAAACAAGGAATTATAGTTTATCTCCCAATCAGAACTACTATACAGATTTTGCAGTGTTGTCATACCTGTAGATATTTGATTTGATTTACAATTGCTTGAGGAAAGAGAATGTTTTGTTTATTATCTTATTCATTTGTTGCCATTCATTTGTTACTATTATACGATGTAATTTTTAAGGATAATTATAAAGCTAATGTAAGCATTACTAAAAGAGAAGTATTTATTTATTGAGATCAAAACCTTGTGAAAAAAAAATATGTGTTTCTTGGGCCCTCCAGTGTCTGAAATAAAGTCTTGCCTTCTGACGACGTGAATTTGAACTCCATAGAATTTGCTGATATTCATTTATATCTGTGAAATTTGACCTGATATTTCAGGTAGGACAAAATAGTAGCCACACAAAGTGGTTTAAAATTTAACTACCACAACAGAATCCTGTTTTTCATCTTTTAAGCCCTCATTGTCCAAGCAGTAAAGCATAAATTTTCAACAATTTATTTAGTTTAGAAGCATTCAATAGTCCAGTTATCACTGGAAAATTATGTCTCTTAAAATAACTCAAAACAGTACATACCCAAAGAAATCCCTAAAATCTTTTTCTTTAATTATATACAAAATACTTGTAGCTCCAAATATATTTATATTGTATAGAGAGATTATATGTAGTATGTATAGCATATCTAATCTATATGTTATAGTACATAATTACAGCAATATGTGATTATATAGATTATATATAGTAGTTAGCTATCTGTAACATTTATATTCTACACAGTATGTTTTATATCTAGTGGCACTTACATACAATTTAAAATAACTCGGCCAGTTTTGAAAAACCTGTATTTATTCCTTTATACTTCCACATATGCAACTGTTCAGCTTACAGAAGAGGTATTGATATATAATCTCCAAGCTGATGAAAAAGAAACTAGGCAGCTGACTAGACAAAAATGAAATACAACTCAAAGCACTGGGTTGCATTTGCCTCCAATTTTTTTAAATGCCTCCAGATTTTAAAGCAAACCGTACCTTCCTTTTTTGATTCCTGAAACTCATATTGTAATTGACAATAACTACAATGATACCTTCTCAAAACATGAAAAATTATCAACTGCCAGCTCACGCTAATAAACCCATTTAAAACAACTTCTTAAGACATAACCTTTAAGCGTTTTTGCTTTATAGCATAATGCAACAAATACTCTTTTGTAGAACTAGGGCTCCCTCTGCTGTTAATATGGAAGTAAAAACCAAGACCTAACTACCCACATGCTCCTGAAACAGACCCTGATTTTAAATTTAGCAATAGCAAGGTATAAGCATGATGGAAAGACTGCTATTTGGATAGATGCAAGGTTTTAAGGTAGGACTGACAGGCTCATGTTACCCACATCGAACATGTGACTTGCAGAAAACTGACTCCACAATCAGTAAGATTGTAAAGTAGGTATTCAGCACTGGGCAGCACGGGGGTAGTCCCACCAAAGTCGTGCGCCCCTGACGCAGCAACTTGCCTTGGTTATATGCAGTAAAGAGTTACATATGCATGAAGTTTCACAATACGCCTATACATATTCATAACCTGTCCATGTTTCATATTAAGATTAGTTCCACGGAGTCATTTCCATAAACTTCTCCCATCTGCACTTCCGCAGTACCTTGTGGTGGTGGGCGCTGAGGGTTGTGGGGATGAAGTAAGATGTCTTCATCAGCGTTGAACTTTTCACCTCATCTCTTTGCACATGCTCTATGAGGCCTTGGTCACAATCTGGGCCATAAGGTTGGTTTGGTCTGGTTCTCGGGGTCTTAGTGGCTCCTGTTATCTCGAGGCCTTGTATGTTTGACATTCTTTATCTTGTTCTTTTGTGAACAGTCCTCCTTATCTCTGAGCCCTTGGTCAAAGTCTGAACCATGAGGTTGGTTTGATCTGGTTCTCGGGGTCCGAGGGGCTCCTGTTATCTGGAGGCCTAAGCGCAGCACAGGCACAGTACATTGCAAATATAGCACATATTCATTCTTAATCAATCGCTCCCTAATTTCTAATCCCATATTTCAGTCCCTCCTTTTCTGGAAAATCTAGTAAATTCTTTAACTTAATACACCCAATCTCTAAGATATGTGTCCCTCAATGCCTTGCCATGTACTTTCATCAAGGAAGCTAATATCGCCATTCGTTGTAACATTTTCCAATTCCAAACAAGTATTACAAAAGATAATATTAAACTTATACCAACTAATATAAATAAAACAATAATTGGGTGACATAATGTGTTCAAAATCCCAGTTGTAGTTGATGACCATCCAAAGAGTGTGTCCCAGCAGTTGTGATTTGTGTCTTGTTTTACTCCTTAAGTAACTTGTGATACATTGTGTTGTTAGGCTTCATCAACTGGTGGGATACCACTGGTGCCAAATAGAGAAAGTCACACCTGACAATTCTAAAAAAGTTACAAATACAAAAGTTAGAATGATTTATTGATTTATTTATTTTTTGCTAGAGAGTTATGTTTTCCTTATCTACTTCTACAAAAGCACAAGCAGTTCTTAAACATACACAGCCTTGACCAAAATATACAGGCAGTCTTTTGACTAGTATTTGGATGAATTTCAAAGTGGCAAACACCTTGCTCAGTGTCAAGACATATATCCTGAGCATCAATTGTATTGCTTTCACACAAATCCTTGTTGTTCCCGGGTAACACATGATTCTAGATTTACAGACTGCCATTTCCCATTCACCATCCGTGCACATGTTCTGTGCTCTGAAGGATAGAGCCACTAGGATTAAACCACTGTCTCATGGTTTAATCCTAGTGCAATGATGGGGTGGATAACATAAACTGTAGCATTACATATAGTAAGTACGAAGGCAGTAGCCATGTTAACAACAGGATCATAAGTAAAATTCACCAGGGTCTACCAAGACTGGAACTTCTTCTCAAAATCATTGGCATTGTCCCAGTCACTGGAAAAATGCTTCCACTTCCTTCCCTAATGATCAAGGCAGCCGTTACCTGCAACCATAACTGTGCTTGCATACAACTAAGAGCCAAAGATACATTATCTTGAACCATACTAAGTGCATCTATTATTAGTTTGTAGTCTTGGTCTTCAGCCTTTTCCCATCTTGGTAACACCTTTGAAACTTGCCATTGGCTAGTTCCCAATGCCAATAAGGATGACTGTAGGGGCTGTTAATTATCTGGCACTCTATTTTAATTTCATCCCCTATGGTTCTTTAGTGTGTTCATTCTTCTCCTAATTTTTGCCACTCTGTTAATGTATATAAATGGCCACCATTTGTTCACCACATAACCACAACTGCTAACTTTCCATTAATTCTCTTATCCTCCGTTGTTACGGCTTCAGACCAAGGCCACTCACCATCCTCTATTATCATAGAGGCACCTTCCAATTCTTGAATCACAATTACGACTATAAGCCACAAAAATAAAACAATTCTGTTAACGACATTTTCTGCAAGTTATATTACTAAATACTCCTGACCATAATGTCCTCATTTTGCTCAAGTGAGCTTTAGTTTCAACTCACCGTTACCCAGGTGAATCCAGGCACTCTGTTCCTTGATCTTAATTGCGGTGAAGGTAGTAAGAAGCACCTGGTATAGTCCTTCCCGCTGTGTTTTCAAAGTTTTTTTCTACAAGAGACTTAGTTACCTCTCGGGCTTTGGCAGTCCTAGTGGGGAAAGCCTCTGGCCATCCTGAAAAGGTATCTGTTAACACCAGTAAATATCGACACCCCCCTTTTCTTGGAAGTTCAGAAAAGTCAATTTGCCACCGTTGACCGGGCCCATGGCCTTTTCCAATTTGACCCAGTTTTGGTTTGGAGGTGTTTTTGGGGTTAGTCTGGAGACAAAGATCACATTGTTAAGTTATCTGAGTAATGGTAGCATATAAATTCCTGGCAATAATTTTTCCAATTAGATAGTTATACAAAGCATGTATTCCCCAATGTGTTTTCCACTGTTCTGCCTTTACCAGTGACCACAATAAATTGGAAATGACTTCCCCTTCCCTTCTTTGGTAACAGCCCATCCCTCTTGGTTATATTTTCCCTTCTGACTTTTGATTAATTTTCTATCCTTTTTGTTATATACAAGCTTACCTTCAAGAGGAATTTGCCTGTCTGGAATCAGGGCTCCCTCAGTAGCCACCTCACCTTCTGCTGCTTCTTTTGCCTCTCTGTCTGACAGATCATTTCCTTCCTCCAATTCTGAGCTCACCTTTTGGTGTGCCTTAATGTGCATGATTGCTACCTTTTCAGGCAGCTGAACTGCTTCCAATAAACTCATTATTGAGTCTGTATAGATGTTTATTTTCCAGATTCTATTACATCTTTGCAAGTGGTAACTGCATACCCAGCATGTCATTTTCCGCTGATGATGTAGCTGCTCCCATATTTCCACATCATCAAAAGGAGTGTCCTTCAGATCTGGACAGCTGGAGTAGGTAGGTAGCTCCTGGTGGTCTCCAGGCAGTCATGGTGTACTGGCTCCCCTTGGTTTCTGCTGATTTCAGGAACCTTTGTGGGGAAAGCCAGTGACCTCCTTTCACTTCCAGCACTGTGGACACTGTGAGACACTAGCACAGTTATTTTCTGTCCCAAGGTGAACTTGCATGCTTCCTGGATATTTAGCACCACTGCTGCAACAGCTCTGAGGCATCCCAGCCATCCCTTGGCAGCAGCATCCAGCTGCTTAGTAAAATAAGCAACTGCCCTTCGATATGGGCCCAGGTCCTGTGCTAATATTCCCAAGGCTATCCCGTTTCTCTTGGGAGAAGAGGAAGAATTATTTATTTACATCTGGAAGTCCCAGAGCTGGAGCTGACATGAGAGCTTTCTATAGTTGGTCAAAGGCTCGCGTGGCCTCCTTTGTCCATTTGTGCCATTTGCAATGAGCACATACAGCAGTTTTACAAGCAATCCATAATTATAGATCCACAATCTGCACCACCCCATCATTCCCAAAAAAGTTCACAGTTCTTTTATTGTCTTGGGTTTCAGGGTTTGACATATAGCTTCTTTACGATCTTGCCCCAAGGCCCATTGTCCAGCACTAACCTCATAACCCAGGTAGGTCACCTTCTGCTTTACCACCTGAGCCCTGTACTCCCATAAAGTTTAGGAGGCTTACCGTCCAGGCCACACATGCTTCTTCTGTCTGGGTAGCTATTAGGAGGTCATCTACATACTGCAACAGCCTTCCTTCTCCTGATGGGGCTTCTTAGGTCTCCAAGTCCTTTGCAAGTTGCTCTCTGAACAAGGTGGGTGAATTCTTAAAGCCCTGAGGCAACCGTGTCCATGTGAGCTGTGTTTTGCACCCACTCTTAGGGCTTTTCCAATCAAATGCAAAGATTTTCTGTCTGGCTTCATGGAGAGGGAGGCAAAAGAAGGCATCCTTCAGGTCTAAAAGGGTAAACAAAGTTAGCTCTGGTGTTGAGCCAATTATCAATTATCAGGCTAATTCCTTCTCTATCTTCCATTTCCAAGAGGTACTGTCTGTTATAAATGAAGATACAACTCAATCTGAATTTAGTAATATTTATAAAAGGCAATTAAACAGCGCTGGGTGCATGGGGAGTCTACGCTCTGGTTTCACATGCAAGCATGGAAAGCTCCACTCAAGGAAAATTAATCCCACTCTATTAACTGTCTCTGCATTAGCTGCAGCAGGTCTTAATTAAAAGTAGTAATGAAACAGGCCCTTGATACTTTTTGTTATTTTTTAAAACTAGACTAGAAATACTTGGTAATGTATTTCTATAGAAACCTCTATTTTTAGAAAATTGTGGCTTACCTATAAAAAAGCAGCTTTTGGTGTTTAGCTTGTTTCTTTAGTTAAGTAAAATCTTTAAGTATGACTTAAAAAAATACAGCCTTTAAAAAGAATGCGTGAATGATCAACATAAAAAGGCACAATCTCAAATATCAAAGTTGAATTCAGTGATCCAACTCAGGTCATTCTCCAATTCTATGATTCCATGACAGTTACCCATTTGATGTGATGGAAGCTGTCGAGGGAGTGTGTCTCTGAGAGAAGGCTGAAAGAATTTTAGTAGATAAGATAGGCTAATGGGCATGTAAAATGAAGCCTGTAATACACAATAAATGTTTGTTCATTGTCTTTTGTATTATAAAAACAAGGAGTTCTGTTTGAGGAACGGGAGTTGTGAAAACTCCCTGCTGAAGTAAGGAGCTGTATAATGCTTGGCTAGACACTATGAAAATTCTTTTGCTTAATGTAACAAAAAGAGAACCCCCTCCCCTTCTCTCCTTCTGCATCTCAGTTGCCTCTTTTGTTCAAAGACACTGCTGCAAAGCTCATGTAACCATCTCCTGATAAATTGCTAAACTAGTGTATCAACATACATGCCTTCCTGTCTCACGCTGGGCCAACATGACCAAATAAAAAAAGAAGTTGAACCACAACGCCGAGGAAGACTACGGCCTTCATCTTCACGACCACCAGAGGGACAGAGACAACCCCCTAGCAACAGTGCGCGCAGTCGCAGAATATACCAGGATGTGCTGCGTAATCCTGGAATTACCAAGATATAAAAAGGGACCCTGGCGGGGGTGAGGTGCGCGCCATTGGCGGAGCCGAGACTCCCCAGCCGCCCAGCTCTGTTTTGCTTGCTGTTGCTTACTCAATAAATTCCTTTCTATTATTAATGCAATGCTCTCTGAAAATTAATTAAGGGGGCAACTTATAACAAAGCCCAAAGAAGTTTAGTAAATAAGACAGGTAAGGGACATGTACTATATCTTCTGCTCCCTATTGTGCAAAGAAACTGAGGCAGAAAATTCTGGGATTCCTCATGAACAACAGTTCCTCATAGAAAACAGGAAACACATTTCAAGTACCAACTGAAACCTAATCTGCAGTTTAAGTAGAAGCTGAGAAGCTTATAAATCTGCACTGAGATGAGAGGTCAACCAGCGGTGATGAGAAAGACTCACTAATCTTCATCCCCACGACCCCTGGCGACCACTACCAGAAAACATTGTGTAAGCGTGAATAGGAGGAATCTATGAAAATGACTCCCTGGAACTAATTTTAATACAAAGCTGGGATAGGTCATTCATATATATAGGCATCTCGAGAAACTTCATGCATATGTAACTCTTCACCACATATAACCAAGGCAAGTGCCGCATTGGGGTGTACACGACTTCGGTGGGAAAGTATGCCTCCATGCTGCCCAGCACTGAATAAACATACCTACTTTACAGTCTTACTGAGTGTGGAGTTTGCTTTCCACACATCACCTGCAACAGCCACTTTGACTAGATACTAGAGTGACTTTGTACCAAAATGAATGTACCAGTCTGATGAAGGCTGTCTCCTTTTGTCAATTTCCTACACCTTTGGTTTCTTTCCTGAGAGGGCCAGACCTCATGACAGAGGGGCAGGAAGCAGTATCATTTCATTCTTTTTTAGTCCTAATTGCCAACCACAGATTGAACTGGAAAGGTGTGGTAAAAGCATGGCAAGTTATTCTTTGGGGAGTCACAGCTGAACAGATTGTGGAAATAAGTCAAGGAAGCATGTGTGGGAATGAGAGAGGGAGTTTTGTGAAACTTCATATATATGTAACTCTTTACTGCATAAAACCAAGGCAAGTTGCCGTGTCAGGTGTGCATGACTTTGGCGGGACTACCCCCCCCGTGCTGTCCAGCGCTGAATAAACATACCTACTTTACAATCTTACTGATTGTGGAGTCCATTTTCTGCAAGTCAGGAAGCATAACCAAAGCACTGCCTCCTCCACTACCCCCCCTCCTTTTTTTTTTTTTTTTTTGAAAACAGATGAAGGCGCTGCTGAAGCACTATGATATTATTATCAAGATACAATTATGGCAAGCTGCACCAATAAAGACAAACGGGCACACCAAAGCAAAACTCTTTCTACTGGCCCAGTAGCAGCTTACCTGGTGTAAGGTAAGCACCCTTCAAGGAAGAGGAGCCACAGGGAAGGCTGGCCTGGTCTAGCCTGATTTGGGCTCCCTGAGCATTGATCAGGTGTTCTCGAAAAGGGAGCTGTAATTCCCCACATGCTCTTCTCAGACCACCACCACTGCTACAGCTGCAGTCATGTTACAGAAGCTGAACTGCATGCGGGTTCACCAGCCAGACAGGTCTCAAGGAGATAAGCTCACTGACCAAGAGCTCGGGCAACGCTGCCCACGGCAACCTGCTGAAGAACCATCCCGCTGCGCAGCGGGAAGTTTTTTCCCCCGTGAGCTGCTCTGTCCAGCACGGAGCCTTCAATATCGGGGCAAAGAACCATTTCGACGTTTGGGGGAGAGACGGGGAGCAACCCCCTGAAAGAAAAAGACCCCAGTGAGGGAACACAGCCCCCTCCACTATCGTTCTTGCCGGGGCCGAGCGGCCTCCGGGGCAGCCTCCGAGGTGGCCTCCGGTGTGCCCCACACGGCTCCCCGAACCCCCTCTGCGAAGCCCCGCGTTCGGCCGTGCATTGGCAGCGTTGGCGCAGGCGCAGCGCCTGGCGCCCGCCCTCAGCCATGGCGGACGAGGAGCTGGAAGCGCTCCGGCGGCAGCGGCTGGCCGAGCTGCAGGCCAAGCACGGGGTAAGGCGCGGCTGGGGAACCCCGCTCCCTGCCGCCGTGGGGTCTGTCCCGCCGCAGCCCTCACCAAGGCGGGGACGGGCGCGATGTTCCCCTAAGTGAAGGCTCCGGGCACAGGCCGGGTCAGGCGGCAGCGGCCTGGCGGTCCCTGCGCTGCGGCCTCGAGGTGCTGGCGGGGGGCCCCTGGTGCTGCTGCAGCGGGAGCAGGAGGTCCCTGAGGGGCGTTGCCTGCCCCGCCAGGCCCCGCACGCAGTCTTTGCCCGCCTTTGTCCCCGCCACCCATCCTTTCAGTCACATCTGTTTTGTGAGTGTCTCAGATTTCCCGTTCTGCTCTCACACTTTGAAGTGTCACCTGTAAAATTTGAGGTGTAGATGCAACGTTAGGTTCAGGTGAATCTCGTTATTACTTCTGAATAGTTACCTGCCAATTTAGTCCTGAAATTCTCTGATAGGATTGTGTTTTCTTCTGCATTGATAAATGCAAAGCATTGCATTGCATTTCTTGCTTTAAAGGATTTAATATCTTTGTTTTCTTGGCTTCAGGGAAGTTTATTGTCTTAGATCTAAACGTGAGGCTTTTTAATGTCCAAACCTAGAACAATCTGTGGCTAGATCCAGTAGCAGCAGTCACCAGACTAGTTTGCATTACTGCTTTGTGAGGAAAGAAACAACTAGCATGGCATGTGTATTTGCTAGGGCAGTAGATTTTTATTTCTAGGATCTAGTTTGTGGTCAGGCAGGTTTGGCTGACAATGATTTCTACTAAAATACTTAAAGTTGTCCTGTGTCGAATGTTCTTGAATTATAGTATTTTATTCTGATCTCATTCTTTAGGATTCTTCTGCTGATCCGTCGCAACAGGAAGCAAAACAGAGGTATAAATGGGAACTGTTGACTTTCGGTAGTGTCTTAAATCTAATAGTTTTGAATCTTTTCTTAACTTCTTTTTTAATATTGTGTTTCTTTGGAATACTCATCTGATTTTTTTGATCTTGGAAAAACACCAACAAAGAAACAGAAATATGAGAGATTTAAGAAGGGAAAAAAAAAAAGTAAATTTTAATTTTTCCAAAGTAAAATCATATGTTTGAAGAGCCAGACTTCTGTGAGAAGTTGAGATGAGAGCACACAGTTGGGGCTTGTATTAACTGAAATACTGAAAATAAAACAAGTAAAATTCCGTTTTTGTGAACACCTATGCAAGTAAGTACATGAAGACTTACTGAAAACTGCTAAATAAATGATGAGGTTTAGTTCTGTCTTGGAGTTGCACAGACTGTTCGTTATTCATGCTCTAAAAAACTACCTTAGGTGAAATTCTAGATGGAAATGAATTGAGAATCTTTACGGGGGTAGCATGGCTTCCGTTTTTCTACCAGGATGTAATAATCAACTTTAATAAGGGGTAAGTAGTAAACTCCATCTCAATTTCTTGCAAGATGCTGTCAGCTATATAGTAACTTTATTGCTGATGTATGTACAGCTCTCCATGACAGAAAATGCTATAGAAGAAACCATATAAATGTAGGGTTTGAAGGGACTTCAGAACGTCACTTAAATGAATGGAAAGTCTTCTGTAAATTTTATTGTATTGCACATATTATTTTAGGTGTTTGAAATCCCACTTTTAATGTGTAGCTAATTTTTTGTTACAGGGAAGCAGAAATAAGAAATACTATTTTAGCTCAAGTTCTCGATCAAGCAGCACGTGCGAGATGTAAGTATCCAATAACTTTCTAATAAAGACTTCTCACCTAGTGTACTCAGTGCTGCTCAAATCAAGAACATATGCCTGTATAGAGGCTAGAATAGAAAACGTTGAGGTGGAAACCACTACAGCTTTTTGATTGGTGATACCAATGAGGGGGGTGGTTAACTGATGTCTGAATGACATTAATCCAACTTTTTTGAACTAATAGTAGGAGCTGTAGTGATTCAAAATTAGTTAAGAACAAGCATTTAAAGAAAGAAATATGTAAAAAATACAGCTTTTTTTTTTTTTTTATATGTCTTACATTGAAGAAGGGATTTTGATTTATATTTCACTACCTGGGCATGAAGTCAGTTTGATAAGGACTTTTGTCACTTTTTAGTTACTAGTGAAGCTATTCAGGTATGAATGAATAGAGCCTGTTTTTATTGCAGTGAGCAATCTGGCACTTGTGAAACCAGACAAAGCAAAAGCAGTAGAGAATTACCTTATACAGATGGCAAGATATGGACAGCTACCTGGAAAGGTGAGTTATGGCATATTTTTTTTTAATTTTCTCACATACATCCATTTTCAAACCTAATTCCTTCAAAAATATTGAATGTATTTAATGTTTGCAAATTAACTGAAAAAATGCAATTAAGAACTTCTGAAGGCTATTACAAAATTCTATCAAACACCTTTTATAAGAAGAGAAAGTGAATTCATTTTTTTGTTATTAAACATCTCTCAGAATGTATTACTTCTTTCCTAGATAACAGAACAAGTTTTGATAGAAATACTTGAGAAAGCAAGTCAGCAAACAGAAAAGACAACAACAGTAAAGGTAAGCTTCATTTCCTAAATATATATTTTTAAATAGTTAAAAAGAGAGCAGAAAAACTGCATGTAGTGTACCACTTCGGTTCAGCATAGAAGTGAACTTCTTATTTACCATCACTGCTACACACACTGATAAGTATTGGGATTGTATTATAGAAGTCCTTCTCAATAGTCTAATTTGCAGATATTAGCACTGGGATATTGGTGTTTTGTTGCGAGACAGACTGCTGTGCTTTTGTACTGTACCATTATGCCAGGTGGGGACTGGAAGGTTGTGATGGGGTGACTCTTCTGTTCCCTTGTAATATATTAATAGTTAAGTGGGCAGAGTTTGAAAGGCTTGTTCTATGTTGGGCTTACTGTGCCCCTTGTGTTTTCATTTTGTATATTTCATTTTAGTTCAACAGAAGGAAAGTATTGGATTCTGATGAAGAGGATGATTATTAAATACTACTGTTAGACTGTCTGCCAAGTAAATGGCCTGGAAAAGGGCAACAGTTGTCAGGCAGAATGGAAAACCTGAAAATGTTTACGTTTCTTTACTTTTTTTTAATATAGATACATATAAAGGCCAAACAAATGAACTTGTCTTGTAAAATGGCGTGAGAAGGGGATTTTATAACTTAAACTTCTGTAGTATAAGAAGCCTGAGCAGCGTGGAGTTCCCCACTGCTTCATTAGCATGAGCGTTTTGTTGCCCCTTACTCAGTGCGTAAGCTATGCTTTCAGCACCTGCACACCCTTAACTTACTGTTATTGGACAAACCTTAACATGAAGACAAGTTAAGTGTAAGGCTTGGAACAGCCAGTCCCTCTAGGAGTTTAAAAGACTTAGCTCCAGAGTCTATAAATTACAAACTGTTAGAAACAAGATTTTCAGAGCCCCTGAAGGAAGCCTCTCCAGCAACTCTCTGACTCTAAAGTCTTCACTGGAAATTTATAAAATAAAGTGAAAGTTTCAAAGTGGTGATGATTGGTGTGTGGATCAGAGGGCGTCTTCTCAGGCAGTCTGTGTAAAATTGTTACCAACCATAACTGAACTGTTTCCCTATAAAATAATCAAGCTATCTCAAAAAAAGCAAGTTAAAATTAACTGTGTAATATAGCACTGTTCAGACACTTGTTGTATATTCTTAAAACTACCTCCATTTTGTGAAATGGCTGGAGGGTTTCCTATCTTTAAAAAAAAAAAAAAAAAGGCAGTTTTCCTAAATTTTCTGCAACTCTGCATGCATGAAGTAAAACTTGTGCTGTACATTTGTTCAAAAATATGGTTATGGAAAGATGATAAATACTGTAATGTTGTGCTGATAAACATTCTATTACCACAAAGCCTTTTTCTGACATTATTTAATAGAAACATGTATGATCTCAACTGCAGTGCTTTTTTTTTTTGGAATGGAATAAAATTTTTTCAAGTGAGCATTAATGTGTGTGTTCTTCATCTAGTGCAAATGTGGTTAAAAAGTATTTAAACAATTATTTTTGTCTGGTTTGGAGTAGACTAGTTGTTTTTTGTTTGTGTTTGTTTACAACGAGGTTTCCTTAACTTCAGTAATTTCATGGGAGTATGCTAAATTACTTAGACTTTAAAATGACCATTTATTAGTGAAGATTTTCACAGATTGTTGAAAGGTTTTCTCTTTGGGTGTATCTTAAGTATCCATGTTTCATGTTCCTTTTCCCAAGTTCATTACATTCTACTTCATTAAGTTTTATTGCCTTGTTGTTCTTCTAAAAAGGCTGGTCTGGAATCTCAGTTACCAAAAACAGAAATAAACTGGACTGTACAGTAACATGCTTTGCAGACAAATCATAACAAGGTTATGAAGTTGATTTTAGCATGTTTATACTACAAATTGATGGGTAAAGCTTCCAGGGGTGCTCCCTTCTAATCCTATTCCAGTTTAGCCTTTAGTCATCATATCTCTGAATGTTGTTTAATTGATAAGCTTGTTTAAGCATGTCAAAGGAATGTTGTGAACTATCTCATTTACCTGAATCAGTTGTTAGGCATTATCTGGAACTGGTCAGTAAGCAATCCTTTTTTATTCATAAACTATATGTCCAAAATGCTTGGAAATAAGCTTTATCCTAGACTGAACATTGAAGTAAAAGTGAGGCAATTGCCTGGTCACTTAAATAGGTGTGGGTTCAACAGGACAACTGTTTTGATACAGTAACAACAGAAAACACAAATTAATTCCTGTGAATTTGAACTTTTTCTACAAAACTCTAAAGAAAAAATGTATTTGCATGTTTGCTATATTACAGTACAGATTTTGTTAAAAGCTACTGTAGGCAATAAGCACCAAGTTAGCATTAAGTTGCATTAGTAAGCTATTGTTGGTATGTGTGTAAATTTATTTCGTTTGAGGGGATAAAAGTTTTTCAAAGGTAAGTACTAGTTTAACATGTGGCCAGTTCCTGTAAAATATATCAGAAGTACTTTTCCTATTTAACCCATTTCCTTATATTGGTATAGTTTTTGGCTTAATGTTTTACACTTGTGTGTAAACTTGTGTGTAAGTGTGCCACTTTCAGTGGCATCTATACTACCCACAAATGTAATACTATTAAGTTGACATGGAGATTTGTGGCACTTTGGAACATCGGTGTTCCTACATTCATGCTCAGTGACTGCTTATTGTGGATTATCTCTCTGTCGTGTTTAGCTCCATACAAAAGCGAGTTTAAGATGACTAGAACCTTAGGTCTTCCTCAGGTAGGCAGTTGCAGGAGTATCCCTGTATAGCAGGTACATGCATACTTGTCTAATCAGATTAAATTTTAAGAGTAAAATCAAATAATTATATAGTCATTCATATCAAGCTATTGCAGCTATTTCATTGCTTGCACAGAGTACACAAAACATCTTATGCTTCAAAGATAAGAATAATTTAACGTCTAGCTTTCCATGATCTATTGCAGTTAAAAGTTGTTTTTAATAGAAGGAAAAAAAAAAATCAGAGTTCACATCCTCTGATACTTACCTCTAACACTTTTCAAAGGTATTTAATAACCTATCTCACAAGTCATTCAAAAGCTCCTCAACTAGACTACCATTATTAGGGAATAAGTAAACAGACTTGACACTGAATTTACTGTCACTGTGCTGACTCGTAGTTAGGGCAGTATAATCTGTACATAGTAGCATACTGTACGTAGTAGCATAGTCTCACTGGTATTAAAAAGCTATTAAGCTGATTTTTCTTATCTCTATTGCCAGGGAATCTTGATACAAGAATCATTTAGTTAAAAGATTATACAATTAAGATAAACTAATTTCTCAATATTTAGTTTGGAAATTAGATCTATAAAAGTTTAAGTAAAATTTAGAAGTAGTATCTAGGCATTTCAAAAATAGCATTGCCTGGCTTTAAGGTAATAATTCTTGTTTTTATTGTAGGTAAGTATAAGTGACTTACTCTAAGACATAAGGAAGAAAAATCTCTTTTTGGTTCAATCTCTTTTTCCTCTTGCTCTTTTGGCTTGCGATAGCTGAACATCAATCCTACCATTTTCTTTTTGTTAATGGGAAGGTGGAGCAGGAGAAGAAAGTTTTAAGTGAAAATGTTCAGTTTTACTAACAATTCTGTATTGTGCACCTCTATGCCTTAAATCCAAAACCATACAGCCTTGTAGCAGCAGTAACTATATATCCATTAACTAGTTGTAATACTATTATCTACTAGAAATCTATGAATGTAGGGCAGAAGAGGGAAGAAAGTACTATTGAACTTGAGAGTAAATTCCAACAGATTCCTCAATTTACAGAGATGTGAGGTGAACTCTTCAACTGTCCACAAAAACAAATGGAAGTAAATCTCCATAAAAGATTCAATGCTTTAAATAAGCACTCAAAGAAAACAGTGTTTTTAAGTATTATTTTACTAGCTTTTTCTTCCCATCTTTTGGCACAAATCCAAGGCACATTAGAAAAATCAGATAAATTCATAAATTATTAGAAATATAAACACATGACCTTCAACTACAAGTGTCTGTATGTGCTCTTAATGCACGTTTTATCTCTTCAATTAAAAAGTTACTTGAAAAAAATCACCGGTATGTCCTCCAGCTTTGTACTTTGCCAGGCAGTTTACAGATATTGCAGCTAAAAGGAACAGAATTATTCATACAAATATTTTATGAAATAAAATGCAAGCTGGATGTGATGAGCCAAGAATGAAGAATACTGCACTTAAAACTGCACTTGTACAATTTACACATTCTCCTCCCATAATCAAACAGTAGAAAATGAAGTCCAAATCTAAGCAGTCAATTCAGTTACGAGCTTTCAATTCTTCAGTCATCGCACCTAGGAATGGTGTAATACCTGACATATTCCAACAAGTGCATACTGATATGAGAGGTACCTTTCAAAAATGGAAGTCTACCTGTTTAAGAAACAGTCCATAACAGGTTTTTAAGCAGCAGTTTTGTCTGCAGATGTTACCCAGGTTCAGAATCATGAATATTTGTGCATTTTTTTGAATGACTTGCTTTAGAGGAAGAAAAAAAATGTGTGTCCTTATACATGCTTGTTTCTGCACATTTTCTAATTAGGCTGTGAACAGTGAATCCAAAGTTCAGGTTCACAAGAGTTCTCTACTTTTCTCCGCTGTCTTGGCTCTTAAAAAGAACTTCATCTTTAATTTAATGCATATTTTATCTCTTCAATTAAAAAGTTATTTGAAAAAAAATCAAGATCCAACACAGGTGAGCATTACAAAGAAATTAGCAACGATTAGTTCCCTTCACATTAATAGCATGTATAAATGTCTTACATGGTGTCACAGATGTTACAGACTACTGTTTTCCCAGCTACTAAAATATACAGAAATATATACTATAATGGTTTGTAATATTACAATAAAAATATAAACATTTCATTTACCTCTGGCAATAAATAGTTTGTTATCCAATATATCTTTATATATATAAATACATATATATATTTATATATATTTATCCAATGTAGTGGTAAAACCTGAAAATGCAAAAATTATTCAAAGACTTCTAAAAACAAAGGGGGTGACTAAAAAATACAATACAAGATTTGGTTTGGTTTACTCTTACATGCAGTTTTTTTAGTAAGTGCTAAGTAGAATAGGAAAGTAATTTTGCTGTCTACCTCTCAGTACTTCCCTGTTGAGATCAGAAATGATTTGTTTGTGTAGTTACCTCCAACATTAACAGTCTTTGAAAGTGCTAGGAACATTCTGTTTCTGTTGAAGAGTCATCCTTGTGTTCTGTTCTGAAGGCATAGCTTGCAATCGTCACTGAATTCTTTGATACGCAGCAAAGGAATATAGAAATTAACACCACCTAGTTCCTCAGCTTTTGACATCAAGTTTGCACTTCCTTGTCAGTGTTTGGAAAGCAAGTCATCACAGCAGTCTCTTGATTGTGAAATACGTGGATTTCTAGGGCCAGATAAACTATTGTCACTGACATTCTCTGCTGAAAGCTGTACGTTAACAGTGTGTCTTCGGTGCATTAATTTACTCCTTTGAGGAGCTTCTAGCATGTCATCATGTTTCACAAACCCACCAAACCATCCTGTGTCAGTCATTTTAACTTTGCTCTGGTCCAGTGTTTCAACAGATTTTAACTTGTTTTTGTCAAAGCTTTTAATAGCTAACTGTGAGGACAGAAAAATGGTACATTAAAAGCATTGTCTAGTTTCTTCATTACAAAAATGTAAATGAATGTCGTGTTTCTTGAATATAATTACCACATTAATTTAATGGTATTCTCAACACTGAGAACACAGCCAAGGATTAGAAATAGCATACTTTGTAGGACAGATATTATCTTCAGTCTAGATGTGAGGAAACGAGAAGAGACCAACCTGCCCCAGGCTACATATAAATCAGTACCAGAACTGAAATAGAAGCATTTCACTGCATTATGCCAGTATGATCCCTAACTCTTCTGAATAGCTTTTATAATACAGGTCTCAAGGTACCGTAACAACCATTTCTCTTAATGTTAAGAAATAAGTAAGCAGCAATACAGACAGGACAGTGCAGAACTATGTCCAAAAGCCAAACTGTCTGCTTCCAGATCCTCTCTGTCACGGAAGACACCCCTCTACTGCCTCTTAAAGACTCTTTTTGGTTATTACAACTATTCTCATCTTCCATTTCTGTAATTGCTCCTAATCTTTCCTTTTTAAAGATGACAGCCTTCCTTCATTACTGGTCACTTTGCAAATGTTAACTAAGATTTAAAAAAAAAAAACCAGTAAGAGGCTAAGTATGCTAATGACAGATTTTCTAAGATAAGAATTAAAGGCAGAAATCATGATAGCCTTTTACTGAAATAACAACAACAATTTTGAAAAAGTTTCAGAAGGACATTACGTATGACTAAAACCACTAACAATTCAGACCTGTATGGCTCGTAAATTCAGAGAGCCGTGACAATCACACATATTAAAAGTGCTACATATCAGTTGCTTTTTGACACCTGCTATATTTGCATGACATACTGCCTTCAGTGATCCACAACTATAAAATTTAAATGCCATGTTTAATTAAGTAGTGGGATGTTATCATTAATACTAGAAAGAACAAGTAAAATATTCAATTTTTATAACATTAATTTGGCATTCCCAGGGTTCTTCGCAAATGTTAAATCTCATAAGGGATCCATGAAATAGAACAGTATTCTATTTCATAGATAGAGATGAAAGGCAAAGACCTGTAAAGAGGAAGTACATGGTCAAGGGCAGCATCCAGCAGTTACTCCACCCAACCATAGATTAATTAATCACATGATATATTTGTGATACAGCTGACATTGCAACATGTAGCTTGCTATTTCCGTTGCAAACACTCTCCGCCTAGAAGTAGATTTATCATACAAACCCCAGTTTTAATTAACTGAGTTTTCTGCCCTGCCAAGAGCACCTCTGCTTGGCTACAGCTGTTCTCAAAAGATGCAGTTTTTCAAGCATTGGTATATCCTAGATTTTGCTGGACAAGAAAGAGAAAACAAGACAGAGGTGAAGCGCGCAATAAGATACTTAAGAGGTTTAAAAGGAAGAGTAAGAAGCTTCAAATGGTATAGAAGCACTGCTGAAGTTCAGACAAGGATAGAACATTATCTTTTTAGCAAACAGGACAGAACTTTCACAACTCTCTGACCACCAGTAAAGTTATACGTATCTACATTAATAGCAGATAAAACAAGTATTAAACAAATAATTCAAGTAAGTGTTTCCTCTTACCTGATGCAATAATTCATAGTCAAAATTTGGGACACTTTTATCTCTTGTTATTGTTCTCCATAAATGGTTCCCTCTAAAACATATTAAAAAAATAAATTTATCTTCGTAAAGAAACATACTTCCAAGTCTTTTCACAAGTCTTGATCACTGAAAATCCACAAGGTGGCACTGTCTCAACATAGAAGGGCTACAATATTTTTTTCCTGAAAAATATCAGCCTTCTACTATTCCCTGTATTTTAATCGCAGAATATACATTGAAGTTTAAAAAGATCATAGCAAAACCCAACCTCTGAGTGAAGCACTAAGAAAATATTTTTAACAGTCTGGCTCAGAAATTCCTGATTTATAGTACACCAAGTACCAATGCAAAAACAATTTTAAATACGTTTGCAAGTACTCCTTCACGGGCCAGGTTTTCCCCTCCCTCAAGTACAATAAATGTATTTCCGAGGAAGTTTCTATACTTACTTGTTAAATCTGTTAATTGATTGGACCAGTTGATGTTGTCTGCTTAAGGGATCATTGGCTTTCTCACATGGCTTAGAATTCACTAGGGATTGAAAAGAACAAGTAGATAAAATTACAGGCACACTTAAGTTTTTTTTAAAAAATCAGTTCTGAATGAAAAGTGATATCTCCTGACATTGGATTTAAACTTTTACAGTAAAACTGTAATAGTAGTAACTTGAATCAGTCATCATTTCTCTTTGGAAACTTCGAAGCATTTTAAGTTCTGTGACAAAGCATTCTTGATCAGATTATCATGACTGGCCAAGCCTTTGTAGACACTATATAATTCTGGACTTTGAGAATCTTAATTCCAGTTTTTACAAACCTGAACTAACATACATGTGCTATTCCACCTCCTCATTAATATTACTTACTCATGTTTTCTACTGGTCTTTTTAAAACTATTCCTACACTATTTGAAAGGACTGTCTCAGTCTTTGGCATCAGTATACAGTGATAAATTTTAACAAAATATTTACATTCTTTCTTCAGGAATCAGACAACAGTTATTATGAAAAGTCTAACTAAAATGTGTGTATGCCAAAATGAGCACTACTTCTCCTTATTTTCCCTACTTCCTGGTCACACAGCCTCATTCCCTTCTTTCCACAGTTGTGGTGGCAACAGACCCTTTGCTATGCTGAGTTATCTAGCTCAGCTCAAAACTTGTTACATCTCTTTCCCCACGTTAGTGAACTATATCAGCTGGGAAATCATCTGAGAAACTTCTGAGGCAGCATAAGGAAGCAGTGGATAAGGAGAACCAGAAGCTGAGGGAGGAGGTGGTGATGGACCAGGAGTAACACCATTTCTTCTAAGCGAGCCATTGCATCAGCTCGGCTGTGCTGTCAAACTGGTACCATGTTTCTCAACATATTTGCTTAGACTGTACTATATATGCTGCCATTTATAGAAATACCTTCTGCAAATCTTGCTTGTTGGCCTAGAAAGCTTTGTAGCTCTTAATTTCTGTCGTATAACCTGAGAGACAGTAACAAATTGAAGTATCGCTCCCTTATCTGTTTAAGGGCAATGTAAATGATAACTACAGGTGATTTAATCTGTTTTACTTTGCACTGAGATGGACAAAATTACATGGTTAATTATATCATCTCAAATGTGCCATGTTTTTTAACGTGAAATGCTTTTGCCTGTAAAATTCCACCCACCATGCACCAAACAAGTGAGAATTGAGTTTGTGGAAGAAAGTCTGCTGAGTTTAGTTATAGTATTTTAGGTGTTCCAGTAATAAACATGAAAAATAGTTTGTTGTTCTTTAATGATATGTAAATCATATCGCCACATATTAATTCCTAAATCTTGTTATTCATACCAGTGGAAATTAGACATGTACCTTTTTTTCTTATCTTGATAGTAGCATGCTGCTCATACTCCTTTTCTCTTTCTGCTGATGTAGGTACATAGCTTGGTGCTGTTTCCAGCAACTTAATGATATTTGAATTCTTAATTTGAAAATTTTCACCAGTATTAAAAAAAAGAAAAAAGGAAAGAAAAAAAAGTATAAATTAGAATTCTAGTCTATTCAAAGCATGTTAACTGCCAAAATGAATTTAACAAACACAAAAGTACCTCTTTATAAATACAAACTTTAAACTGTATCTGTCTGACTAGGGACAAAACCAGTGTTCTCTAAGCTGCATTGTGCCAAAATGCTTTTGTAGTCCTGGATTACTATTTTAAATTACACTATTTACAACTAAGCTATTTATGATTAAATTATAATATACATACTGAAATTGATGCAATACAGAATTCCATGGCCATTATGCTACATCTCAGAAGCTACTTAATGTATAAAGGTAGGGACCATTCATCAAGTCGATTCAGAAGTCTTCGCTAATGATGGGCTGAAAATGTTGTAACAGTTACATTTGTTTTCCTTCTTACATTATGTTTATGGAACATGAAAAAATCTAACCTTGGAAACAAACTTTCTGCACTCACCGGCTCAGCACAGTCTGCAGGGGTACAGTTCCTTTCATTCCTTATGTGTGTCATGGCACCATTCTGAAGCAGCAAGTCTACCAGGGCTTCGTTCTTCCCTATCACAGCCTCATGCAGTGCTGTATTTCCTTTGGCATTAGAAAGGTTAACAGAAGCTCCATGCTGGACAGCAAAATAAAATAGAAGTTACAAAGAAAGAGCAGCATAAAATGGAGATAGCACATTATTATTCTGTTTCTCTCCCCTTTCATTTTCCATGTATCAATGAGAACAATACAACAGCAGCCTTGTGGCTGTATGCAAAAACAAAGCATATGCTAGCAATCACCAGTTCAACAATAAGCCACCTGGCCATATTATTTCCTACTCTCTCACAGCCACAATTTCATGGATAAGCTCATTTCTTTTTTTGCATGTATCTAGTATATATTCCAAGTTTAAAAGAGATCAAAAAAAATCACACAGAATGCAAAAAACCCTATGCAACAGAATCCTAAGCAAGAAAACCTGCCATCTGCCACAGAGAAGTTCCATAAAAACAATAAGCTGTACAATAGCAAAGTAATATTTATCTAATCAAAAGCTATGAATGGAGAGGGTTGACAGAAGTGCGAGAACAAATACTCTCCATTTTTTTCTGAGTAGTTTTGATGGAGAAATGCTTAAAGATATACTAATCCCGAGTACAACATATCACAGATATGTTGTATGTGATAGCACAGATATCACATACAAAAATTCTATTCTGAACATTGTTTTCAGTGATCCTTCTCACCTGTAACAACAAGGCACTAGTCTCGTACTGACCATTCAAGCATGCATAAATTAAAGGAGTATTTCCATATATATCCCTTTTATTTTGTTTAGCATTGTAATCCATCAGACGCTTTACCACCTGTTGGAAGAAGTAACAACTTTTTAATTTAATCTAACCACGATCACACAATGGAAGTCCTTCCCACTTGTCTTATAATATAGTTATTTTTTAACTTAGAATGAAAAAAAGAGATGGAAAAAAAAAAAAGATTAGAGAAAAATCTCACCAAACAGATGGTAAATATAAGCATCTACTACTATCATACCAGTTTTCACATTTCAGTTCTCACATTTCAGTTCTCACACTTAAAAAAAAAAAAAGGCAACTTGAAGAAAGGCTAGAAAATAATAAATAAAAAATACAATGAATATTCATTAACCTAAAAGTTTGTGTTGTATTCTTGTTTCCTTCTTGCTTCTGTAATGTTTTGTCTCCCCATTACCTTCATGATTCTCACAATTTTTACTCCTTGCATTTCTCAGCTCCTTACTCTTAAGCCACCTTTTCTGCATTTTCCTACTTCCAGTCTCCTATCTGCACCTGCTTTTTCCTGGTTGGTATTCTTCCTGTCTCATGCACTTGCTGTTTTGTACTAATATCCTACTCTCAATAGCTCATGCTTCTGCTTCATTGCTATTGCCTCCCTGACCTCAAGTTAGGGATGAGGTTATCAGCTACCCTAAGAGCTCACTTGTCCCATAATCTACTAAAATGAGTTACATTATTGAAAATATAGTAAATATTTAACGGTGTGGCAAACTGAAATTGCCAAGTCTATAGCATCAACAGATGCATACATACCGTCCTTGAAGAGGAAAAAGGGAGGAAGGCAAAGAGAAAACATACAGAAAGATTAAGCTGCACAATGTATGTTTAAATGTTTGATGTAAGATGGTACCTTTACTGGCAGCACCTTCATCAAAACAGTATTTTATACCATTAAGATAAAATGGTTGCCTACTGAAACTGCTTCATTGGAAAGAGACTGACAGAAGATTTTAGAAATGGACAAGAAAAAGCAAACATTAAAATTCATTTAACTGTTACTGGTTTAGTCTCATTGCTAATCTCACAAAACAGCTTTTTGCTGGTGGTTAAGTGTTAAATAGCTTGTATTTAAAGAAGAGGCTTAAATACCTGGAAGTGACCCTTCTGGCAGGCTAAGTGAAGAGGAACTGCATGTTGAGCATTCTTGGCACTGACACTGGCTCCATGTTTCAACAAGAGAGAGACAAGTTCAGAGTGTCCATGCAGTGCAGCCATGTGCAGTGGTGTAAAACCATCTTGGTTTGAAACATTTACGCCAAGTCCATTAGTAGGGATCCTTGCAAATTTCTGTTGAGGAAAATATACAACAAAACTATATAATTAATCATGTTACTTTCTATTGACCAAAGAAACAATCAAAATCCTACTAAGTACACATCAAATGGGCAGACAAACATTACAAAAACTTTTGCTACAGAACTTAATTTGAGACATTCAGGAAAACAGATGGTAAACCAGAGCAGCTCAGTAGCACTTGTCAAGAGAATAATGAGTTTTAGAATAATGAGTTTTATTTTTCTCTCTTTTCTTCCAACACCATAGCTTCTTATATAGAAATTCCAGAAATTCTGTTTCAGAACCACTGAAAAGATGTTGGCCAAATCTCTGTCTCCCACACCTCAGGTATTTATACACATTGATGAGATCCCCTCTCAGTCTTCTTTTCTCCAGACTGAAGAGACCCAGGTCTCTCAGCCTTTCCTCATAAGAAAGATGCTCCAGGCCCCATATCATCTTTGTGGCCCTCTGTTGGACTCTTTCCAGGAGATCCCTGTCTTTTTTTTATTACTGAGGAGCCCAGAACTGGACACAGTACTCCAGGTGAGGCCTGACCAGGGCACAGTAGAGGGGGAGGATCACCTCCCTTGATCTCCTGGCCACATTCCTTTTAATGCATGCCCGGATCCCCATTGGCTCTCTTGGCCACGAGGGTACACTGCTGGCTCATGGTCAACCTGTCATCCAGCAGGACCCCCAGGTCCTTCTCCTCAGAGCTCCTCTCCAGCAGGTCATCCCCCAGCCTGTACTGATGCACGTGGTTGTTCCTTCCCAGGTGCAAGACTCTACACTTGCTCTTACTAAACCTCATTAGGTTTCTTCCTGCCCATCTCTCCAGCCTGTCCAGGTCTTGCTGAATGGCAGCACAGCCTTCTGGCATGTCAGCCACCCCTCGCAGCTTTGTGTCATCAGCATACTTGCTGAGGGCAGACACTATTCCCTCATCAAGGTGAAGATGTTGAACAAGACCAGACCCAGCACTGACCCCTGGGGAATACCCCCAGTCACAGATCTCCAGCCAGACTCTGCGCCGCCGATCACCACCCTCTGAGCTCAGCCAGTCAGCCAGTTCTCAACCCACCTTACCGTCCACTGTTCTATCCTACACTTCCTCAGTTTAGCTATCAGGATGTCATGGGAGACAGTATCAAAAGCCTTGCTAAAGTCAAGGTAGATGACATCCACTGTTCTCCCCTCATCTACCCAGCTGGTGGTATCATCATAGAAGGCAACAAGGTTGGTCAAGCATGACTTCCCCTTGGTGAATCCATGCTGATTACTCCTCATAACCTTATCCTCTTCCAATTGCTTGGAGATGGCATCCAGAACAAGCTGTTCCAACACCTTTCCAGGGACAGAGGTTTTTCACTCCATTATCAAGTAAGCCTTTGAACACTTAATCCTGTGCCCAAAATTTTCTACAGTTTAGTTAAAAAGAAATAATTTAATATCATCAGGTGAGCTCTGTTATGGTCTGTACATATTTTATTACTTTTTGGATAGAGATACACAAGTGTTGGGCAATATGAATGCTATTTCTCTAGAGCTAGAAGTTGAATTACATGAACACAAATTATTCTTTTTATAGAATGAATATTCCAACCTTTTGTGCTGGCCCACATTTTGAGCACTGGCATAATGGATGGCAGAATTCTGGTTTTGATGTACCGACTGTGTCATCTTCATCTTCCAAATCTTCTTCCATCCACTCTAATAGATAACGTACCTGGTATAAAAAGCAAGTCTTTCTTTATAGAGCCCAAGGGCTCCATAGCCTGATAAATCTGCATATCAGCATCTTACACAAGCAAGATTTACAAACATACACTTGTGAATAACTCAGACTATATATCTATTTCCTGGTATCATCTCCCCAAAGACAAATTGCAAAAGTCAAATGTTATTGTTGACAAAGCAGCTAGAAAGTTCACCAAGTATAGCAGTGAAGTAAATTATAAATGACTTCCTGCTGCCTAATCAAGACTTCAGTGTTCACCTCTGCTCAAACCCTCCAAATCCTTTTAGCTGAGATGATGATTAGACCAAGATTTGTGTCAGCTCACGTCAACATGAATTTTGTTTCATCTTTTGCTTTAACTAACATGAGAAGTGGCATGGATAATATTTAATGAATATCCAAACATTGCAGGGACACTGACTTTTCTTAGGCCTGTAACTTCACAGGAGCTTAACAGTTTTACTTCTTCCTCAACATATAATGCCTCCTTTTTGTGAGAGAGGCCCTTCAGTGAAGCTAGTTTTAGGATTCAGAGCATTCATTCCTATGCTATCTTCCAGCAGTGATGCTTACTGCATTTCATTCTGACCTTAAATTCTATGCAACAACAACAAAAAATTAAGAAATACATTTTTACACTGAAATTCATTAATCCACGTAAACTAAAGACATCTCAGAATTACTAGTGACTGTATTAAGACCCCATTTATTGCACCATCTGACCATGTTATGCCCAACACCTATCGTGTATCATTCTGGGTTTGTACTACGCTCCGTGAGGCAAGACTCTTCAATAGCCACTTTCCCCCTCCTGTCACAACTCAGTACTGGTACTCTCATTATCCAAATGCTCATCTCTCGATATATCAGAGTCTCGCCAAAAATCTGAACATGCTAATCCCATGCATTATCTCTATCATAACAGTGGAATTGCCCTTTTTTTTTTTTTTTTCCATTTTTGGTAAAAAACATTGAACGTACACACACTGAAGTATCTCAGGAAATCGTTCATAATCTCATTTTGCCAGTTAACTTTATCATCTAACACCTCCTCTATATTTCAAAATAACACAATTTCAGGAATATATAGCAGAGCTAAATTGTACCCCATGTACCAGACTTTTAGCTGTTCCACAGGAGTTCTTTTATAGAGGAGACTTTTCTTTCTCTTTTTTTTTTCCCCCCACAGTGTACAGCTGACCACCAAATCCAATCATTACAAATGAAAGACCAAAAATTGATGTTAAGCAGTATTGACTACTACTACACAATACTAACTTTTAGAGTCATATAAAGCTTTCTTACAAGCAACATACAGTGGGCTAAGGCAATTCTTAACAATCTCCACCCATAACGGATCTATAATCATCTACCAATTCAGCAGCCACTAAACATATAAAATGTATAGCTTGAGAACCTCCTCCCAAAAAACTGCTACATAACTCTGAAACACATTTTGAGAATAAAGCTTAGCATATTCTAGGTAGATCCTCCCTCCATGCTGTCCTCGTATACTTTTTTCCCCACTAAAGACACAGAAAATTTATCAAAGCAAGCTAAATTTTATATTCAAAATGCAGAATTGTTTGTCATTGGGTCAGCTAATTAAGCTAACAGCCACTGATTAACATCATTATCCCCAGTCTAAAGTATTAAGTGCTTTTGAAGTTCACAGGTGCTATGATGATGACACAGGTTATTTTTTTGGGCTTCCTGAACAATCACAGCATATTTTTTTATTTTTTTAATCTTCTGGTTCCATAGCACTTTTTTAAATGCCTCCTCATCTGGCTGTCACAGTGGAAATCTACAACAGCACTAATGACACTTCTGATGCTTCTGTTCCTATGAAGACAGACCTCAGGCCATCAGAACAAGATAAGAATTTTTAAATAACCCTTTTTTTAATAGATATGCAAGCCGTAACCATGCCATCCAATAGGACAGTCCTCATTATAATGAACAGTTTTACGTGAACTTGAGTAATGTGGAAAGTACTGTAGGTAAAATGACTTGGGGATATGGAGTGAAAATTCTTGGTAGAAAATGAGCTCTACGTGATTGTTTCTGAAGGAAGATACTTAGCAAAGCGTCCTTCATTTACTATTATTTACAAACAGCTTCCTCAATTTGAATGACTTAAATTTGAATATTCAACAGCCATTCTAAGACTCACCATTTCTAGATCTCCATCAGCAACTGCTCTGAGGAGTTTTTCCACCTGTGTATGAAGAAAACAATTTATTTGCTTTGTTAATATTCATATTAAGCTGTACATGGAAAATCCTGTGTCCTTTATTAACCCTCTAAGCTCAAGTAGTAAGATTAGTGCTGGCCCATTTCATATTTGTTAATAAAGTTTTAAAGAAAAAACCTTCTTCCTTTATGAAATACAAAAGATGTGAATATGCAGCCATTTGATGATCTCTTGACTTGCTCAGTTAAACAGCATTTACCCAAACAGAAGACATGTAAGCTAACATACATTATTATTCTGCTTCAGCAGGAACTGACCATACATTTCTGTTGTGAACCTAACACTGTAAAAAAATCTGCTCAGGACAAACTCCTACACTGATGAACACTACTACTGTCTGGGCTCTTGCATTGATATGCTACCAAAATCACAAAGGATGACAAGTTGTTTTATTTTACTAGATAACAAAGAACAGTTTAAGATCAAAAAGATGCTTTCCAGTTGCCCACTTCACATCTACAGATTATTGGTTTATTCCTATGTTAAAAACAAGCATTTATAAACCTGGCTTGATTGTAAGGAATAAATTTGTTTTCTTACTTAAAATGTTTGATAATTAAATATCAAAGGGTATGTTCGCACCAGCAAAAGCCAAACCTCTTCTTCAGGAATGGCACAGTTGCCAGTGAAAAGTCATGGAGACTCCATTAAAATTATCACTAGGCAACTTGTTTAGCATCTGCAGAGTGTTGAAGGATCATTCAATAAGCTTTGGGAAAGACTGATTCATCATTATAGCAAATTATTCTAGTACTGTGCCATTATCACCAAAGATGCTGCTGTGTGAGCAAAGTTGTTTCAATATTAAGGAACACCGTGCAAGCTGAAGATGTCATGGAGCTAGTCACACTTCAATCTTTCTCTGGAAATGACTGCTTTGTTCATTACAGCTGCATCTCAACATGCTTGTATTATCAAGTGTTCTGTATACAGTACAGAAAGATATAATTGAGAGCAATAAAATATTTTTACCTCCCACTGTTCCAGAAAGCATGCTACTATTCTTGGAGCTGTCCTTTTAGATAGCACATGTGACAGTATCACTCAGAGGAGGCATTATTATTCACAGAATATAAATAAATGGACACTCCTTGAGAGTTCATAGCTCTACTTACGTTACTAATTGCAACTTGTACATCAGTAACACTGAGCTTGTGTTTCACCATTACAGAACTTCAAGCAGTCTTCACTTTTCTGGAAGGGTGGGGAGGAAGGGAATTGCTTATTTTTAACTAAGTTGAACGTAGTTCACTTTAGTACAAACTAGTTATTCACATTATTCACATTATAACTCTAGCATATCCTGTGAATCAGAAATATTTATCAGACAGCTGATGGCAAAAAAAATATTGTTTTTAACTTTTTGAAAGGCATGAATGGACAAATTATTTATGATAAACTCTACATTTTGTGTAGAAACTATCAGCTTCTTTCTACAGCATTTCTGTAAAGAATTATATCATTTATTACTTTAATGTCAGGTTACAAATACCATTGATATTAAGTATATTTAATAATGTTACATTTGGATAAACAGAGTGGTTAAGTAGGCCAGATACAGCTAACAGATGCAGAGCAGCCAACTCTGCAAGAACAGAAAGTGACTTTTAAGGGAATTTAAGAATCTCTCTGCAACTATGCAGAATAGAAAGGGGATCTCAGAGGATCTAAATCTAAGCCAGTCATCTAAACTCCCTCTCTGGTAACAACAAAATAGAAGGCAGTCAACAAACACCTGAGTGCAACTCAGCTCAAACAAATATCTAAGGTGTCTGAGATGAATTGCTCTCTGGAGGTACTAATTTTTCTCTACCGATTAAGGAGGAAAATAGGTGACTAAACTTAAGACGATTGTCTGTCAGGCATCTGAAGGTAGTTAAGCCATATCCCAGCCTCTGCACATGTACACCTAAAATGGACAATATTTATTACAGAGTTTTGTACTTCCCACAGATTTCCCTTGACATGGCTCCCTAATCATACAGAATAATGTCACCAGAGAATGTAAAGTTCTTCACAATTTTCAGGAGTCAGTCTTATCACATAGAAGATGCCTAAGACCCACAAGTTCCACTAATTTCTTTCCCAAAATAACAACTTCCTTGTTCTAAAACTATCTCAGGCCCTAGCAGTAGAGAAACGTATAACAACTGTTATGCAGCTTACAGATTATTTATTATGAGTACTTAGGGTAAAATGTCTGCTACTTGCATTTCTCCATCTTTCCAGCTTGCTTTCTCCCTCCTGTGGAACAACAGAACCCTCCTTTAAATACAAAAATAGATTAAACAGAAAGCCACTTGATGAAATCTATTGCAATTCACTTGCGTACTCAGTTTTCCTGTTGCTGAACAGAATTTATGCTGAGAATTACTAGTTCTAACAAGAGGAAGTTCCAAATTTACATGCTTAGTTCTTTTACTCTCTGTTGTAAATAAGCCACATACAATACAAGACATATGCCATGACTGACTCATTCAAGCAAAGAGTTTAATTCATACGCAGTATTGATTAATGAAGATTTCACTGCATTCCTTTAACTCATTATTTAAGCCTTGAAATCTGGAAAACCAACCTTACCAATTTCCTATACTTCCAGTGGCATTCCCTTTTTGGAGATCTCTCAGGATTAGGTCGTTGTCTCTTTGCTTAGTAAGAATAACAGCAGTGAGCCCATGTGAAACTTGGCAAACAGAAATGACCTAAAGCTGGATTACAGGAGGAGGTCATTAACCTCAAGAATATAAGGTGTAAGCTGCTTGTAATCTTTTTCCCTGGCTTAAACTAGTCTTAGCTCTCAGGAGTGATAAATTTGTTCCCTCAAGGAAAAGCAAATCCTCGACCTAACAGGTGAACATTTATGTACATTAGAGCTTATTTACAGAGCTTGACTCTGCACAAACAGGGAGGTACAGTCCTACATTAAGGCTCTCAGAGTAAATGACACTGAAGCGTGAATTAATATTGTCCAATCAAACTTTACATCTTTGAGTTTCTTGAAGATTTTTAGAAAACAGGAACTTTTGGAAAGAAAAAAAAAAAAACATTTCAACAGAAGGAAGAATTTCAATGAAGAAATTATATGGAAAGAAACAAAAATATTGAGAAGGTCATATTGGAAAAAATGGACCAGGAAGATCAAGAAAAAATAAACAGAGAAGTTTCAGAAGGAGTGATGATATGACAATCTTGGGAGGACATAAATGGAAAGTATGGATTTGAGGTCCCACACAAGAAAAAGCCAAAGATAGAAAACTCAGAGAAGAAACCTTGGTTGGTACAGACATAGCAAAACCAGCAAAAACATGTGGAATATATTCAGTAGATTGTACTTCTTCACATTTCACAAAATTGATATCCTTTGCCTATTTTGAAAACTTGTCCTAACATTCCAGTTTGATACATTGTTTGCCAGTATGCTTGTATTAGTTTGTTTTTTCCTGAGAGATTCTGTAACCTAACAATAGCATTTAATTCTTGGTCAAGACATCAAGGTCCTTGGGACTATTGACTGCCGTTATAATTATTTTACAACTCAACAAAATCTCAAAGTATGTCATTTACTGTGGTAAATATGACCAACTACTCCAAATGAGCTTTCAATTTTTCCCCAGAAATACACAGCAGATCAGTTCATAAGATACAAAAATAAGTGTTGAGATACAAAGGTGAGAAGCACCTTAGGATAGCAGCATTTTCCAAGCCTGAGAAAAGGCTATTTTCTGAAGAACCAGTTTAAAACAAGGCTGCAAAGTATCACTCTCCCAGCTTCCTTCACATTGCTTATACCTGTCTTACCTCTTTATAACTGTTTTTTATTTCTTCTTGTCTTGTATCAATTGATGCTGATGACAAGCTTGAGACAGATGATCCTCTGCTAAAAGTTTCTGCAGAGTGCTGAGGAGACCTAAGTGGTAACTTCAAGTTGGCAAAAAAGCAAACAGAAAAACCTACATTATCAGATTAAGCATGTTAAGCACAAGCAAAAAAAATTAGCAACTTGTACTGGTTGTTACCTCAGAAGCACTCTGTCCCCTTTCAAACGTTATATAGTTTAATTCCATCAGTGACAAAATCTGCATAAAAATATTAAGAAAACCAATGTAACTCCACTGACGGAAACACAAATTAGCTGACAACTTAATACTAGTAACAGATTATCACTGAGCAAATTAAAAGTACCAGTTTACAATGTTATGGTCTATACTATAGAGAGACTGCATTCATGCTATAAGATTTAAAATATGACCCTTCTTCCTCAAAGGCAAGCATACATTTTCACTTTATTCATACCAGACCACAAAAACCTGTTAACAGGTAAGCATCTACATGCCTGTGGAATTGATCAGAAAGAATTCAAGCTGGAAGATAAACAGGAGTACCTTGGAATTTAATGCACACTGTAGGGAAGTCTCTTTCATCCGGTTTTGAATATCTGGATTTGCCCCATTTTGCAAAAGCACTTCTATGATCCCTTGATAACCCCAACGAGCAGCTATATGGAGAGGAGTATCTCCCTTTTCATTTCCAATATCTAATCTACAGGAACGAACATCATAGTAGACTAAAGCTTTGACACACTGGAAAAAAAAGGAAAGCCATCAATAAAATATAGTATCATCTCTCAATTCACGTAACATGGGCAATCCTAAACAGGTTGTTTTCACAGCTACTCATATAATCCTTTGCCTAAAAGATAGGCTTTTACAGTTCAGTGCCATTAACAAAAAAGTTAAAATCAAATAACTAAATTTGTACGATAATACTATCTTTAATGTGAATGCATAATAAAAATTGCTATGAACTACTGAATAAAGTCTGAATTTACAGCATTAAATAGCTACCCTCCCAATCTCTTTTATTTACTTTTTTTTTTTTTTTTTTTTTTTACAGTTTAATGCAAACTGGCATCACAATTTAATTCCATTCCATTAGGATGTCCATTTAGTTTGTCACAAAACAATTACTTACATCCTCATGACCATAAGTGCAGGCTAAATGAAGCGGAGTATTTCCATTATTGTCTTGAACGTCCGTACTTGCCTTGTAGTGCAATAAGAGAAGCTTAGAAGACAAATGAAAAATAGATATCTAAGTAAGTAAAAAAATTAATGGACAAACAATTGCTACTCTGTATATTCCTTTATATTTCTAGCATGATGAACCACTTCATGAAGAACTATCTACTTTTCTCCTGCTTCAAATAGTAACACAGTCCCCCTTGGCATTACAGCACTGTTTTTGCCCCACCCTGAGAACCAAATAAAAGCTGCTGCTTACATATTCAGAGTTGTCATTGACAAAATGAATCACCTACTGCAGCAAACACTGCAACATATATGCTACGTGCTAATTTACCCTATATATTAAGAGCCTACAGAAGTGAATATAAATTAATTTAAGCAATAGTAATTCAAGGATCTTAGATATACAACATTCAAGTATACAATAATTAACAAACACAGTCTATCCTAAAAACAATTTGAAGTCATTTAATTAATCACAATGACTGCAGTGGCTCTTTTGCCTTAATCAAGAGCAGAAAGTTAACAGGCTTTCCATTTGTACTATGTACCAGAGGTTTGTATTAATAAAACAGATGAATTATCAGGCATACATACCTGCCAATTACTTGGTTATTATGAATGGCAGAAAACCTTCTAATATAGGAAAAAATAAAATATGCAAATAAAGATGCTGAAAGATTCTCAATTCTGACAACACATACAATTCTAAGTAAAACTTCAGAAGGCCTAAGTGACAGTAACAGTAGAACAGATTAGTAAAAGTCATACATTTATTATTTAGGTTAAGTATTTGATTTTATTTCTAACTAAGCCTTTTAGTGCTTACTGTAACATTTTGATATCCCTTCTGACAGGCAAGGTGAAGCGGAGTTGAACCATGGTAATCTGTAGCATTGACAATGGCTCCTTTTGCAACTAGTAAATCCACTAATGATGTTTGCCCTTGAAAAACATACAGTCATTAAAAGAGAAAAGTAAACTTTGCAAAAGAACATTGCTATTTTTCATATTCAAACATAATATCCTGCATTTTGCATACTATGTTTCTACATACTATATATTTGCTTCCTACTTCCTTGGTATTTGTTTTTCCTGTTGCATAGTAAGGTCAGAGCTCAAGGTCAATGTTCTGTAAAAGAACCTCCAACTAAAAGCAAATGACATTTGTAACTTATGAGTAAGAAAAGGATGGAAAATAAAGTCATGTCACACAATGCATTTTCATGTTGGGATTCAAGATAACAAAAGAAAGGAGGTAGTTAAAAAAAATCAAAAAAGTTAATGTATCTTCTAATAAATGTAACATCCGTAGCATGGCGAACATTACAAGTCAGGAGATAGTACAGATCTCCCATGCATAGTCAGCTGCAGTTAGAAATTATTAATTCTTCAATCTGACAGTTCTTTAAAATATGAGACTGTTTTCTGATGACACATTTTTACTTTTTTCACAGCTGAAAAACTTCTGTAGTAAACACTAAGGCAAAAGTAAACAGTCAGCAAACAAACAATAATCTACTCATAAGAAACTGAGCTTAAAAGAAAATTCAGTAACCTCAGTGTAGGCCAAGATACCAGTTCCCACAGCTAATAGGCAGAAAATAATTTAATGCAAAATTCACTGTATAATGCAATGTTGGAAATGATGCTAACATGAAGATAAAGATAATAAGGAAGAGAAGGTATTAATGAAAAAAAACAACAACACTCACCACAGATAGCAGCTATATGAAGTGGCGTGTATCCCCGGTCATCTCGGGAAAATGGGGTGATAATGGAAGGATCATTCAGTTTTCTGAAACGATTAAAACGTAAAACGTTTTAAAAGCAGCTCAGTTATCTATGCAGCAGGGGAATGAGGAGATGAAGAGACGAATTATTCTATACAGAGCTTTACACACTGACAAATTATTCTATACAGAGCTTTATACTTGTTGAAAGTGTTTTTCTCCATGATGTGTAAGTTAGTCTCAAGAGAAGAAACTTTCTACACTACACTCATCCAAAGACATACGTAGCTGGAACAGCAGTGTTATCACACCAGTGTTGTGTCTACTGCTAAGCAGTGCTGGCACAGCATCGGGCCTCTCTCTAACCCTCCTAGGGGGTGGGCAGAAAGTGAGAAGAGAAACATCACCAGGGCAGCTGACCTAAACCAACCAAAGGGATATTCCATACCATATGATGTCACACTCAGCAATAAAAGGTGGAAACAGGAAGAAGAGGGGAGGGGTGGGCTCTCGTGAAAACGTCGGGCCTCCTCCCGAACACTGGCTATGTGCGTTGAGGCCCTGCTTCAAGGACATGGTCAATCATCGCTCATTTGTGGGAAGTAGAGAGTAATTTCTTTCCTCTGCACTTCCACATAGCCTTCATTTATTTTATTTATTTGTTTTCCTCCCCCCTTTTTTTTTTTTATTTTCCCTTTCCCCCTCCCTTTTCCCCTTTCCCTTTTTATTTCCCTTTAGTTAAATTGTTTAGTTCATAATAATCTTTCTTTAATTATTATAATTATTTCCCTTTAATTAAATTATCCTTATCTCAACCCGTGAGTTGTTCTTTGATTTACTTCTCCCCCTCCTCATCTAAGGACGGGGAGTGAGAGAGCGGTTGTGGTGTTTAGCTGCCCAGCACGGTAAAACCACCACAACATACAGCCTCCATCACAAAATTTGCCTGGTTCCAAGGTATTCAGTACCCTCTTAACATTTCTTCTGCTTTTTCAAACCATATGAATGTATGATCTCTCTTATATTCTGAAGTGCTCCCAACATCCTCTGAAACTGAAAACAGCATACTTTCTAAAGGAAATCTTAGATTAAGACATGTACATAGCTTTTCCTGTATTTGCAGAGATGAAAAGTGCTTACCCAGAAACTAGCTTCTCGCATTTGTCACAGTAACAAAGTGGATGACACATTTTTTGTACGGTGTCCTTGTCACTGTCACCTTGACTTAGTAATTGCTCCACTTCCTCCTGATTACCTGAAGCAATATGCTACAAAATGACAAGGAAAGAGAGAGAATGAGGAACCGATATAAAAAGAATTTAAAAAAAAAAAAAGTAATTTACTAAAACACAAAACCAAAGGAACTGATTATTAAAGACATGTATTCAAGCATTAGAAAGCAGAAATTAACAATGTCACAGCATAAAACCCCTTAACAGGCATTCAGTACTAAAAAGAATCTGTTCTTGGCATACTTCACTTTCTATAAAAAAAAATTAAAACAATTCCCATTATTCTCTTTAGACTCAGTCACAAAATTGAGCTCCCCCTTTGCAAAAAACATTTCTATACAATTACTAAGTCTCTAGCCATAAGCTGCAAACACACATAATTAGAAGTTCTGCTTTATTTCCTTGTATAGGCAAAATTCCTTTAGAATGACAATATGAGATTAGCATATAATATGAAGCAGCTGTCAGGTGACTGCATTTAAATTATTTTAGCAACCTCTTTAATTTTAAGCACTGAAAGTAGTGAGTGACAAGCAGCTATGTGTGCTTTAAATAGGCTGATCAACACCAACAGCAGTAGCATTTCATCCTCATCTGAGTCCAAATTTCTTAGGCATTGAAATCCGTAAAACTGTTTTAACTTGGTAATGTTTTGGCACAGAAACACAAATACACTTTTAACAGCTACTAATATACATGTATATTTTGTAGTACTAACATAATTAACACTGCATTCGATTTCAGAAAATCAGAAAGGATGGTATACAAACATGAAATAAGTAGTACATACATAATGCCACCATTATTTACCTTAAATAAGCAATCTATTGGGGTAGCAGAAATCTGGGACAACAAGTTCATCTTTTGTCTTAAAAGCAGCTTGTCACACAGTCTGTCAGATTCCTGAAGGTAAAATAAATAGATACATACTCACATGCAAGTAAAAATGAAGTAGCTTAACAACATTATTAGTTTTTTAAAACATACATCATCCATTAACCACTTTTTAACTATTAGTCAGTTTCACATTTAGGAGCCTATTTCTAAGGCTTAAAGGATCGCACAACTGCTGTCCAAAGAAAAAATAAGTGGATGTTCACTAGAATATTCCTTTACTGTAGCTCTCCATGAGCTAACTAGGCAACTAGAAAAGACAAAGGCAACAAGAACTGTTGCCTTTTTTTTAAGAACTGTAGAGAAGCTTTCTCGTGAACACAAATAAGGATTCTTCACTCTGGAAAAGATTTGACTGTGCAACAGTAGTCTATAAAATCACAGGAAGTCTGAAGAAAACAAAGAAAGAATGATTACTCGCTGTTCCTCAAAAAACTGTGACACCCAACGAAATCATCACGTTAGGTTTGGGAAAGGAACAGGGAGAAGCAAGAGAGGAGACAAAGTTCTCTTGCTATGGAACTCACTGACATGGGTGCTGCCAATGTCAAAAGTATAAATGGAGTCAAAAAGCCATTAGGCAAATTAATGTAAGGCATGCCTACTGGTGGCCACTAAACAGGATGACCCAGTTGCAACTCTGAGTCAAAGACACTCATGAACTCTCTGCTGGTTACTGGAAAATAAAAGGTTATTTTATTACATGTGAAGTATTACTCTGCACCAGACTCACTCGTATTGCGTTTCCTACCAGTCTCTTGAAAACTGCAGATTCATCTAAGCAGACATGTAGCTCAACCCTCACGGTGGCAGCTCCTATTTTCTAAGAAATCTGAAGATATACTTTAGAAGAATATACATGTATATGCTTCCAAAAACAGTAGAAAATTCTCAAGTAAGATTTTGAAATGGCAGCATCGAACATCACGGGAAATAAAACCTTAATCCAAAGAAAACACTTTTCTTCTCATAGATGAAGACACTGGCACATAGTCATCATCCAAATATAACCAAAGAAATGGCATTCATTGCCAACCACAGGCAGTGGTTGACTACAATCAACTAACCCCCTAAAACTGGCAAGACTCCCAGCATCCACCAAACTGAAGATCACTGCAGGTAAGAATGAACACACAATTATCAGATCAACTTTGATAGTTTAAGATCTATGCTGTGGCTTCTGCAGTAAATACCAGATATAATGTCTGATTGAGCTCTTAACATGAGTAGCAAGTCAGCATGAACTTTCAGAAACTAGTGAACTGCAACTAAACAAGATCGCTTGGACACCGAAAATGAAAAGTTAAGATTTTCTAGAAATTTCATTAAGGAATTTCAAAAATCAGCACAGACGTCTCTTGTAAAACTGACTAAAAAGCCCTCCACTGTTAGAGCCAATGATGCTGTTAGAAATATGCTGTTAGAAATGCGTTTGTGAGGCCTACAGAGATAATAGCTGAGATCTGTACTTCATGGTAAATTGTCTGTAAACAGAATTTCTTTCAGTACTTTAAATATTCATACAGAGATTTTAGAATAGAAAATTATCCAAGATCACAGTAGAAACTGAGCAGCTACAAACAGAATAATATAGATCTGTTCCCTATCACAACATTAAGATCTCTTTCATAAAAAAGTCTCTTTGTAAATTCACTAGTCAAGTCAGCTTGTACATTCCTAACACATCTACACAGCCATGTGACGGTATGCTTACACGTTCTTCTTCCCTTATAATTGAACTCACAGTTTTTAAAGAATAAACTATTTAGGTAGAGGCATGCTATATTGGGCTATTTATGCTAACCTAAGAAACACTTTTTTCCTTGTACTGAAGGGTGAAAAAACATTAGCACATATACGAAGAATAAGTTGTTAGCTGATCTGAAATTATTTTTACTGGTTTTGTATTTAGATGCATGAAGGTGATGACATTCACTGATTTTTCAAACTTAAGTACTTCAGCGAAAGCTATCTATACATTGTCTTTCCAGAATTACAAGGCATGTGAGTGTGAGTGGTGATCTCCTTAGATAGGTTCTTCAGTGTGATTAGGAAGAAATATTTGATCAAAAATTTGTATTAACTAGAAAAAATGTTAAAGCTTTACTACAGATGTCAGTTTCTGAAAACTCTCATCAGAACTTCATGACCTGCTCCCATGTTTTGCATTTCCCCCCCTCAGAATCCAAACAACCAGTAAAACTTAGTGTACTTTTAATATCCTCCCTTCCACAGTGTATTTTATACTAAAAATGTCCCCAGTGTGAAAAAATTCGAGGGCCATTTAAGACAGCAATCCTTACACAGAGAGAAAGTCTTCATTTTATTACATGAATCAGGAAAAAGTCCATCTCAGGTGAAACCTTGTATCTTAAAAATAGTACGAAGGTGGGAATAAAAAAGGAATGGCAGAAGAATCAGATATTGGTCAAAATATCAAGCAAAATAAGGCCTTCAAAGACAATATTGCTTGTAACTGCTTTACTTCAACTCCAGGAGTTACATAAAGATTTGCTTAGAATGGGACTTTTTCTGGTACGACAGATTTTAAATCTGATCACCTAGATTTGGATATACAGCCAAATATTAATGAGCTTTTTATCTAACACTATTTTCTATAAATAGAAAAAAGATTTGTACCTATAAGGGTATATCTACACACAGACCTAATCCAAGATGATTTCTACAGATAATTCAGGACTCGCAAAAAGGATCTCCCACTCTTCATCCCAAAAACTTTATTATCCTTAGCTTGTTAGTCTTCCTTTCCTGATCTCTCCTATGTGCACTTCTTCAGTTCCAACTTCACGGCCACCTACAGCTTTTTTCTATGCAAAAAATCTAAATACTACTGATTTTCTAGTGCATAGCTCTTACCAGCTCCCTGCCTCAACCTTCTGAGGTAGGTCTTGCTACATATTAGCTGTGCATAGAAATTTAACAAGGATCCAATACTCATTAACTGGAACCCCATTAAATAAATTTGGCAATTGACAAGCACCAGAAAATATGGAGTTCTCTTGTGCCATCAGTTACACACTTGTCTCCTCCTCTTGACCCCCACCCAAAATGTCTTTCCAAGACTCACATCATCTTGGGTGAAGGAATTCAGCACGTTTTCAAGTGCTTACTTCATGAAGGTGATATGCCCATTATCCCACAGGGTACATTAGCTCCCTGCAGAGTTCTCCTTCTGTAGTTAGTTAGCTTCTTTAGGGATTGGAAAAAAGCATTCATCAGCTGCCAGAAGCTCCATCTGAAGCCATCTATGAAATTAAATGTAGCCACATGAGGGGCTGTAATGAAGGCCAAGGGCACAGCAATGTTCCTGCTCAGATCCCACAACCTTTTTGAGCACAATCTGGAGACAGAAGCCATGGGACATCAACCTGACAACTGCTGCCCCTTGAAGGTCAAAGCAGCTCTTTTACTATACGATAAAGGAAGTAGGATGTATCTCAACTAGTAAGTCCCTGAAGGGACAGCAATTCCATCAGAAGTTCCTGCCGTGTTCTCCCACCTCCTCACTCCCCTTTCCCACTTTCTGTCAAGGAGCTACCTGCTACCTAGTTTGTCTCCTCATTGCCTGCCACCTTCTCCCTTTCCATTTACACCAGTGAAAAGGGTAGTGCAGCTCTTTCCTTTTCATGTGTTAGAGAGCAAAGGGTCGCTCATTTCCTTGTCTTCAGGGTTCTGCTGTTCTTCCATCTAATCTTCAAGCCACACCTGGGAACTCCCCTCCTTTACTCTGCCTTTCACATTGTTTGTTCCCTATACACTCACTGAAAGTAGAGAGCAGGAAACTAGCACCCCAAGACTGGAGCTCTTCCAGCTGAGATATGGAGGAAAACATTGCACTACTATATTGTTCATAAGAGCAGGTAGACAGCAGCATGAGACTGCCCTTATATCAACTGCACAGAGATATTTCATCTCTCATATTTCAAGACAAACACCTCCCAGAGAAATAAGTCCATTTTACTTGGCAGCAGCATTTATCAAGAAGTCAGACGGCAATCCCAGTAAAAAGAATGCTATCCTCAGCCATGTAAGGAAGGATAGGACCTGGCGTTTCACAGGAAGTAGTTTATTTTCTCCAACTTGCTCATGTTTTTGTGGAAGACAGTTCTACTTCGGCTTCAATTCTCCATCCAGACCATCAGCATTGCTATTTGTACATTGATAATTAATGACAGCCAAGTGACTGCAGGAAGCAAAGTTGACTGGCAGGTTTTCATTTTCAACCAACATATATTTTTCTTAATCAGAATTCAATACAATACAAACAAGAAATACTACAGTCTCTTTACACACAAAAAGAAAGTGCCTTTTTTTGTGTACAAAAACTCATGCATTACAAGTTAATGGAAAGATTCCAGAAAAGAACAAAACCCACACCAGCAAAAGACTAAAATGACAAGTGTTTTTTCTTTAAAGATTATGCCCCATGTTGTCCCATCCCAAGCACTGCACACTGAGCCGTTGCCAGCCCCTGCTTCACAGTTGGGCAGACAGACATATTGAATTAATTCCAATTCTGAGTTCACTCCTTTTGATTTCCACATCAGATCACAAAAATCTAGTTTTGCAATAGCAGATTTTTTAAATGAGTAGTTAAGACTGGATTCCTTTAATAAATAAATTAGATTACAAAAATTTAGATTCTCAGATTACTTTTAGAAAACTTTTTAGATTACAAAAGTTTCTAAAGTTACATCAGTATCATCCTTGATTGGCCTGCAGGGATTTGACCTGATTAACAGAAGGTCTAGCTGCCCAGGAGCAAGTAACTTATGCATCCACAAGCTTCCTAACCCTGCTACGTTAGAAACCCTGAGAGCCAAACTTGACCTTCAAGCACCACCTAATATCATAGTCCTGCGCTCCCATTAAACTATTAACTTGGTGCAGAGTAATCTACACTGCAAACACTTGGTATTTAGACACTATTAATATTTACTAATTTTACATTACACTGCAATCTCCATTCTGCTAGCCAGGTTTTTTAAAATTAAAAAAAAGTTTGTGTAAGCTCAAGCTATGCCTACTCTGATGTACTGCATTGCTTTCACAACCACAACTACAGGAGGTATTAAAAGCTTATTGAAAATTCAGCTATTGAAAGTAGGTCTGTCATTTTTTTCTGATCATATGAAGAGGCAAACTTAACATTTAACTACTTCCTCTAGGAGTGTACAGCGAACAAGTGTTGCTACTGGACTAGGACTTCATCCAAATATTTTAGATTCTGTTTCAGGTATAGTTGCCTCCTAAACCAATTCCTTAAAGTGGGAAAAAAAGGAGCTCATTAGCTGTTTGCTTCTTTTGACCAATTTACCCCTACAGTGGTACAGTCCAACAAGCTTATCAAAAATCACATTTAACAGTCTTTAAGAGTAGCTTACTGTTGTTCTGTCAGAGAGGTTGCCTTGTCGTATATATTCTATTGCAGCCTCAATTGAGGTTAGACAGTATCCTAATTCATCCTTCACTGAACTGCAAAGCCTGAAGTTCTTGATGTAACTCAAGTTGGCCATCCTGAAATAAAAAGTTAAAGCCTCTAAAGATAAGATGTCACTATAGCAAGACATACTTTAATACAACTCATCTTAGGCAGTGCAGGCAGACAGTAAATGGAGGTTAAGAAAAAGCTTCTAAAGAAATTGTTAGGCTAGCAAAACCATAGCTGTTTTGAGCTTTGTGATTGGATTAGAGCACTACTACTTTTAACTGTCCGATAAAAATTTAAGAATTAGATATAAAGTACATGAAGGATGGGATAAGGACAGTGGTAAGAGAGCATATCACAAGTTTCAAGCATCTTAAGCACCAGTGTAGATATCTAAATATTAAAAGGAAAAAATTCTAATGTTTGAGATATGGGATACACCAACACAACTCAGTTCAGGTACAGATGAAAGGTTTAGGTAATTTTTTCCTGGGAGTGGTGTGAGATAAATAGAAGGGCATAAACTAGAAGCAAGCAATTAAGCATTCAAACTATTTCTCTACATAAAGTGTATCAGGCACATAGAATCTGCATAAAGGTTATAGTTCCATCATAGATGAAGTCTATATGGGATACATAGATCGAGTAAATGGAAGATCCTCCCATTAAAATTGTTTTCTAGACTGGGAATCAGAACGTACAGCACTTCCTGATAGCACTTCCAGAATTCCTGATAGGCCCTTAATTCTATTACATTTAACACATCTTTGCTGTTTGTCCTACTAAAAATAGCTTACTGCATTACAGCAGCTCCTCTAACACTTTAGGTAGGTTGTTACTAAATATCCAGAAGCATTTGCCCCTACAGCACTGTTATGTAAAATACAATTGAGCTATATATAGCCAAAGAAGTTACATACCAGTTTGGGATTTCTGTTTTTACAAGTAAATAAAGCAAAACAGAGAGAAGATCATCTGCACACACAGCTTCCACGTTAACTAAAAGAAAGAAATTACATATTAGTCATGCCTCTTAAGATTAAGGATCAGCTCTTAGTAGAGAGTGTATTAAGTAACCAAAGCAGCCTTTCAAAAGTATGTTCTCAATCTCCCTTCAAAATAGACTGCCAGGAGCCAAAATAAATACAGTTGCAGTATTTGATTAGCATTTCCTCCTTTCTACACAGGAGGAGACAAAGCACTAGCTCAAAATTTCTTGATGACAAATGCTACCCTTTAAGTTGACATGCTTTTCCATATCCCAAGAGTCTTCCTGAAGAAAGGAAAGGATGCTGCAAAGAAGTGCTAGTTTAGGATAATACTACTAGGTAAATGGAGTAGTATCTTCTCTTTCCAGGCTTGATGAAATAAATATCAGATTAGGAGGTCCATCGCAGAAAGGCAAGCCCATCACAGAATGATTTCTGTGAATTCAGTGGCACTTTGAATACAACAGACAGAAAGCCTGTCTGACCACCCCCTCAATAGTGCACACTCCAGAAGATGCATCTCAACAGTATTGATTTCAAGATCATCACAAAGCACAAACACTGAGCATCGCTGCTAGATCATTAAAATGGATCACCCTCATTTCTTCTACATGAGAAAGTGTCCTAACACGTACAAACTTCTCAGATGCTCTAGCTAAAACACACACCTAACCAAGTACCTCATCTCACACCATGGAGAAGCATCTATCTCACATCCATTTTGCTTCTTGGAACACCTGCAAAGTAGACCTCAATCTAAATGTTAGCCCACAAGACTAATTCAAACATCTGTTTACACACCAAAGTGCTTTGTGCATACTAGTTAAGAAAAATAAAGCTTAAAATCAATTATTAATTCACTATTTACTGACCTCTTTGGCTAGGAGACTGCATAATAATTTGCACCACTTTTCGTAGGCAAAGTAGCTTCTGTTGAGGGGAAGTACATTTGTTCAGCTGACCCAGTTCTCGTTTTGCACGTGGTATATTAAAACTATGAAATAATTTGAAATAAATAGTTAGCATACATCATGGTTCCTATGCAGGATGTCCAAAACCAGAAGTTTGATCTCATTCAGAGCTGAAATAAGAAATGGCATTAAGAAAATTTCCATCCCCACTCCAAGTACATTTGCACTTTTGCACCCTGTAGAGTCAACCTTATGCACAAGAACACAAAAGAAAAGGAGATAAAAATCAGCACAACAGCTGCATTAAAATAAGAATTGCAAAGCTTTATTTTTTTTTATTTCAAATGAATAGAAAAATAAGTCTGCTATTGTCTGAAGGATTACACTTTTTGGCCTGCCTGAGACCCATTTAAGATAAGATCCCAGTGGCTGCTCAAAAATCCACTCATCTCTCACCTGAACTCAGGCTTTACTCCAATGTCTTTTTGCTGGAGGTCTTGAAGGCTCCTCGTGATTTTGTTGAAAGCAGCATCCTAATCAACAGAAAGGCAACAGGTTTTTAAAATGCATTGAATTAATGTAACTAATCTTTAGCAAAGAAACTCACCTCACTTGCCTCAATAGTCCCCACATATTTAAAGACTAGATCATAAATAGCATGGTGGATATACATCTGTGGGGAAAAAACAGTAGTTTAAGTATGAAAGGAACAGTTAAAATAGTTTGCCAATTATTTCCCTTAATTTCAGAAGCTTACTTCAACTGCTTGTTTAATCATATTCATCTGCTCTTCTTGCTTTGCAAGCATCTTCTAAAAAAAAAAAAACACACAAAAAATGGCAAAAGTTAGACAGTTGATTGCTTACATAACACCATGTACTGTGCATTAAATGAAGTATTTACCAAGTGTGAATCTCTTAAAAGATGCTGGAGACATTTGGTATAAAGCGCATTGACAGAATCCTGAGGAGGAAAAAAAAAGGCTTTAAAATTTGGGTTAATCTGACTTGAAGCAACAGAGCATAAGTAAGCAAAAAAAGGAAATTTCTCCTGCCTTAGAAGTGTACAGTATCAACTACAGTAAGATAAGATTTTTAGCTAGAACAACTGCCTTAACCAGACAGTTAAGATGTAATTTGTAATTACAAATTTTCTCTCTTCCCACCTTTCCCACAACTCTGGAAGATTGACACAGAAAATCTCAGGACAAAGATACCTAAAGCAGTGACAGGAATTATATTTAGTAAATTAAACATCGAGCAACTAGATACTGACTATGTAGTGGCGGAGATTTTTCCTTTCATGTTCTTTAAATGTTCGGTAGAAAGATGCTATGTATTTATCAAATCTCTCACAATGCCTTCCCAAGGATTCTCTAACATCTTCAATATTTTTAAGAGAATAGGAATTTGATGAAGCTGTAGATTCACCTAAAACAAAATCCAAGAGTTAACTCATTGAATATGTAAGCATGGTAAAGTACTTTCTGTCCCTAGATATCTAGCCAACTTGTGTGCAATGAAACATTAATTCAACTTAACATACTTTTAAAAGCAACACCTTCAGTTAACTAAGAGAACCTAATGCAATTAAATAACCACATTTAGAGCTGGCTCTTTTGCCTTTTACATCAAGCATTGGTTCGGAATATCTAAAATTGATTTTGCGTGCTTTTTTGCTGTGTGGTAATTTATTGCTACATACACAACTCAACTGGCATTGCCCAGGCCTGAAAGAAAAGCACAGCAACGTACTGACTGAATACCCATGCAGGAAGTCAGTGTGCTCTAAGCAAGCTGTAAAAAAAACATCTTGGATTTTTACCTAACCTGTTCTTTTCTGAAAGCTTTTCTCTGAATGGGAGGGCAAAATCGCTCCATGTAAACGTTAAACCAAATCCCCTTTCCTTCTGAATAACACAACTGGATCCCTCACTTCAAATTCATGTGTTTTGTTTTGTTTTTTTCCACAAAGATTTCTCTAGGCAAACCCTTCATTTGCAACCAAAGGCTAGCTAATAACATGCTTAGCTCTCATTCATTTCAAACTACTTTAATATTACAAATTACCTCACTTCTGAAAGACCGCTATACAACTACACTAAATAGCCAAAAAAGGAACTCCACAAGAATATTTTTATACATGCATTAATATTTATAGTTGAGTCTATATGTATTCCAGGTATTTTCTCTAGAATAACTTTAATACTTCCCTCACAGTACTGTTTTCACACTTGTCTGGCATCACTTCACTTTGTCCATTTGAAATGAATAATGACATTATGTATTAAGATCACATCCTTATATTTCAGAAAAAGTGTGTGTTTTAAGTAGCTTCAGTTACTTTTAATTAGCTAACATAGATTTGTTATAAAATTTCACAATGAAACCCTAATACATTCAAAACTTTAATGACTTTGGAAATAGTGTTCCAGCCTCATCAAGAGGATTTTCAATGCTAGGCCACAAAGTAACATATTCAACATAATGGGGAGACACAATCACCAGATGCACTACTTTGTAGCTATGCAATACAACATCTAAACACTACAGTGACTGTGAAAGTTTATTTCAATCTAGTCTTGTGCATCCACCTTACATCTGAAAACAGATGTCAGGTTTAAGAGATTAAATACTACTTTTAATTAGTCAACACTACACAGTCAACACTGCAAAAAAAATCCAGCTGGATCAAGTTTTCCACTTTTTTTTTTTTTAAACTGTGGAGACCGGGATGTGTAGACTTAAGTATGGCTGGCAGCAACTTCATATGTCTTTCCACCAACATACCAGCATCCACATCAGCACATTAGTAAATACTGGGAGCTTTCAACCAAGCCAGCATTTTTCAGAATGAAGAAAATGTATTAAACAAAAACACTAATTTATTCACCATGCAAACAAGACATCACTTCAATACATACCTGAGCTTTCTGTTTTTTCCAGTGGATGAGCTATGCACAAAATACTAAAGCTCTCTTCTTTTTCATTGTAAAATGTTTCTTCAAAAAGTACAGGGACTGAAACATGGTGACTAAAACCAGTTCCTAAAACGATGAGGTTTCCTTGTATGAAGATCTCCTGAAACAAACAAAAAAAAAAGATAGTGTAAAGCTCCTGAAAAAAAATCATAATAACTAGGCAATGAAGAAATGAGTAATATTTTCAGGGAAAGAAGAGGATCTTTCAAGACAAGAAAGCCACAGATTTGAGATTTTTTTGTATTCTCATGCTGTGTAGACTGAAGTTGGAATTCCTTCAGCCTGCAACAGGTAGCTTAACCTTGCTTACATCCATTTTCCTTACAAACTCACAAGAGGTTTCAGACATCCTACAAACTAAAGTGACTATTTGCAGATTTTTAAAGCACTTTTAGTAGAAAGGAAACAAAAAACGACTTATATTTGAAGTCTAGAGCCCAGCTTCAGAAAAATACCATATATCTTTGTCTACGTTTTTCATGCTTATCTTCTAAAGCAATTCCAGTGTGAATATCTACAGTAGGAAGATCTAGATGACTGCTTGCAAACCAGTGCAAAATCAGACTATTGCAAAAATGACAAGTGAAAAAAATTCATTAAAAGCATATGCAGTGCTAGCATTGGTTATCACGCCTTGTCTTTAGAATAAGTCTCTACTCTATTTATTGAATTAATTAATCAGGCCTCAGATACAACTCAATACCATCCAAATTGTCTTAAGCATTAGTGAGCCTGAATCCGTGTACAATATAGGCAAGCTACTATTTGCCTGAAAGCTAAAGATCACTTGGTTATCTTAGTAATAACGGTCTTTCTGCCTCGCAATAAAATTCCTAACAGCCACAAGTGGGGATGACCCATTTTGTTCACAAAGATTGAATTGCTAAAAAACACAGACAAGCTTGAAATAGTAGTAAGCTGAAAATGAGAGGCAGCAACACCATCTAAATAGGACAACTATTCTTGTGTACATGCCAAGACACAGCTTTTGCTAGAAAGCAATGTAAACCTTAGAACGAGCTTAGATGGGCAGCATACTTCTTTTGCAAGTTAGCTACAACTCCTCACTAACTCCTGTAACCATTAGTTCACACTGTCAGTCACAACTGCAGCAAATAATTTCCTGGAGTGTCCCCAAGCCACATTTAGATATCATAACAGAACTACCTTTCCATTTAAGGTCTGAAAATTTTCCTCTAGTGGCCTCAAAACATAGGATTCAAACTGGCAGGTAGAAATACGGTTGCTTGAAATGCTTCCTTTGCATGGAACTAATACCTGGGGAAAAAAAAAAAAAAAAACAAACAACTCAGACAAATGCAAGACATCACCAGCTAAACCCTAATCACTTTTGCCTTTTACATTCCTTTAGAGGCATGCAGTTAAATCTGGCTTATACACATTTACCAGCAAGTGTGGCAACTGAGAGCTGTTTTCAGGTGTGGTTTTTTTTTTTTTTAATAGAAAGGAAAAGCCATATATACAGCTAACAAAGTTTAATTTTTTGACTTATCTGAATGAGAACAGATGGAACTGAAGCAAACAAGGAGATGAAATCCCATATAAGTTACCTGCACCAGTCATCTGAATGATCTAAACACGGCAGCTAGTAAAATTGCAATATATTTTCAAACTAAAAGGAAATATTATCCGAATGAAGAATAAGCCTAAGTTAAAAAACAACTTGGGCCTACTGTAACTAAAAGATTGGCAGATGGACACATTCTTAATTAGCACACAAGACACATTTTAACATTTGCATACACTACACGAGTCTAGTTTTCAACCTGAACAACCTGTTGGTACTGCCAATTTATTTCTTAGTGATATTTCAGGCATAACCAGATCAGAACTAGACTGTTTTGATACACAGAACAGCGCAAAAGGATACTAAAAACTTCATTCCTTTTTGAAAGTTTGTCTTTCTTGCCACATTAACCTTTAGTATGACTAAATCATAATGTAACATGCACATCTGGTTTAATATAGTAACACGCATTTATTCATAATAGAGCCTGACTGAACTCACCAATTGTCTATTGAGGTAACCAAAATAACTACCACTAGCTGGCAATTAACGTTATCTTAAGCATCTTGACTTCAGTGCAAAATCTACATTCTTATTATTAACCCAATCTGTCTTGGAATTTTCTTTTAGTCGCATTATTCTCCACTCAGAGGAACTTATGTACTTTGGAATATAGCACTGGATGGGCACTTTCTAATTACAGCAAAGTATAATGCAATTAGAAAAAAAGTGAAGGAAGCGTGAAGTCTGTACTCTAACAGAAGAGTGGTGTTCCCTTCAATACAAGGTACACATTATACACGCTGTAAAGATCTCTCATTGGTAACAAACATGAAGCAAACGTTCTTCCTGTACTTGGATGCTTTCAGAAATAGTGTCTTCAAGACAATTCTACTCCTAAAATAAGATACTTTTTTTTCTTCAGAAATGACAATGACTCAATACAAATGTTTTTATCCTAGCAACGTACAGCAATGCCATTATCAGTACCAGAATCACCAGCATAAGAGGTCAGACTTGAGAACGGAGACTATTTTTGAATATTAACTGCTCATCTGAGTTCTGCAAATATTTGACAGATTGTTGCCTTAACAAGCTAAGTGCTCAACCATTCATTGTTCATATTCCCCTGTATTCTTCTTAACCTATACAAATCACTGTATTCAATTTTAGTAAGTATTTATAGAAATATGCTTGTTGTTCTACATATGAATACTGCAATAGACATACCCACTAAAAGCTAGCAAGTTCATATGAACCTGTAGTACAGTTAACACAAAGAATTAAGGATAAGATTAGGATAAGGATGTCAAGGATATTTGATAACAGCATACAGACAAGACCAGTGAACAGATTTTACCATTTCTGCTAATCTACACCACCTTGGTAATAAAAATTGAAAAAGCCCTATCCAATTAAGACTTAAATTTATAATCTGGTAGCAATAAAATGGGGGTAGCAATAAATAATATTTATATATATATATATAATATATATTTTTTATATATATAAAATATATATTCCAAATATAAATATATATATATATTCCATTTGGAATGGGTTATTTGGATCAAGACTTACTGCAGAATATTCAAATCAAGCTTCTTAAAGGACTGCATTTTTTTTTTTATTCCAGCTCAGTTTGTTAGCTTTGTTTTGCTATGTAAAATGCTGTCAGAAACAAGCGATTGTCTGTCCACTAACGATTTCAGGTGGTCAATCTTACCTTAAGCTTTACAAGCAAGTAGAAGGACACGCAATGCTGTTCATATCAAAGAAAAATAGTTTTGTGTGAAGTTTAGAAACAGTACACACTTCCATCTTTTACTACCATGCATTTATTTGGAGGCCCATAAGCATGTCGTTAGCAGGTAGGCTTGCACTGATCATTTATGAGTCTTAGGAGACATGATTTAAATCCATATCATTACTATTTATTAAGCAACTTTCAAATACACTGTATACTTACAATACCATGGAGCTCTGCAACTTTAGTACAGAGATCAGGACGACGCTTCTGAATGGCCAAATAAAAGGGATTTTTCAAGATATCTTCATCATACATAGCCATATGGACTTCAGATATTCCAAGGAGATTTTCTTAAAAGAAGGGCATATAGAGAATGGTTAATACATCATACACAGTATCTGTGAAAGTACTATATACAGAAATACCACAGGAGCAGTTTGATTCCTTGTCCAAACAGAAAAAAGCAGTTTCAGGTCTTAATATCACAGAATCACAGAATTTCTAGGTTGGAAGAGACCTCAAGATCATCGAGTCCAACCTCTGACCTAACACTAACAGTCCCCACTAAACCATATCCCTAAGCTCTACATCTAAACATCTTTTAAAGACTTCCAGGGATGGTGACTCCACCACTTCCCTGGGCAGCCTGTTCCAATGTCTAACAACCCTTTCGGTAAAGAAGTTCTTCCTAACATCTAACCTAAAACTCCCCTGGCACAGCTTTAGCCCATTCCCCCTCGTCCTGTCACCAGGCACATGGGAGAACAGGCCAACCCCCACCTCACTACAGCCTCCTTTAAGGTATCTGTAAAGAGCAATAAGGTCACCCCTGAGCCTCCTCTTCTCCAGGCTGAACAACCCCAGCTCCCTCAGCCGCTCCTCGTAGGACTTGTTCTCCAGGCCCCTCACCAGCTTCGTCGCCCTTCTCTGCACCCGCTCAAGCACCTCCACGTCCTTCTTGTAGCAAGGGGCCCAAAACTGAACACAGTACTCGAGGTGCGGCCTCACCAGAGCCGAGTACAGGGGGACGATCAACTCACTAGCCCTGCTGGTCACACTGTTTCTGATACAAGCCAGGATGCCGTTGGCCTTCTTGGCCACCTGAGCACACTGCTGGCTCATATTCAGCTGACTATCCACCATCACACCCAGGTCCTTCTCTGCCTGGCAGCTCTCCAACCACTCATCTCCCAGCCTGTAGCTCTGCTGGGGGTTATTGCGCCCCAGGTGCAGGACCCGGCACTTGGCCTTGTTGAACTTCATGCAGTTGACCTCAGCCCATCGGTGCAGCCTATCCAGATCCTCCTGCAGAGCTTTCCTACCCTCAAGCAGATCGACACACGCACATAGCTTGGTGTCATCTGCAAACTTACTGAGGGTGCACTCAATGCCCTCGTCCAGATCATCGATGAAGATATTAAAGAGGACCGGCCCCAGCACCCAGCCCTGGGGGACGCCACTAGTGACCGGCCTCCAATTGGACTTGACTCCATTTACCACGACTCTTTGGGCCCGGCTATCCAGCCAGTTTCTAACCCAACGAAGCGTGCGCCAGTCCAAGCCACGGGCAGCCAGTTTCTTGAGGAGAATGCTGTGGGAGATGGTGTCAAAAGCCTTGCTGAAGTCAAGGTAGACCACATCCACAGCCTTTCCCTCATCCACCCAGCGCGTCACTTTGTCATAGAAGGAGATCAGGTTCGTCAAGCAGGACCTGCCTTTGATAAACCCATGCTGACTGGGCCTGATCACCTGATTGCCCTGCAAGTGCTGCGTGATGACTCTCAAGAGGATCTGCTCCATGAGCTTCCCTGGTACTGAGGTCAAACTGACAGGCCTGTAGTTTCCCGGGTCTGCCCTCCGGCCCTTCTTGTAGATGGGCGTCACGTTTGCTAGCCGCCAGTCAACTGGGACCTCCCCTGATAGCCAGGACTGCTGATAAATGAGGGATAGTGGCTTGGCCAGCTCCTCTGCCAGTTCCCTCAGTACCCTTGGGTGGATCCCATCCGGCCCCATCGACTTGCACACATCCAAGTACCGTAGCAGGTCACCAACCAGTTCTTCGTGGATGGTGAGGGCCACATCCTGCTCCCCATCCCCTTCCACCAGCTCAGGGTACTGGGTATCCAGAGAACAACCGGTATTGCCACTAAAGACTGAGGGGAAGAAGGCATTGAGCACCTCCACCTTTTCCTCATCTCTTGTAACCAAGTTTCCCCCCCGCATCCAGTAAAGGATGGAGATTCTCCTTAGTCCTCCTTTTTGTGTTGATGTATTTATAGAAACGTTTTTTGTTATCTTTAACGGCAGTAGCCAGATTGAGCTCCAGATGAGCTTTGGCCTTCCTAATTTTGTCCCTGCACAGCCTCGCTACATCCTTATAGTCCTCCCTAGTGGCCTGCCCACTTTTCCAAAGCTTATAAACCCTCTTTTTCCTCCTAAGATCAAGCCACAATTCTCTGTTGAGCCAGGCTGGTCTTCTTCCCTGCCAGCTCGTCTTTGGGCACGTGGGGACAGACCGTTCCTGCACCATTAAGATTTCCCTCTTGAAGAGCGCCCAGCCTTCCTGGACCCCTCTGCCCTTCAGAACCGCCTCCCAAGGGACTCCACCAACCAGTGTCCTGAGCAGCTCAAAGTCAGCCCTCTGAAAGTCCAATACAGAGGTTTTACTGGTCCCCTTCCTGGCCTCGCCAAGAATAGTGAACTCCACCATTTCGTGGTCACTCTGCCCAAGACAGCTCCCGACAATCACATCCTCCACCAGTCCTTCTCTGTTTGTGAAGAGAAGGTCTAGCGGGGCGCCACCCCTGATAGGTTCACTAACCAGCTGAGTCAGGAAGCTATCTTCCACGCTCTCCAGAAATATGGACTGTTCACGGCATGCTTAACATGAATGTAACTACAGTCACACATAAGTTATTAGGAAAGAAGTTTTCACAAAAATTTCCTTTTACACAGCTATCCTTATAATGTTTTCTTACCCCTTTCAGGTAAGAGAAGTAACAGCATGTGATATGTTTAGACAAAGCTTACGGAAGTTTAGATCTACATTATTACCACTTTGATACACTAGGAAACTTGTACTGCTAATTTCTAAAACAACCCAGAATTGAATTTGAAAAACAACCCTCAGTTGAATTGACTGCTCCTTTGTAGCAGATTAGACCGCATCACAGGACACTGATGCTTCCACAATAAGCTCATTTCAGTCATAAGACTTACCTACGTGAGGATTACTGACTCACACAGATCAATGAGACACCCAGACAGTGTAACAGGAATTTGTGTAAAATGAATATTCAACTTTTCAGGGGAACTTATAGGAAAAAAGTACAAGAAAATATGAATATCCAAGTCGTAATTTAAAAGACACCATGAAAACAGATGTTTGTGGGCAATTCCACTCCCATGAAAAAGGTCTCAACTATCTGAAGTGAGTCTGACACAAAATCTGGAAGAACAGTAAGCAAAAGTGCCTGCAGACAGAAAACTGAATCTCTAGGCACTGGAAGAGCTACCACTAAGTGAGCCACAGGGCAAAGATAACTTCTAGAGGCACTAAACCCTTTGTTTACTTCCTCAGTTTTAATTCTCAATAAAAACTATGTCCTAGACACAAGGGTAAGAAAAATCCTAATAGGACTATTCTGGACTAACTTCAAAATTATTTTCTTCAGAAGAATGGAGATTAACAGGTTTACAAGTGCTTAAGTAGTCTGTATATGTTTCCCCCTGGAGTCAAGGAACAGAAATTGGATGATTTCCTCCTGCAATTTCACCTATATGTTCCAGGAATAGGTGAGAAGAGCAAGAGAACTTTAATTTGAGCAGGTCATCCTTAGACAATTAGTATTTTCTTGTTTTCTTCAACAGAGTTATACTTCACATGTTACTTGCTCAGTGTGAGCTTCTAATGCTTTTTCTGTTGTGTTTGTAATATTGACTACCTCATGCTGCACTTGTACCAAAAACCACATCCTTCTCCATAGATTAGGAAAGAGACACAAAACCATTGCATGGCAGTTTAATAGGGCAGAAAAAAACATCTAAGAATCTGTGGGATTGGTTGTAGTCTTTCAGTTTCAGCTATGCTGCTACCTGATGCACAGTCTGTTAACTGATCTACATACAGTCTGAAGGTTCCTTATAATTAGGCACAAAGAGAACTCAACACAAACGTGATCAGATAAGCCTGCATGCAATTTCCACTGTGAAGTTATCAGCAGTTACAGCCTGGATAACCACAGTATGAACCACTGAAGTCTGGCAGTGGCAGATAACTGCCTCAAGCAAAGTTTTCCTGTGAAGTTCTAAACAAAATAGTTCATCCACTTTCAAAAAATAATAACATTAAGAGCTTCTGTGGAAGAATATTAAGTTAGCAGTCCCAAAACCATTTTGGAACACAGCTTTGAAGTTTACTTAGAGGATGGGAGAGAAAAGGATTATCCTTTGACACCTTCAGAAGACTAGCTAAGTTCAGCAAGTAAAAGACATCCAGCCCTGTAAAAGTACAACTTCACACAAGGTCTGTCCTATTGCAGCGCATGGGTCAACAGTATTATCTCTAGCAATTCCACAGCTGATTGCTGTAAACACTTCCATCAGGCAGCTGCAAGGCAAGTTCCTAGACCAGCGGTGTGGGAAGGAAGAAAGGCGATGCAGCACAGCAGCAGGTCTGCTGCAGGAACACAGACATCTCAGCACTGATACTCCACAGGTGTGTGATAAGACAGACTTCACTAAGCAGTACTCATCAGCTATGGAAAACATTTCTCTGAACAACAGGCTAGGCAACAGGCCATAAATGACTACAGCTTGGAGTCCAAACATGAATCAGCATCAACTTCTTACAAACAAGTTGAACACTGCAAAGGGCTGTATGAACACATGCACAGCCCACAAAATAGTCTACTGTGACAAGACTTACTTCAGAATCCTGTGCTCTTTTTTGGGTGCTACACTTCAAGGGAGATGGAACTGACTGAAGAATCTTAAGCAAGAAAGGCAAGATGCCTTGGAAGCAGGATCTGAGACATGTTCCTTATGGTGAAGAAACTGCATGAAATAGGTTAAAAAGAAAATCCCCAGGTGCATCAAGGTCTCAGTAAAGAACATTTTTTTTTCCCATATCTGCAGATAAGAGTTTTTTCTTAACATATCTGAAGAAACAGGCCTTAGCTGTTTCTTCAGTCTCTTTACTTAGCTCTAAGTAAAGAGACTCAGATTACAGATCAGGAACACCTTTCAAAAGAAGGTGAACATGTTTTAGAAAGCTTTGCTAAGCAATCAAGTCTCTGATATGGTAAATCTTTAAGAACCTGTTAGACAAACCTCTACTAAAGGTGATATGGATATAGTGAGGCTAGGAGGCTGGATTACATGCTCTCTCAAGCTTTCTAACTCAAGCTTTTATTAACATAGTTAGCCCACTAACACATCTTCACCTACCTTTACTGGTGCATTCATGTTCAGTATCTGGTCAAGTGGTAGATGAGACTGCCAAGACCTTCTACACAGGGAAAAAGACGATTTGGATGCCATGCACTGGGCAGCAGAGGAGATGATGGAAGAGCACGTTGACACAAAAAAGCAACTGAGTATCAGACTGCAGAAGCAAAACTGTGCAAGTGCTTCCAATCGCAGTAGCTATAATGCCAGTTTTTCAGCTTAATGGATCTTTAAGTCCAAGGAGTTCTTCCCATAGCAGAAAAGGGGAAAGATGAACACTTTCTATAAACTTCCCTTATCTAGAAACCTGTACCTCATTATCAAAAAACAGCAAGAAGCTTTGTCTAAGAAGAAATTAAGATCACCATTTAACACCTTGACAAAACAGGTGGAAGAGATGTATTGAGGGGTGGAGAAACTCCCAGAGACAAGCCTGCTCTTATGAAACTAATTATTTGATTCACAAAGCTCTTAAGTCATCACCTGCACCTGAAAAAAAAAGAGACTAGAGTCTTCAACTTAAGAGACTTACAGACCTGAAGAACTGTTTCAGTTCACAGATCACCACAGTAATTTTGAAACAATCTTCAGTTCTAGTTCATGAGTTACCACATATAAGCAGTTTTAAAACACTTAGTGGTAGGTATTTCTTCTACTACACAACTGTTGAACAATTGTGTTGAATCATGCTTGAGACCTCCAAAAAGAAGTCAAGTCACAAGAAACTGCATTGAAACATTCAGTTCTGGCATTTTAGCTACTGTAATGCAACTAAGATGCCACCAGCATGCTATAACCTCAATAAAGGAGCTTAACTCTTAGTTCATCCAAGCATTTATCACTCAGCTTGAGCAGAGGCAGACTTTGAAGACTCAACTACTAGCTTAACATGTGAAGCTGCACACAGCAGCAAGTAAGTACCAGTAAACAAACAAGTACTGATTTGAGAATCACTTCTGAATATCCCTCTCTTAGTGCTTCATCTGCTCATTGCTACATTAGTGGATGGCTATATTATACGATTATAGTGTGGGTATGCAAAAGGAAAGAAAGTGCTCATTAGCTTGAACAGTTGCTATCTTCACCTGGACCTCCTCTTCACCTATCCACAGCATTCTTGATGGAGAGGCAGAAATGGGGATGTATAAGCTGTATACAATATAAATAATTACAGTAAAGTCAAGTCCTTTATGCTACACTTCAATAGATTAAGTCCACAGAATCAGAAGAATACATTAGATTCCCCAAATTTTGACTCAGGCATTTTTGAGATTAAGTCAAATTTCTTTCCACCTCAAAAGTTAAGTGCATATGAAAATACCAGCTAATGCATTGCAGTAATTCTAGAAATGCATTAGAACACTCCATTGAGAATTTGTTGGCAGAACACAACATCCAACTTCAATCTAATTTCACTGAAGTGGCAGGTGATAGACTTATTCCTCTAGTTGCACCTTGGACAGCTTTAGATTTACTAACATTAAGAGGGCAGAAAAAAGCACAAAACCATGTATACGTTATCAGAACTGTTTAATGCTTAAGTGAAAGTCCATTAAAAATCGTCAGAAGCCATACACACTAAGTTTCTTAAATTCTATCATGCTGAGCTGTAAAGCAATACATAAGTACTAATCTCAGAATGTTTACATGGAATCACTTAAATGTGAGGCTTCATTCCTGTAAACACAGAAAAAAAAATAAAATTGCTAGAAGAATAAAAGCTAGCTGATCACAGAATCTAATGGGCATTATGTTACTCTCTCAAAAAAAAAAAAAAAAGCATAACCTTAGAACAGCCAAATCCTTTATAGGTTAAGAATAGACTGATAATTCTAATGACATATATGTTGATTTTGTTTATTTGTTTGTTGTTGTTTTTAACTTTAGCTATTCTTTGTGCTATACACCATGGAATCCAAGCATGTCACTTTTTCCCAAAAGACTGGAAACAAAGTCTTACAACCTTTGGTACTGAAAGCAACAAGCAAGACTTAACTACAAAAGTTTATTTTCTCACTGATGATTTTTCCTTCAGAGATGCTCAAGTCAGGTACATTTACAGACCAATCAGTCTTCAGATCCTTCTAAGAAGCATTTTGAAATAGATAGTCATTAACGTAGATACCACTGCATTTACTTGACAGCTACATCACATCCACACCCTACAAGTTATATATCACTATTTACTCAGTTCTTAAGTTCTTCTGAATATCCTGCTATACCATTAAGGACCTAAAACACACTACAGAGAAAATACTTTTAACATAACCAAGGATTCTGTATAGAAACACTTCAGATTCGGTGTTGAACAGCACAAGGCTTTGTTTGGCTCGTTCATTTCACTACCAGGGCCAGTTAGGGAGGAAAAAAACAACTTCTATTCCTTTACATTCAGCTGCAGCTTATAGAGATTTCTGTGAAAGTGAGATAAGTCAGAACACTACCTCTGAATTATCAGGCTATAGAGCAGTGAATTTGCATCAGTCAGCTCAAAGCTTCCTAAAAAACAGGGAAAAACTAAGTTTAGTTATGCCAGACTGAGTGTGACAGTGATGCAACAGGTTCTGGGAAGGAGGGGACAATGTTATTACAGGAAGGTGCTCCTTTCTCTCAGCATCTCTCCTGCAGTCACATTTTTCTTCAAGTGGAAGGTAAAACATCTCCAGTTCCCAGCACCAGCTCTTTATTATTTTTTTTGTCTCTGCCCCACCCCTCCCCACGCAGACACCACTTCCCTTTTTAGGGTCTAGCAGCTCTGTCTCTCCTACCACTTCTGCTACCACTGCCCCCACACTCTCACACAGGACTCCCACAACCCTACAGCATCTGTCAGCAGCAGGGCAACACCATGCAAGCAGGTTTTTTTCAGTTCTTCATGCTGCTTTTCATTATGAATCCCCCTCCTGTAACCTAAAACAGAGCTCATTCTTAAAAAAGTTCACCCTTTCAATTTTAACAGTGTATTTGCACTATAGCTTGATGTGGAAACCTTATTTGCCTCAGACTTGAGGCCAAAGAACACATGGGCTTGACTCTTAAATCACCTATTTCTTTCCTCCAAGGAACCTGTTTTATGAGCAGCTCATCCTTTACCAGGCAAGCTTTTAACTAGCCACCTACCCTGATTTTGGAGATCATCTTGCTCAGTGTTAGTCAAGTGTTAAGGAACAAGCTGCATTCTCCACAACAGAATAGTCCAGATTCTCAATACTTCATTCTAGCAGGTTTAAAAATATACTAGAATAGCTACAAGTCCACCACCCATATCCCTTCTCTGGCTTATCATTACTAAAGCTGCATTTAAGTCTCAAATAGGAAAGCCTGAGCTATTCAAAAACAAGCTGTGGAAAAAGAATGCAGAAAATGCTGACCAGTGAGCCACAAACATTAAAAAGGAACACATATACAGGAAAAAAAAATAACAGAAGGTACAAAGTTCCCAAAACATTATCAAATATGGATGCTTCCTCCAAGTATTAGTGAACTGTATTTACCTCATCAGGCTTGCAGAGGTTGCAGCTTGCACACACATTTATTTGGGGGTCACCTGGATGGACCGCACAAATACAGGCTGAGATGAAATATGAGGATAAGCAGTATTTTACTTAGGCCAGTTATTTTGATCCTTTAGTTCCTGAGGCAAGACAGTGGTAGAATTCCCCAGCCTGTGTACTTGCACCTGAACACTGAACATACAGGGATGTGAGGCACAGAAGTTTATGCTGTTTCTTGACTGCAGAATTATAGACCACCACTGTTGACAGCATATCATATACAGTTCAAATTTAATGAATTTAATCCATTTTCTGCACTTCTCAATAGGAAAACCAAGTTGCTGCAGGCCAGCTATAGTCTTACCTTATCACTGCTAGAAGCTTAGGTGGAAAAAAAAAAAAAAAAAAAAGACCACTACTAGACACTTTACTGGCAAAATGCTTAAAAGGAAACTAGTCAAAGGAAAGCTGCAGTGTTATGAGACACAACCAGATTCATTTTCACTGTATCCAATTCTTCTTTCCTTATCTCACAATGGCTTTCGCTTTCAACTTTCTCATACCAGAGCACAACTGAATTCAGTTTGTGAGCTTATTCCAAAAGCAACACCATCAGACAAAGTTTACGAGCCATTTAAACAAAACAGACTTGTATTTACCTAAAATACTGCTTCAGCCTATTACAGTGACGATATAGGATTAAAGAAGTAGTAGTGTTCAAGATGCACCACTGAAGACTTTGCAAATATTTAAGAGCACTGGAGTAGGAAGAATATGGTCATCATTGTCTGCTGCAAGGAAGCCTTTCCATAGAGCCAGCAAATACATTTCTGTTCCTACTCATTATGCTGCTCCTAATAGTTTTTCCAGGACAACACTTTAGCTAGTCAGCACATTGTATCAAAGTAGTAGCAAGATCTAGATTTTCTTAACATCATGCCTGACAAACTACAACTTGAGTTTTAGGAGTTTCCACAATCTACCTGAACTGGATAAATGCATACAGCTGGACTTAATTTAGAACTAATCTCAAGAACAGCCTCTTTCTTCCCACCTAATGCTTCAATACATCTTTAGGAGTATTATCTGACACAGATTAAAGCCCAAAGGTACCAGCAATTCTAAGTAGTCACAAGTGGCTGAAATAATATCCCCTTTCCTTCTCAGATACTTTCAGAGAAACTGAGCTCCAAGATCCTTGTGTGCTACAATGAATAGCAGCTTCAGTGAAGTGTAGCAGACTTTGAACATGGCTACCACGCCCACACACAAATGCATTCTTTGGTTGGGATTAAATTTAACGCAAGTCACACAGGACTCCAGATTCAAAATCAGAGCTAATCCTTCTTCCACCTGACAATAATTAAGCCATTACAAGACCTCACTTACAAGGTCAAAATTATTTTGTATTTCTTCATTCCAGCAAGGAGCCGGACATTATTGGCTCATCACTTCTTGACTATCAACACACAAATTGGCAGAGAGCTGCTCAGCACACTCTGTAGTAACTTGGCAGCCTACCATGGAAGTTAAAAGGTAACTTCTTCCACAAGTGGTAAACCTGCAGCAGAAGCTACCTGACTTGTAACTAAGTCCAAAAGTAATGCAGAACAAAAAGTTAATGGAGCAAGTAACTGATTTCCAGAACTACTGAGATCCAGAAGAGAGCGTAGTCTAGACAGACTCTCCAAACCAGGCTCAGCACCTTAAAGCTGGTTTGCCTGGAGCCTGCTCCTCACAGCTAAGTATCTTGCCTACAGCATGCACAACACCAGCATGACATGGGAGTGGGTCACATTCCCCCTTCTTATGGAAATAAGTTCTCACATCTTTTAAGTTACTATCACATCAGAAAACCATTCTGTTAGCCACAAACACCAAGGCACATGTAGTAGCACACGTTATGACAAGAAAGTTCTCCAGAAGTCTGCTTTGGCAAAAGCACATCACAGATAATAAAGACAACATAATTTCATCTGCTCTGCAGTGCTCAACATCGGTTTTATTTGTTGTTCTAGAAGGCTCAGATGTACGATAAACACACAAGAGCTCACTGCTCTTTGCAGTAACAATTTCAACATATGTGCAAGGGCAGTCTGTGAAATATCATTTTCACTGGTAAGAAACTTCAGTGTTTTCTACCCCTTCTGACATATGGTTATTTGACTCCAGCTATCCACAGCCATTCTGCACTGCATACTCACATTTCTTATCGGCCTTCTCAAAAAAAACAAAAACAAAAAAAAAAAAGAAAAAAAAAAAAAAAAAAAAAAAAACAGAAGAGGCGAGAACAACGCAAACTCTTTTCCTCAAGCACCTGCGACACTCGTGCATACCCAAAGCACACACCACGAAGCAAGGCAGGAAGCGGGGAGCGCACATAGCACACAACCACTGCCCGCACTGGCGTTAACCCCACTTCAGCAGCGCCCCGTGAGCCTGGGGACGGCGGGATAACCGTGGTCACCCACTGGGGCCCTGGGGCACGGGTACAGCGTTCCGCCACCGCCTTTCCCTCCTGAGGGAGGAGACTCCGGCCCTGGAGCAGGCCGCGGCGGCCGCCGCCGCGCCCCCCGGCCGCAGGGCGACTCGCAGGCCGCTCCTGGAGCGGCAGTGCCGGGGGTGCTGCGGGCACGGAGCGCGGCGCCGCCTCGCCAACAGCCCAGACTCGGAGCGCCGCCGCCGGCCGCCCCCCTCCCCCGGCCGCTGCGCGCCTCAGCCGAGCCCTACCGGGATCCAGGGCGGGCCGGGCTCGGCGCGGCGACGCCGCACGAAGCCAACGGCTGGGCGGCGGGGAGCGAACGAGGAAGCAGGCGGGCGGCCTCGGTGTCGGAGCCTGCGGAGGCGGAGTCTGTGAGGGCTTATAGGGCCGGGCCCAGCAGGCCGCGGGCGTTCCCTGCGCGGCGCCATGTGACGGGACAGCTGCCGGTCGTCCTCCGGAGCTTTGGCTTTTCCCTTTAGAGGCGGGATGAGGCGGCCTGGTCCCACTGCACGCCGGCGGTAGCGGGCAGGAAGCGATGCTGCCCGCTTCCCCGGCTCCCGGAGGGGCCTGAGGAGCCGTAAGGGGATCCGGAGGAGGGCGCGAGGGAGCCGCCCCTCGCCATGCCTGGTAGTGCCGGGCTCCGGCAGCTGCCCGGTCCCGGTCCCGGTCCCGGCAGCGGGTGAGGGCGGCGGAGCCATGGTGAAGGAGGAGTGCAAGGCGTTGTTGGATGCGCTCAGTAAGGTGACCGCCTGCTACCGGCACATGGTGCTGACCATCGGCGGCACCTCGGACTCGCAGAACCTGCGCGAAGAGCTCAAGAAAACCCGGCAAAAAGCCCAGGAGCTGGCGGTGGCCAACAGGAACAAGCTGACCGCGGTCCTGAAGGACAAAAGTGTGAGTAAGGAGGACAAAGCCGAGTTCGAGAGGCTATGGGTGATTTTCTCCACGTGCCTAGAGATCCTGGAGATCGACATGAGGAGGGCCCTGGAGCTGGGCCACGAGTTCCCGCTGAACGTCCCCAAAAAGCACCTGATACAAACGGGCATGAGCGGGGGAACCTCTGGCGTGGCCGCTAGGGCGATGAGCATCCAGAACATGAAATATGAGGCTGAGCACAATATAGATGTGGTGGATTTGAAAGACCTAGAAAACGAAATCAATCAGGTAGGAGAAATGATGTACGAGATGGAAATGAAGGTCAGCGTCCCTCAGTGGACAGTAGAGGCTAAGCAAGACCCTGGGGCTGAACTCAAATCCACCATCAGCGTGGGCGCATCTTCTATTGGCATGATCTCTGTGGAGGAAAATAAATCCTTCTGTGATATCAGCAAAATTCTAGCTGGGATTATTTTCTCCGCTGTCCTCATTATTGCCATTGTCCTGGCAGTGTGCGTGGTAAAGCTCTCTTAGGCTGGTGCAGGCTCTGACAAGCAGCCCTCATGGCTGCCTGTGAAGCACTTCATGCCTCACATCTTCTCAAAACGGGTCACCCGGGTGAGCTGAGAATTGAAACCTAACACTTGAAAAAATAAAGCAAAACTTTTGCCTCTCAAAATCCAAAAATGCACAGTTTCTTTCTGCGTGCTTTTTGAAGAAAACAGATCTAAATCAGCCTGCAAATAGGACGTGTTCGTTTGCTGGACTTGTAACAGTTAACTATGAAGTATCAGGGTATTATCACTACTGGCTATAACAGGGATTTGTCTGCTATTAATAGATCACTAGTCTCAGAAGCATGTACTTTTTGTTCCCGAATAGGCTCTGCTGTTTGCTGCTGCTCACTGTTTACAGTATTTGGGAGTAACACAAATTTGGAGGCTAACAAAGTGAATAGAATGCACTGAGATTTTTTTCATCAAATACGCAAGATATTATTTCAGTGGACAAAAGGGGAAGGATGAAAACCCCAATAAATGAATGTAAGTGTCTATTCTGGATAAGTTAATGATTAGGGAAAGAGGAGGCGAGGAGGAGGACTGAGAAAACAAAACAAGCAATGTTCAGAAAATACTGATGGGAGATTTAGACTGCATTGTACAGAACCCAGTTACGTGGGTTGGCACAGCGCACACTAATGACTAGTGGCTTTCCACATCCAGAGAGAAAAAAGGGAGAGTTGCATGTTCAGAAAAATACCAGCAAGCCTCATGGTTCTATTCCATGTTTATCATGATTTTATCTTCCCCTGCAGAAAGTCTAATTCCTGCCACTGTTTCAGATTCTTTCTGTAGAATGAAACTGTCTGAACATCACAGTTAACTATGAGGACAGGAGCAGTGAATCCACCCACAACAGATGCAATAATTTTTGAAAGGAGTCTGGCAAACAAAAATGATGTAGAGCTAAAGCAGACCTTTCTAATCATCCCAAAAGAGATTCTCTCTTACATTGACGGGCAGGGATTTTTCCCTTTGTATGTACAGTCACATTTCCACAAAACCTTTGAGTTCTTTGCAAAAATACAGACAAAGCTAAAACAAGAAGTCTTGGTTTCACATTTCATTCATGTCTGATTAATCATGTGGGAAAGAGGAAGTCTGTAGGACTGGACCCATAATTGGTCCCATTTAATGCACTACAGGTTTGGGGGATAAATGCAAGAGCAGCAGAAAACTTTTCCAATGCTTACCTAAAAATTGTCAGTGATGAAATGTAGAACTGGGGGGATACTAACTTTGCAGAGAAGCTCTATTATTGTCTTGAAAAAAGACCCATGTGTTGTGTTCCTTTATTATGTAACCTAAGGAGATTTGTTCTGTTCATCTAAATACACGCTATCAATTCCAAACTCCACAGGCAAATAAAGGACCCGAAGACGTGGGGGCTTTAATAGGTAATTACTCTGCCGCACTGATTATTATGGGCACATTATCAAAAAGTAACAATCAGATGTGTCTGATGATGTTACTAGACAATAATCTGTAGGTTTGTTAAATAAAGTTATGTTGTCAACACTTGCGAACAGCTGATCTTTTTGAGTTGAGAACTAACCAATATTAAAAACTGCACCAGTTAAGTTTTTAGAACTTAAGAGAACTGGATTTGTGGAGAAAAGGCGAGTAACAAATTTGAATCTAGTCACTTGCAGGTGAGGAAAAAGAATGTGAAATAGAGGCCTGATTTAAAGGCTAACAACTATCATTTCTGTGAAGGATAATGTGAGTTTTGCACATTGATCCAGTCTAAACCTTCTTCTCATGGAAATCCACGGTTTTGTAAAACTCCACAATTTTTTCTTACGTATTTAATTCATTCCATAGGATGTGTCTTGTAAATAGCTAACTTAGGTTCTTAGAGATCCCCAGCAGCACTCTTACCAGGCAAGTCTGTTTCTATCAGTGCTACTGCTTTAGTCTGTCTAGACATAGACTAGATGTAAAAGCTGTGCGTTGATTTAAATGTCAAGATCTCCTTCACAATAATATTGAGTAAACATGTTTATGGAAAATAGAGCAAAAGCTGCAGGAGAATGTACAAATTTTGACTGCCACCACTAGTCACTAAGGATTCATGGACATTTTCACTCTTTGCACTCTCCTGTTACTTAGTTTACATGCAGGTGGATCAGAAGCTGGACTTTATTCTGCACTTCTTGAAAAGTTCATATTCCTTTTGAAATCAGATCATTTAACAACATTTCTGAAAATCCAAGTAATGCAAGTCTAGTTTCTGGTGGATAAGTAAATGGTAATATCTACAGCATTGATTATCTTGTATTTTGGTATCCTAAAGTGGGTATACTGTTTAAAAATGGCTATTTTTGTAGAGCTGTTTTTAAGACTAGGTAATATAATCTTCAAAAGCAAGACTCAGTGAGTTCAGAAGTTGTAAATTTTCAGTCCATGGTGTTTTGGGGTGGGGAGGATCTTGAGTAATACAGGACCCAAAGACTTCATATAAGTAGCCTATAATTATGCAAGTTGTACTTCATTTGAGTATGCACACGACTAATATTTAAAGGAACCTTGGAAAAATATTGTATTTTCAAATCTTAAGACAAAGCTGACTGTGGATTTATTCATCATGAATTTGTTCCTAAAAATCTGTATTATCTCATATTTCAGCTATGTGAAATTAAAAGATGAAGTAGAATTGTAACAGAGGATTGGCACCATCTAAGTGGATAGTATTCCTGCTATTAATTTACTAATAATAAAAAAATGCACTTGATACAAGTGTACATTCAATGTGACAGGGTTCAGGCACTAGAGCACAAAAAATCAAAATAATATGAAGCCACTACTGCTCAAATAATATGAAGCCACTACTGCTCAAAGATATTTATGTTTCTTTTAAACTAAGAAGTAAAGAAATGTGCTAGATTCACAGCCTTAGATTTTTCCCCACGGGAATGCAACTGGAAGGAGATTAGAAATGCTGTTTTTGTAAGTGAACAATGTGAAGTCAAACTTCAAAATACTCTGTATTTAGCATGATGAGAATACAGATACTCTGGTGCTGAACAGTGAACGAGAACGATACTGTGTTTTCACTACAAAAGAAGATGCTGGTTGCTTAATTTGAATCTTACTCCGGTTCTTTTGTCCTTATTTATAGGATACATATGTTAACTTTGCTATATACTAAAATCTTATTGCTGACATGAATTACTTTGTGTTTTGTTTTGTTTTGTTTTGTTTTTTGCCTGTGCATGGGTGGTATTTTCTACACTTTGAATAAAACTTGTTACTGTCACCATTTAACTTAAAATAAAGTACATTCTTGTAGCTTATTTGTCAGCTTGCAGCAGTAATTAAAACCAAACAAAAACTGAAATATTGACACACCTTTTCAATTCATTCTTCTAAAGAAAAAGTTCCTATTTCAACCAAAGGAATCAAACTAATGCACAAAGTCCTCACACTAAAGTTTTCTTTAAATAAACATGCCCTTTTCACACACCTGCAGATGAATATATTAATATATCTTAATTTATACTGCAGGGAAATTGGACATTTGAAAGCCAAAAAATCTCTGTCTTAAGAAACAGCTACAACAACATTCAGGATAATAGGCATGATGTTGCCTTCGGCACTGCTTGCTCAGTATTGTTGATTAAAAGTAAGGATACATTGGCTTTGGAAACTGAAAACTAGAGAACATACTAGGCTAGACTAACAGAGGCTCTTGTATTAGGATCCAAACTCTATCCTCGTTCATCCAGCAAAGTTTGCATTTGCTTTAACAGAAGATATACACAGTTGAAGGAGTGATATACACAATTGAAGGAAAGTGAAATTTGGTCCTGTGGTATTGATAGCAACAAAGATAACAGTTGTATCAAACTATCTGAACTGAGTCTGTTAAATGCAGCAGTGTGTGATTTTATTCCAGGACTCCCAGTCTCTCAATGTAAAAAAAATTGCACACAGTTTTTTAATTTGCTAGCAAAGTGAACACAACCAAAAGTAAAGTGACAGTCTTCAATGGAATGTAACTTTAAACTTAACAGCTTTATGAATGTAAAATAAAATTAGTTTCAAAATTCTTCGCATAAAGCATTATTTTTTTAATGTGAATGTAGTTATTTAAAAACTGAGTAAACTGGTTGATGTCATTAGCTTTTGGATTCAAAATGAAATACATGCTTATTGTTTGCAGTCTGAAAGGATTGATTACGGGCTTTCCTTTTCATCTTATATAAGGTTTCTGTTGTTTATGTATAGTTTCCAGAAATACATTAAGTGCTAATGGAACTCCTAGTAAACATATTTACCCTTCACAGATTTTCATTATGTAAAAAGTCATTCTGAAAGACCAATGGATTATAGATCTCTAAGCACTCTCTCTCAATGCGATTATGTAAGTCTTTTAATGCAGGAAAGGCTCTGGACAAAATAGTAGTCTACACGTGAGCAGCATTTGCTATGGTAAGCATACAGTAAAAGTGGGATTAGAAAAGAGTGTTTTTCTCATATAAAATTATCCATATGTGTTGAGGGAGGGACAAGCTAATGAAAAGAGATGGATATATGCAAATAGTATCTTCATCTTATGTTATCGAAGTATGCTTTTTGTTAAATAGAACATAACTGTATCAAAATATTAAGCTATAGCTTCTCTATAAGAAAGTAATGTTAAATCTAGTGAGACCAAGAAAATGTAGTATCTCTAACTGGAACTGGCTACCTGTTCTCTGATTAACTCAGTACAGAGTAGGAGTAAAAATATTTTGATTACAGTATTTTGACTCCTTTTGATACAAGTTGATATCAGTTCCAGTCCAAAGACAGCCCCTTTTCTCTCTGTTTCACACTATTGGGATAAAGTGGTCACAGAAGGCTGGATTCTGCCATCCATTCTGGCAGCTAGCTGTTGCAGTATTGTGATGCAGTTGGAAATGCAACTTAATCATCTATCACTGATTAAACCTTTAAGAAGGTGAAAAGTCATGCAGCATTTAACCAGTGTGAAGTCTCCTCTGCAATCTCCTATATACAGCCATGGACAAACATTGCATGCTGGAGGCTGTGTGACTAGAAGCCATGTAGGTAAATATAAATAAAATTATGGCATTTCTGAAATTCTGTGAACTGCAGAGGCTAGTTAGCAAAAGCAATTGTGTTGTTCTGTTCTAGTAATTCTATAAGAAAATCTGCTGTGGTTTTCCTAAGCAGTAGCAATGTGCTTCCTGAGCCTCTACAGTGCTGTTTGGTTTTTTTTGTTTGTTTGTTTGTGTTTGTTTGGTTTTGATTGAATAGTGTGTTTTCTTTTATTTATACTATTATTACATAACATTGTTTCTCAGATACTACTAATAACGTCTCCACCAAATTATACAAACAAATCCTCTAAAACCTAGTTCTAATTCAAGTGCACTGTAAGGGAAGTCACAATCATAGAATAAATACATGAGCTGTGCCTTTCACCTCCTTGGAACTTATTTTGGTAAATTTTTCAAGACATGTTAAAAAATTCAATGAAGTATATGATCAGGCAAGTCTGTCTCTTGCACGCAAACGTTCAAAGAATATGTACAGTAAAACTCATTGATGTGTCACCATGAAGGAATTACACAGCCTAAAACATGACTTTGAAAATCATGTTGTTGTTGTTGTTTTGCTTTTAATAAGAATAGTACATGACATCATACAGTCATATAATTGTCTTAAGAAAAAATAATTATTTAAGAATTCAAATGCAATTCCTTTGTACAATCTTGAAGAAGCCATATATGTATATATATATATACAGCATAATCCTTGGGGGTGGAAAGAGTGAGAAAGATGGAAATGAAAAAAGACAAAAGAAAATATTTAACTATTTATACCATATAAAGTGACTGAGTACCTGACACACCAAACATGATACTCTTTTCACAACTTAATCCAATACACTAACTGGATATGTAACTTTATATATAAATACATGTTGCAGGAAGCACGGCTGAAAGCACGACAGACACCAGTAGAGTCAGAACATGCTCTCTTTTATTGTCCGAATTTTGCGTCGCATTGCGATTACTTCCCGCTTTTCCAAAAAGCGCTGTAATAAATCTAGGGCTACTTCGTCCTCCATTTTCCTGTTATTCCTGCACTATGGCAATATCCTGCACTATGGCAATATCCTGCGTGGCTTACCCTGTAATCAGCCTGCAGCCTTTGCCCTGTAGCCCACGCAGATGGCGAACTGTTTAGTTCAGGTCTTCGGAGACGACACACCAACCGTTGTAGTAGTGTTCGGTCGCTCTTGACCCCCCGGTTGCTGCGTTCCGGTGCCCCTCTGCTTCAGCCGCCCTTTGACAGGTCCTTGTTCGGGCGCCACTTGTCGGTTCACGGCTGAAGGAACAAATGCAGCCGACTCAATATGAGTGATAAAGCATAGTTCAACTTTATTGTCCAGATAGCCTAACTTTTATAGTGAACTTAACAGGGCGGATAGTGTCTCACACAAGATTATTGGTCAAAAGCACTCAGACAAACAACTACAAGAAACAACCCACCTGCAAGAAAACAACTCCCCTTGTGATTAGCAGTCATGTCAGACCTTGTCCTTGAAGCCAGCTACTGGTAACAATATTTTTCTGAATTCCTCAATTGGGTGATGTGGGAACACTGTCATGGGAACTTCTCATAGTTGCCCTGGTAGCTTGGTTTGCTCAGCTACAGCAAGCCATGGGATTTTTGCTGTTTCAAAAAATCCCTCAACAAATACACACTGGAATTCTAGGTCTTAGAAGGAGTGGTCTGAATGATTACTTATATGTGCCATCACTACTCATCTGAAATTACATGTGCAAAGACTACTCATGTAATTAAAGGCTGCAGAATTAGAACCATAATTTCAGTTTCACGAGAAATGTAATCCATTAAGCATCTGTAGGAAGTAAAACATTTGCAATTGTTAATACTATCTTTACCCTAGTTTTCTGATCTGTTTTGCTTTGTTGGTATTTTTTTTGTCTGAAGGTAGCTATAAACCTTATAATGGTGCTATAACTACAAGCCTGCATCTTCTATATTGGATATTTATTCATGTTTTGGACAATACTTGGAAAAGCGTACAACAAATTCTTTATTTTTTTATATTATTTTGTGAGTCCACCTATTCAATCTGTTACATGAGCTTAAACAATCTAAAAGTCTCCTGTATTCCCTGCCTACATACTACCCATAATGCAGGAAAGCCCAGCTGAACACAGAATGCCCCTGTGCTGGAATGGTTTTACTCCAGCAGTGGCATAAACTAGTATCCTCATGTTAGGACTGGCATTCCTGATAACAGAGTATTTTTCTAAGTACAGTTGAGATGAGCTCAGCATTTCAGCAGAATATGTTGAAGAAAGAAGTCATCCAAGTTGGAGATGAAAAGAAACATGCCTTATAGATAACCTTAAATCTAGTTTGGCTTTAGGACTTTTTCCATACTCCTTTGAGCTTTCTCCAGCAAGTTAAATATAGCTCTGAGAGAGGAGATGGATGCACATTCACAGCACTTCAGTTTTGCCTTTCTTAGTAGAAAGGGGACAAAACATCCCTTTGCACCATAGGCTTTTGTTCAAGGAGTTTCTGAGTGTCAGTTGGTTCATCCTCAGAACCTCCTGCCACCCCCAGTCCTGATAACTGTGTCAATTAAAGACTCATATGCTCATATACTTCTGGAACTTTGCTTGAGATGGTTTCATCTTTGTCATGAAAGAACACTGAGCTACTTCTTCTAAGACAGTACTGAAAGGAAGATTAAAAATTGCCATCAATAGTGTGAATATGCTTACCCTTAGGCAAGGGATGTCACCCTGCTTAGGGGGAAGAGGTACCTTACACACCCCAGGACTGTCTGGAAAAATGCAGTAACTGGAGTGGAGAATAATCCATTTGTCTTAAGCCACACTTGCACTTGGCTGTGTGGTCCCAGAGGACTGCTCCAGATGCTGACGACAGACATAAATAATGCTATAACCACACAACTATTTTTCTGCTGCAATCCTTGTATTTTATATGTTTGAGGGTGCAAACAGCAGTGTATATGCCATCCACAAACTACATTTACCCCTCCATACAAGAATGCCTATGAAAGTTGATCTGTCAAATTTTTTGCTGTATAGCAGTGAAGCTGGAGGAATTGTCCAGGATATTGCTGCTTGACATACATGTATGAGCACTGGCGAGACTTTAGACTTCTCTGGGCTTAAAAAACAATAATAATAATAAAATATATATCCTGTATAGAAACTAAACAACATAATCACTATTCTCTAGTATCAGATTTTCCTAGATGTTGTGAAATACCCTTCCAGAAGTATTATACATCACATTTTTGCCATAGCAAGACAGATTTGTGTATGTGCAGGTATTACAGCTGATTTTAAAGTGATGCTGTTTGTTATTGTTACACAACTATTTTCTACTTAAAATGCCTTTATGTGGTAATTACCTGACATAATGGACCTTAAATCTTTTTGATCAGCAGTCAAGCTCATCGGACATTAAATCTTGGAAAACCTCAGTAGTTTATTAATATTTCACCATTAAAGCAGCTTTTAGACAAAGCACATTCCTAACAAGATGCATATTTAACTCAATAAAATAGACTACAAGTACAGAATACAAGCAAATGAAAGGCAGACTCCATGATTTTGGGTTCAAAATGCCTTACAATAGGAAATAGGAGCAGCAGTGGACCTCACACTTCCATTGTTTAAGGTTGTAATCACCAATGAGCAACACTGCTTAAGCATGAAAAAAGAGGCCACAATTACAAAATGGTTTTTGCATGTACGTTTATGAGGAATGAAAGGGGAGACAGACGTCGAACTTGAATGTTGTCTGGCTGTATCACAGATGGTGTTCTGCCTCAGTTTTAGTATAATCAGCTGATTATACTAAATCAGCAGAGTCAACAGTTTCTTGTCACACTCGGTGCTACGAAGTGGAATAGTGGAATAACTGTGAACTGCAAAGTGCCCCAACCCCTACTTTCCCAAATAAATTGCCAGCGGCCGCCGTCAGCCGCATACCTGAAGCTCGTCCACGTTACCCTCAGCCTGTGCCCTGTGCCACCGCCCGGCGAACCCTCAGCTTGTGCCCTGTGACACGACCCCGCGGGTTAGGACCCGGGGCGTTGCTGCTGCCGCCCGCCCTGCCCTCAGCCCGTCCCCGTCCTCTCGCCGCGCTTTGCAGCGGCTCCTCCAGGCGCCCAGGCGGCGCCTCAGCGCCCGAGCCGCCGCCGCCGCCTCCCACTCGCCGCCGGCCCCGCGATGAACCCGCGGCTGCGGCACTGGCGGGAGGCGGCTACGCTGCTGCTGGCGGCGGGCATGGGTGCGCGGCCGGGGCGCTCCGCGCTCGGTCCCTGCGACTACGAGGTGCTGCTGCTGCAGCGGAGCTTCCGCAGCGGCTTCGCGCCCGGCGCACACGTCTTCCCGGGCGGCCTGGTGGAGGCGGCGGACTTCTCGGCGGCCTGGCTGGGGCTGCTGCCCGCCTCGCCGCTCTGCGGGCTGGGCTCCGTGAAGCCGCCGCCTGCGGGCAGCGGCCGGGCGCCGATCTTCGCCACGGACCGGCGGCAGCTGGGCTCGCCGCTGCCCGGGGAAGTCGCCTTCCGTATCTGCGCCATCCGGGAAACTTTCGAAGAGGCGGGGATCCTGCTGCTGGCACCCGGGAGCGGGCCGGGGGAGAGCGGCGGGGCCGGGCCGCTGCCCGCGGAGAGCCTGCTGTCGGCCGCCGAGCTGGGCGAGTGGCGGCGCCGGGTGCGGGAGGATGCGGGCTGCTTCCTGCAGCTCTGCCGGCACCTGGGCTGCGTGCCCAACATCTGGGCTCTGCACGAGTGGAGCAACTGGCTCACCCCGGTCGGCAGGGCCGGCCCCGGCGGCCGCCGCTACGACACGGCCTTCTACCTGTGCTGCCTGGGCGAGCGGCCACCCCACGCCTCCGAGGACGAGCGGGAGGTGACTGCCTGCCTGGTGAGAGCGCTGTGCCACCTTCCCGGGTCGCTGCGGCGGCAGGGGTACCCTTGGGGCGCAGGCCAGCCGCTGTGCTCGCTTGCAGTACAGGCAGGGCAGGTGAAGAGGTGATCAGATGGTGAAAAGGACTAGCTCCCACCCTTCCCTCCCCCTCCTGACAGGGATCCCTTAAGGCGTGAGGAAAATAAGTGTTTCCCTCTTCTGACAGTCCTTTACCGCTTGCAATCCTACTTCCATTAGTAACTTCGGTTGCCCCCTTTAATCAAAAATGCTGACAGACGAGGATTAATTTCTTGAGGGCCATTTCACATGAATTTCCTTTACATCAAACTGTCTTGTTTGTTTGTTTTTTAAAGTGTTTCATATCAGAACATTTACACCTTGAATTACAGATTTTTTGAAAACAGATGACATCTAAATCACTTCCTACGCAGTCATTTGTGCAATACCAACAGAGTGCTGACACCATACAGTTAACACTCAGTAGGCCTAGAGAGATCCGAGTGGTATGTGCTGTGTTTCAGGGCTACAAAAGCTCCTAATTTTGTCTTTTGTAGAGTTAGTTGGAATACTATAACTAACTAACATACAAACTTGTTAAGATAAGCTGTATTATTAAAACTGGTTTCGGAGCTATATTACTTCTGACTTTTTTATTTTTTTAACGGAGTAAAAGAGTAAAGACTGCTCATGAAGTAAAAGACAGCTCAGAGTCAGGTACATTTGGGTATTCACATTTTTAAAAAAATCTAAAAAGTATGAAGGTAAGTTAAAAGAAAAACCTGAAACTTCCATAAAGCTTTACCTAATGTTTTTGGTATTACTAATGTTTCTATGTTTATGTTTCTATCAGATCTTGCTATATAAATTTGAAAGCACCTGAGATCTTATCTTTGAGAGAGTTCATGGTATAATTTTTTGTTAATAATGGCAGAAATGTACTGCAACTGTTTTTGCACATATTTAAATTATCAGAGTCATCACATGAAATGAAATGAAGATTAATAGTTTATAAACCCCATGTTTATTAAGCAGGAACAGCTGAGTATCCGTGCTCTAAAAACAATGTGCACTGGAAGTACTGGTAATTTTAATTAGTCCTTGAAGAAGCCATAGCAAACTTTGTTGATTGAATTCACATTGAGCTTAGGGTTTTCTGCTGATTTCAGTAGACTTTTAGTCAAGTCCCTGAAACCAGACTTGTAGTCTCCAAATTTTGCATGCCTGTATTTAATATTAAATGTTATTTATTCTTATAGGAAAAACTTTTACAAACTGCTTTTATTGTGTTTTGTAAAAACTTTTTGAATCTCTTCATGGTTATGTTCTGGTATAGTTTATGCATGACTCTTACTGTGTTCAGATAACTTAGACTGTTTCACGCTCTTTTTCTGTAAAGACTTCCTTGCAAACAGCTTTTAAAGTTGCTGATAATTGCCATCTGCTTACGGAACTAATATTTCAATGCTTACTTTGCTCTTACAGTGGTCATCACCTCCAGAAGCCATTGAACTCTTTAAATCTCGAGAAATATCACTTGCTCCCCCTCAGTTCTATGAATTGTGTAGGCTGTGCAACTTCTCTTCACTTCATGAATTACACAAGTTCAGCTCTGATCGAGCTCTAGAGGGATGTGAATGTTGGATGCCTATAATGTTAACTGCTTCAGATGGCTTAATTCAGCTATTACCAGGTAAGAAAACAAATAAGAGTTCTTTTAAGTACATAAAAACTTTGGAATTGATACATACTCAAGCCACGTGACAAACTAGTCTGTAAAGGTAAGGAAAAACTCTATTAGAAGTCAAGTTACTGCATTCTTGTCCTACATTTTTTTCTTCCTCTGATACAGTTGGTAACAGCTACCATCAGAGACAAGCTACTGGACCACCTGGGCAGCACAGTTTTTTCTGTTCTTGCTCATAATTTCTTTGTTTCATATGGTTGATATTAATATGTTGATTTATGAATAAATTCTGGCATTTCACCTTCTGTAGCCTGCCTTTGTACATTCAGAAAAATCTTTGTCTTGTTCTCCATCTATTATACAATCTTATATATATATAAATTCCCTCCTGACAAGACATCATTTTAGTATTAGCAAGAGCACTGAATGTGTGCCCTGTGTGTTTGACAGACACTTTAGAAATTTGTGGCTGTATCTTTAAATACTAAAATGTTTAGAGGCAATTTACTTTCATATTGTCAAAATCTATTCCCACTGAGTTTCATGTCTTAATAAATATTTTAAAAACTGATAGTGTCACTCAATCAAAGGCTGAAAAATAAGGTAGGCATTGTATATATAAAAGCTGGTTTTATCTTTTTTTTTGTTTTTGTTAACAGGAGATGAGTTATACCCAGAAGATCCAGATTATACAGGGGAAATGAACACAGTCATGTCAACAGATAAGACGGTTGAAGATCTCATGAAAGAGGGTAGTACGTTTCACAGGATAGTAATAAAAAACATAAACAGTCTTGCTCTCTATGTTAACATTCAAGCAAAATATAAACATATGAATCCGTTGATGATAAACACCGATTGTTCAGACTACAATAGTAGATTATAACATTTTTGGTTTTAAGATAGAATATATTTAACTACATACATATTCACTGTGTTTCTCATCCTTATTAACAGTTGCCAAGTAGTTAGGACAAGAGACTTAAATATACCATTGCCCTGCCACAGCATTTCATATGGTTGTGGGTTTGAGATTTATGTGTACTTCAATCTTTGAGTCTTTGAAACTTCAAAGTTGTGTCAGGTATGGTGTAAAGAAGCTACAGAAAAATTAACACAACTATCAACTTAATTAACTGAATAAACTTTAAAGTGATTTGACAGTGATTATACCGAACAATTAGCATCTTATTCTACTTACATAGTAATAATGGAATATGCTGTAATGCCATTCTGTTGGGTCACACAGGTCTTTTTCTCACTGAAAATTAAAGTACATCTTATGTTTAGAACAAGTATGTTTTGAGTTCAAAAATTCTTTTACCATGCTTCCTAAAGTTACCTGTTTGGCAACTGTAATCTGTGTCTAGAAATGAATGAAATTCATTCAGTTTCTGTTAACATATTCCAGTCTACCTTATTTTAATTGAAAACCAATGTGTATGTGTATATATAGATGTCAGCTAACATTCACTTATTACAAGGAATATTTATATTTAATAAAGCTAAATTGTTTCTATTAATGGTAATTTATTAAACTTCACAGTTTCAAAGGTAGTTGTGATATTTTTATTCATGACATTTTTATTACCTTCAAGTTGATAGGAATTTAAAAAGAAAAAATTGTTCAGCTCCAAGAAGATGCCACCAACTTCAGAAAAATAAATACTGCCTTGGAAACGCCTAATTCCACAATTCAGTATTCCACATTTTGCTTCTTAAATTTTTTACCTAACGTATCTGTGATATTTAAAGACTTAAGAGGAAGGACTGCTACTTTTTTTTTTTGGTCTTTTTATTTTGTGGCTGGTGCAATAAGTGGAATATATGGAGCTGTGATGTGGTATCTTCTTTATCTGGAAGAATAAGAAGGAATTATGACTTAAAATTATCCAATAAAGCTGTTCTGAAAGCTATGTTCCAACTTTTGTTGTGTAATTTAATTCAAATAAAATCATCTGTAATATTTTCACTAAGTTGAATTGGTTTGTAGCATTCATTTCTGTTAGAAAAATATGTACCTATTTATTCTCTTCTTTCTGAACGTGCTCAGATGGTTCTTGGTTGCAGACCCTTGCTGAAACTTCTATACATCTGCTGTGTATGGGTTCTATGAAGTAGTGTATTATGCTTAATATCTCCTTCACAATACTCTGGCTGATTCTTCTGAACATGAAGACAAGAAAATTAGAAAAACGGAAAGTGGAAGAAGCAAATAAAGTATCCTGTATACTATCTTATATGATTTTTTAGCTTTTGGACATTAACACTGGCCACTGTAGGTACTGTGAATATAAGAGGGAGAAGCATGCCTAGGATCATAGTTGCTGGAGAGCTATCTTGATCATTATTTATTGGTCTGTACCTTGTGGTTCTAACAGGTTTTTGTTGTTTTTGTTTTGCTTTGTTTTGCAGCAGAAGGTGGCTACTAAGAAAATATTTTGTGGAAATAAATGATTCAGCAACTTAAATATAGGTTGGATTCTTAAATAAGTGTTATACAAACCAGCATGTTCCAATATTTATTCCTATACTAGCCCTATATAAATTCAAGTTCTGCTGTGTGTCAGAAGCAGTTACTTCAATATTAAATCTATTTTCTAGGTCAATACTCTGCCTCTCCATCTTCAGATAGGCTGCTGTCACTTTTTTTTTGTCACTAATAAAAGCAGAATGGTCCAGCAGGGGGAGCTTAAAGGCCGAAAAAGAGCTTGAAGGATTTATAAAAAAAAGGCAACTAAAAGATGCTCTTTACCTAGAAAATGAAGCTAATCATCAAATAGAAGCATTTATGTTTTAGAATGCACATACTGTAAATATCTTGTATTATTAACTTTAAAATATTGATCATTAAAGCTGTAGTTTCAAAATAATGAGCCCCTCCAAGTATGGGCTGCTGCCCAAGGGGTGGGCTTTACTTTCCAGCTTGACGTTTCATCCGCTTGAGTTGGCACCTTGCATAAAGCTAAATCAGGGCCGAAAAAAACATTAAGCCTGAATGGAAACGGGAGTGTAGGAGAGGAATAATAATAATGTTGCTACTTTGTCACAGAGCTTGATATAAGAATTAAGTAACACTGCTGTAAGGGCCTGGATGTCAGGGGACATTTTGAACAGCTGACTGTGTGGGGATGCATGTATTTTTTATCATTAGTAGAACACCAGAGATGTGTCTGGTGCCATTGTTCCCCAGCTGCCTCCTTTAGACCTTTCAGGCATACACTGCACTTCGGACTCGGGGTCTGGGAAAGCCCACCTGAAGCAGGAGTAGCAGGAAGGCACAGAAAGGCAGGACTCTCCTGTTCACGCCCACTGACACTCCTCTGCCCTCAGCGAGCCGAGGTCGGCCCCGCGCCACCCCCTACCCGCGGCCTTTTCCCGCCTCTAGCCGCAGTACCTCAGCCAGGCGCCACCGCCTCCCCCGGAGCCACCTGAGGGCGGCGCACGCGCACTGGGGGGCCGCGGGCGGCTTCTGGAGGCTTCTGAGGGGTGCGGGCAGCGCGCTGAGGGTCTCGTGACTGTGGGGATGGTGGCAGTGGCTCGGGTAAGGCTCGAGTGGAGCTGGTTCTGCCAGCTGAAGAGTACTGCTTTGACTTCTGACTTCTGAGGACTTCTGAGACTTCTGTCTTCTTTCGTTAGCTGCTCATTCGTGGCGTGAATTCTTTGAAGCGGTAGGCTAAGCGCTGCTGTGATGAGGGGTGTTGTGATGTGTGAGGCTGTGCTGAAATGGCATACAAAAGATCTGTTCTGCTTCAGTATAAGTGTGCTGTGAAAAATGAGTAAAAATTTCTGTTACATTAAACTTACTGGTGAATGTTGGGATTCGTGTCTTTGTTTTTTTTTTTTTTTTTTAAATGATGTAAGTTTTTGGTGTTTTGCTGTCTATTTGGTCAAGTAGCTAGATTGTAGCAGCCCCAGTCTTCAAGATATTTCTGTTGGCCTTTGGATGTAAGGTAGTGGGCTATGAGACAGGAGAACAAGTATGTTGTGGCATGCTGAAGACGGGTGTGGTCGTATGTGAGTAAATATGGATGGTGAATCTTCATTGGGATTCAACATAGAGCCCCATTAAGAAAGCTGGCTAGAAGTCTTCCATACATGTAAATCAGTTGTCTGTGCTAATGCTGCTTACACAAGTAGCAAAAATATGTAGGCCTGCTTTAGAAGTACACTTCTTAGATGTGCTTTAGAATAGTTACATGTCTGTTGCTTTCCTCCAGTAGCGTCAAAGAAGACTGAGTAGCTGGGCAATATGGAAGTCTTTGTACTACAGGTATGATGGAATTTTTAAAAGTTGAAAGGATTGGTGTTTATTTCAGTAAAACTATAGAAGTCAGATTTACAAATAAGATTATGCCTTAATTTCTGTTCAGCAGTCATTTCTTACACATGGTGGGGTCATTGACAGATTATATACATTTTCCCATTCTTTCCACGTGTTTATCTTGGTTTCCTCTCAAAAGAGGTTAGCAGGGATGCAGCAAAAACCTAAAATGGAAGATATCCTGTGTAATCTTAAATTGAACATAGTAATAGGTTTCTAATTAATGCTGCAAGAGATCATGGATTTTTTTTTTCCCCAGAATAGCGAGTACACTTATTAGCTGTAAGACTGGTATATAAAAGCTTACAAAGGCTGAGTGGAAAGCTGTGGCCCTATTTTAAAGAAACTGGCTGTGTTACACATCTTCTGAGACTGAAGAAAAGCCTGTCAGTGATTTTTTTTTTTTTTTTTTTTTTCATTTTCTGAAAATTCTGTGAAAGTAAAATGTTTATATATGTGCACTTAAGTCACTATATTTCATTTAACAAACTTTTAAAATGATTATACCTTTCAGAATGCATACGTCATTAATTGCAGTGCTAAAGAAACAAGTTTAGAAGTCTTTTATTGAACTAACTGTCTGAACATGAAAGATGTATTATGCCTGTTAACATTCTTTATGCTGAATATCTATTCCTATAATGTAGGGGGCCATGCTGAAGGTTTTAAGATTCCTGTTTACTGCTCAGATGCTCATGAAAATATTCTATCACTTCTGCAGGGGATAATACTACTTGTTTGTTTGTTTGTTTGTTTGTTTTTTATCTACTGTTTGCACCAGATTGAAGATCCAAGCTGCTTTTGGGTTACTATGAAAGGATGTGGGCCGTACATAGTTGATGAAATAGAGTATAAAAACTTGAATGCAGAAATGAATCAGTTCTATGACAAATCTTGTGAAAATGTGGACGAAGTAAAGCCAGTAACATTAGAAAAAGGCCAGGTAAAGACATTGCTATGTTGTGTGCATAAAAAGAATAAAAAGAGATCTTTTTTTTTTTTTTTTTTTTGGTTTAGAGGGTGAAGTATCCAAGTGTATTTTTTTTTTTGATATTGCTTTGTAGTAGAAAAGGACATCTATGTGGTTTATATCATCTTATATCATCTTGTCTGTAAGCTTTATCACTAAGGAAGCTGCAGTACTTGCAGTTTATAGAGTAAACTGGGGCTGTATTGTAAACACCGTTTTCTTGCCTCTAAGAAAACTGACGGTGATGTTTGTTCCATTTACAAGAACCTGTTGTTTTGATCTTTCTTTTTCAGATGTGTGTGGTTTTCAGTGAAGAACTGAAATGCTGGTGTAGAGCAGTTATTAAATCAATCATGTACTGTGCAGGTCATTATCAAACAGAATGCTTTCTTGTGGATTATGCCAAATACACTATTGTTAAAACAAAGGAGTAAGTGTTTGTTTTTTTTTTTTTTTTTTTGAGAGTGTCACTGAAATGTATTTTGTTGGCTATCAGTGTTTATTTAATTTAATAGTCACAAGGCTTTGGTTAAAGTGAAGTGTGGGTCTATAAGAAACTGCTAGATGTGTGATGGGCCCTGGTCAGCGTGGATGCAAACCAGTCTTTGTTCTGTTAATTTTTTAAGATGTTTTCTATTCTATCTTTCTTTTCCTTAAGGACTTGAAACTGGAATAGTGTCCGTTTAATATGGTTGAGATTTATGGTTATCAGTTAACGTTACTGAAACACACCTTATTAAGGGATAAATAAATAAAACCACTATGAAACTATAGGTTTCTAAAATCTTAAAATGTGTCTTAAAAAATCTCTTCCAGCTTTCAGACATGTTTAAGGTTCATTTCTTTGGTAAAATATCCAACTTAATGTACAAGGATCTTTACCAAGTGTTTTTGTAGTATTCAACAAAATTAAGAAATCTTATTTAAAATATTTTAGAAAAAATATTTTAAAATCTTAATTTAAATAACATTTTTAAATAGATTGTGCCTGTATCAGTGAGCAACTTTATAATGCCAAGTTTAAAATACTTTCTAATACAATTAAACACATGATATACTGCTTTTTCATTATGAAATAACTTGGAACAAAAATGATAATTATATGGATCTTAAAAGCTTGGTATAGGTGGTGTCCTGCTGGTTACTAAATGTCTCCCATAAAACCATTTATAAGGGGTAATTACATATAGATCAAGGCTCTAATGATAGCTATACAAAGATTTATTATTATTATTTTTTTAGGGAAATGAGTACAGATGCATGTTAGTATATTTATTAATTTCCTTCTTACTGATTTTAGTCATACCTGGCTTCTCACTCAGAGGTAAGAATTGCCAGATTGTGTACATATAGTGTATGAGGTCTAAATATCATGAAAAGACTTTAAACTGCACTGCAAACCTTTCTGAGATTTCTCTACTAAATGGGAAGTGCAGTCATATTCAGGGCAAATGTGTTTATTAATTGCTCCTTACAGGACCTGTCTTAGATAAACAAATAAATAAAACAGGGGTTCCAGGGAGTTTCGCTGTAGGAGCCAGGCTTCTAGAAGAAATGTGTTGTTGCATACAGAATAATGAAAGCACGTGTTTGAAACACCACTGGAAAATAGTCTGCTCTGTAAAATGAGATTATTTCTGCTTTGTTTTTAAGTGTTCGAGTTGCAATGAAAGCATTTATGCAAATCCCATACAGAGCAAAAAAATGTAGATTGCATTGTACAAAGCCAGTGACGTTGCGTGTCAACTTCTGTGAAGATACAGCACAAATAGTGTAAGTAGAGTTTACTAATCGTCTTCTAGTCATAAATTTCTTAGGTATGAAATTTCATCACAATGTTTTGTTTGTTTGTTTGTTTTTCTTCAGAGGATACTGTTTCAATAGGAACATAGGAGATAAGATGTGGAAAACAATTTATTTTTTACAAGAGGAATTCATAAACTTGCTAATGATTTGGGTTTTATTATTCATCTATTTGAAACTTCTGATGTTTATTTAGAAACTAAGAAATTCAGACAAATTTTTGGCAGTTAATGCCCTTCATCTGCAATCCCAGAACTGTGATTCCAGCAAATGAGCTTCTCTACTAATTGATCCATGTGCGGTTTCTTACAGGTGCTCATCTTATTCCCTACAATCCTGTTTGTGGCCATTAGACATTCTGACTGAACTGAAGTTCTGTTAATGTATAAACATTATAGATAGCTTTGGTTTTCCCCATTATATCTGTCTCCTTGAAATACTTAGGATTCTTGTTGTACTTTCCGTATCATATTTATGCCAGTTTTGAAGGAGTGGAATAAGGTTTTCTCTGGGATGTAGTGGTAAAGAAAAGTGCTTGTATATCCTTACTTTGAGCTCTAGGATGTTATTGTCAAAGACCTGCCAGATCGTGGGGGAATGTGGCATTATAGCAAGTAACCTATCTTGATTTATGTTGTTAAAGAATACTTAAAACTACATGTAGTTTGACTGTTAGGTTTGTTTTTTATACTGTCCTTTGTAAGGAGGAATCAGTATTTTACCTAGATACTCTAACAAAACAAATACTAGTTTAGTTAGGATGGAAATAGCATACATCTTGAGTGGGCCATCTTTGTGAATTATCAAAAGACCACTAAGTTCTCTACATATATCTACTATATTTTATATTTTTGCAATGCTGTACATTTGATTCTTTTTTTGTATTTGCAATTGCTGAAGATGGTAAAGAACCTTAATTTTTCTGTTCTAGACATTAAAGTCTTTACAATGTTTTGTAAACTGCTTGTTCAAAACTGGTCAATACTTATTTAAAGTAATTAATATGTTCTACAAACGGGTTCCCACTCTATTTCTAGTTAATATGTTTATTTGTTTATTTGTTTTTTTTTTGTTTTTTTTTTTTTTCTGCCTTATTTTATGTTGGATATAAGCCATCATACTTTGACAAATCAATATCTAGTAATTTTTAGGCAGTTCATTTTATGAATGAACTGAAACATCAAAACTGAAATTACATTCAAAGATCGTGCTAATGTTTCTGTTAGAGGCAGTTTTTGAGACTTAGCATGAACTGAGAACATTTTTTTTTTTGAATGTGCCTCACTTTTCAGATTATTGTTTGAAGTTTTGATGCTGTGGGATAATTGGTTGCGTTTATTTTCCTAGGCCAGCCCAAAGATGGGATAATGCTGCTACTCAGTATTTTCAAAGTCTTCTGAAAGGTAAATATGCTGTCAAAATCGTAATTGGCCCTTCTGTTTTGGGAAATAAGTTGTCAGAGAAATGTAGTACTGGAATATATATTTGATTGTACTTCCTTTTTAATTTTCACAGCATTTTAAAGAGAAGGGAGTTAGTCAATTTTTTTTTTGGTGTGATTTGACTTAGCCAACAATGTGTGTAGACTTGCATCTTTACCACACTGCATAAATTGTTAAAGTTGACTAGGTGGTTGCCAGCTTGGAATAGTTTCTTTCAAGAGCGTTTATCTTGGAAGAAACTATCTACTGCTCAAAGTAGTTACTTAGTGAAGTAGAAATGCTTGTTTTCCAGTCTGTTGTCCTTTCCCATGTGTGCTGTTTCAGGAGCTCATGCAGTCTTTTTCATATCCAGCATTCTTTTTTCGGTGTGGAGAGCGCTTGTTGGTGTTGCTAGAAAGCAGCCCTTTACTGTTCTTGTCTAACCTTGTTTATGTGCCTCTACCTGAAAAACAACCTACCTGATTATTTGCAAGTACAATACACAGATATTTGAGGAGGAGAGGATGAATTTATAAAAACAGTAGAGTCTTTAGGCTCTTAATTTCCCATACTAATGGAACATGGCACTTTCATGATTTACAGGTTTTCACACATCTAAGTGTAATGCATTATTATGCAAAGTAAAGGTCAATAGGAAGCAATAACAACATGGAACTTGATTTCACAAATACGCATAAATATATAAATAATTTCACTGTATGACTAAGTTTAGTTTTGGTGGACAGGTCATGAATGCTTTTCAGTTCTCAATCTTCCTTCAATGACTGAGGACAACTTAATTTTTCGAGCTCTGTTAATGCCTTGTTAGATTATTGTTTCATTTAAAAGTTACAACATTTGTATTAATTTTTCTTCAAAATAATAGGTTGCATTCATTTAATCATTATTTCTGTTTTTGTATAGCTTGAAAAATACTGATAATTTGATACAGGGTTAATATTTCTCCTTCTTACTACTACATTTAGCAACTACACAAATCAAAGCCAAGTTATGTGCTGTAGAGGATAATACATTTGATGTTATTCTTTATGTGACAATAAAAGATGAAAAGGTAAGATACTTCTTTATCTACAAACCTATTTGTATGCTTTATTATGTAAATCATAACTTTGTAATCAGTTTAGGACTGAAAAGCATTATCTGCAAGTGAGTTTTGTCATTTGCCAGATACAGTAGAAGCTAAATCATTAACTTATTAAAGGTATTGTTTTATGATTGTGTTGATGTAACCTCTCTGGAGGTGTTCCAGGAGGCAGAAATTCCATTTTCATTCATGTGTACCTTTATTTTGAAGGTATTGGCAGGTAAGCGAAGTACAAGTTTGTAGCATTGCACAAAGATATCTTGCATAACAAAAAGTACACGTTCTCATAAGAACTGCAAATTTAGGTTATTTCATGCAAATTTCTTTTTGCCCTTTCAAGTTTTTCTTTCATTTTTAGGAACTTCTGATGAAGGTAATTTATTTTATGAATTTATCATTTGCAATTTGGCTTGTTTTAGGTTAATTACAACTGTTAGGAATTACAGGACAGGGTACAAGAAAATCACAAATGAGGCTCACAGAAAATGAGTGTTGTGTTCCCAAAGCTCTTTTCCTGCTAACTTGGTCTGGTGAAAGGTCTGAGCAGCAATGGATACCAGACAGAGTCAATTCTACTTCACTGGCAAGCTCATTCATCTTTTTTCCTCATTGTTCTAATCACATTTATTTCAGCGACATTTTAAAATTTGAAGTAATACATTAAGGTTCTTCACTGCTTAAAATAAATATATTTTTTTAAAAGAGCAGATAACAAAAATTTTAGGGCTATCAATATTTTAGGGAACTTGAATTTAACAAATTGGTCCAAACAATGTATTAAATGTGTAAGAAATGTAGTGAACACTAACATTAGTGTTTAAAACCAGAAGCACTTTCATTTTTAAGTTGAATTGTTGGAGATAACTTTAAATGAACTAGAATTATCCTGGGTGAGGTGTTGTTTTTCTGTTGTTTTTGTTTGGTTGTTGGTTTTTTGCTATTCCATTTGATTACCTGGAGCTGTAATGCACAAACTGTTTTGGAGGTTTGTGACAATGAACTGCACAGTAAACCTGTATGTCTTCAAGAATCTTGTATCTGTTTTCAAGCATTATAATATTTTCTTTGCTTAAAAAAATACTGTCTTTGAGGTTTTTCAAGAAATATTTGATGTTATTTAAGCTGAATTACTCTGCATCCTACAATGAGATGTTCCTTTAAAATTATAAATATACAGGAAGCAACTCAAGTGGACAGCTACGTGAATTATTTACTGCATTTTCACACCTTTTGTGTTATATTTAGAATATTTTACAACTACTTCATTCAAATGTCATTAAATACCAGTTCATACTTGCTTTGGATGGGGCTTTGAGCAACCTGATACAGTGGAAGGTGTCCTTGCCCATGGCAGGGGGGTTGGAACTAGATGATCTTTAAGGTATGTTCCAAACCAAACCATTCTGTGGTAAGACTGAGTCCTCAAACCTTCAGGGGAAACAATAACTCCACTTGTCAAAATATCTAACTTCTGCCAATAATCTCCTGTAGTTACTGTCAGACTTAAGTAGCTGTAATGTAGTTATGAAATAATTCACTTGCATCTGCTTGGATCACTCCATGTTAAAGGCTGTTAACGCTGTGGCTGTGGTCTTTGCCATAGGCAATAACTTTGAAGGTACATATAAAGTCTAATACCTTCTATCCGTTCAAATCTATCAGCTTAAACATTACCATAGTTTAAAACTTCAGATATACCCTTAAATAGTATGCAATATTGATTCTGGTCGGTAAGGATTTTTTTTTAATTTTTTTTTTAAGGTATGCATTAATGATGATCTTGTCTCAAAGAACTTTGCTCGCTTTGTGGAAACTGAAGAGGATACTGGAAGTCCTGCAAAAGATCAAGAGAACCAGACGTCATTAAATGTTGAATATTTTCCAGTAAAAATCATTGATCCTACACGTGCTTTTAGGCCAGTTCTGTCTGAGGAGAAAGTACCAATGAATCTTGAAACAGGTAGGAACCATATATTTCAGAAACAATCAAATAGACAATATGCTAAGTTTCTCTAATTGGATATATTGAACATGAAGCTACTCTAATGTCTCAGTTTGAATCAACAATTGTATCAAATGGTATCCTAACAAAGGGTGCTTATGACTTCACAAACAGTCATCAAATCACCAGATGTAGGAATACTTTTTTTTGTAGCATACAAGACAAGTGAAGGCTGAGAGGTGAGTTCAATGGGCATTTGTTGATCTGTTTAATAGCATTAGATACTGCTGAAATTACTTGTGTAGTGTGTTACTGATGTTCTTGAGTTTGGAGGGTATTATTTGATCAGAGGTACTTGTACAACTGTAGGATTTACTGTAACTTGTCTCAAGGATTCAAATCCTTGAGATTAGCAACTGATAGAAGAAACTAAGCAGCAAATCAGTGGCAACTCACTGTAAATAACAATATTAGCTTTTTATGTGTTCAGATAATTTAAAAATTTCTGATTATCTTCTTAGGTCATAGTGTTTCTATTTCTTCTCCTGAAAAGACGTACCAAAGGTCAAGCACAGATGTAAATGAAGGTACCAAATCTGTAAGTATCATATTGTGTCAACGGTGAATTCGATTAAGCATATATGGGACATATAAGGAATACTGTAGTCATCTAGCTGTTTCTTCTATGTAACAGATTTGTGGGACCGTTGTAATTATTGATAGAGCTAAATTGGAGTGGAATGTTGTCCTTTTACTTTAAAATGCAGAACATTAAAAAGAAAAACACATCCTTGGAAAGGTTGTGTCTACTCTTTCACTCTTTTGCTATGGTTTTATGAAGATAATAATGGTCTACAGTGGGATGTTCAGTTTTCTAAATATAAAAGAAGGTAAACTTTAACGCTGCCCTGAAAACAAAATAGTCCTTATGCTATAGAATGGTTAACATTTGTTGGAGTTTCTTCTTACTCGTTGAGCAGTCTAATGCCAAATAACCTTTATCAGCCACCTCAGTGATGCAGGTTTTTGACCAAGTCAAGCCTGTTGGTTGCTTGTGATAAAAGATGATTGTTAGGAAAACACTAGTTCAGAACTGAGGATCTTTTGGATAAGTCTGGATATAGTGTCTGCTACAGGTTATTCCATTGAAGATTTTCACTGTTGTTCAATTTACCTTCATGTGCATTCACTTTGTTAGTTTGCAGGAGGGCAACCTGTTTCTGCTTTTTCCTCCAGTCTGATGTGTGCAGGCTTCTCATGATTTATTTATTTATTTTTAAATAAGGTGTTTAAGAACTAAGCAGTGTGTGTTCATACTATTTCAGATCCCCATTTAGGGCTATTGCTTGAGATATGACCATGACCTAATATTTCTTTTTTTTGTGTGGGCAATATTCTTGTTATGTTCTTGAAAGAAAATACTGTTCTGTAAGAAGTAAGTTTGCTTCATTAAAACTGTTGCCTCAATCAGGCAAACATATAATTTGGTACAAAGAGAAACCCAGAATACTTGGAAAATCCTAGAGTTAAGTAAGAAAACTACTTTTACCTTAGTAGGTGGAAGAAATACTTCTCTTGAACAGTATTTTAGTGCAAAGAAATAGTTCTCACCTTTTCTTGATAGATTGTCAAAGTATTTCCGGGTTTGCCTTGCAAGGAAAAGTCAGCTGTTCACACAGACAGGTATGGTGCATTGTGATAAATATTTGAAATAGTTATGTAATCGGAGATTTAGGTGGTGATATATGTTCTGAGTTACTATTCTTGAGCACTTAAGAGAAAAAAAAAAATGCATATGCACACTTCTGGGGAAGAAGGGAGTTTGAAGCTGTTGATATTTATTCAGAGTACAATAAAAATAGTTCCTTCTCAACTATGGTTTGGCAAAAAATATTTGATGGGGAAATATTTTTCTGCACTCTAAACATGTTAAGTTGCTTTATTATATCAATTGTTAGTGTGATCTTATATTTTCAAACTGAATTAAATATGAATTGATTTGTGCTGTGCTTTGATTTACTATGATGCAGATCAGATGACCCATACTTAATATGCCTGAGTTGTTTGTCTTTTAAATTCACTATGTAGCTGACGGAAAGAACTGTTGTTTCATTCCTTGAAACTCTTAAGAAATCTTTCTACAGTGATGTTTGATTATTTTATTTTTTCCTCTGGACTTGAGAAAGCTACTAATTATCTGTTACAAAAATTTGTTTGGGGCTATATGCAGATACTAAAAAGCTAATGCTACCTTCAGTTTTAAAAACTGTTTTCTTTATTTCTGTAATCAAGTTAGAAGGTTTTGCTCCTCAGCATAGATAATGCATTAAAAGTATTTTGAATTGTGAAAAGTGAATTGCTTCTTGAGATTTTAGAAATATTGGTGGTATTTATAAATTGTACTTCACTTTTGCATTTGTTATATTTATTATTTTTCCTTTTTTTCAGGTTCTTGCAGTTCTTAAATTCTGATCCTCTGAAGACTCCTAAAATAGAAGATAACCAATGGGTATTTCAAACATTTAACTTAAATTTACCTTGTTCTATGCAAATGTACTGGATATGCCTGGAAGGTTTTGTTAGTGGAGGGAGAGGACACAGAGGTGGTCTTTTAGAAGGAAGTTAGGGGCTGATGCTTGTTGGCTCCACATCAGGCCCAGTTCAGGCCAAAGCTGAGCCAGTCAGCAAAATTGGTGGCACCCTTATGAACGTATACTTAAGAAAGGGTAGAAGACACCAGAGGAGGAGTAAGGAATGGAAAAAAAGTGAGAAACAATACAGGGAACACCAATATAAGAGCAACAGGAGGTGTTCGGTGCTGGAGCAGGTATTTCTGAAGGGTCTGTAACTAGTGGAGGACCCACACTGTAAAGAAGAAGTGGGATACAAGGAGCAAGGAAGGCAATCTGCTATATTCTGACTGCAGTGCCTGCCTTGTGCTGATAGCTGCTTCAGTGATGCAGCTTAGTCTAATCTGTGTTCACTTAAAAAGGGAGAGGAGCGAAGTTGCATGGAGGGAGAAAGGTGTTTTTCCATCAGTGTGCAAATGTCCTGTTGTTTTTCTTTCTTAATAACCAAAACAGTACTCAAATATTTACATTACTTAGCAACAAATTAAGTTACCTAAAGTTGAGTGTGATTTGTGTGCATCAGTAGTTGGTAACAACCCTGACTGTATTTTAAGATCTCTTGCTCTCCTGCTTCTCCGCCAACCCTGTGGAAGGGGAGAGTGAGCAAGTGGCTGTGAGGCCAAGCCACCACAGTGGATTTTACTAGTAATTTTTAATTAATTGTATTTTTGTTGTTGTAGTTGAGCACTAAGTGTGCATCCAGCTTCTAATGCTTTCTTTTGAGTATCTTAATTAGAATAGCTCAGTCAGAAGCTCAGGTTATCGAGACCAACTGCCTGACCCCTTCTGGGATAAACAAAAGTTGGAGTACATTATTGAGGGCACTATCCAAGTGCATTTCAATCACTGACAGTCATGGAGTATCAAACATCTTGCTAGGAAGCCTGCTGCAGTGTTTGACCACCCTGACTGAAAAAAAAAAAAAAACGAATACCTAGTCTGAACCTCTCCTGGCACAGCTTTGTGCTATTCCTGTGTGTTCTATTATTGGTTACCAGGGAACAGAGATCAGCTGCTCCATCTCCATTTATCCTCAGGAAGTTGTAGAGGGCAGCAAGGTCACATCGTAGCCTTCTTTTCTCCAGACTAGACAAAACAAGTGTCCTCAGCTTCCCATAGAATTTGCCTTCCAGCCCTTTTACCTGCTTTGTTGTTTCTCTTAAGACAGTTGTGTTATGAAGGTCTTTATAAATCATTCATTAAGAAAGAAATACTGAGTATTTGTCTCATGACTGCTCTGTGTAGCTGATCAGTATGTATGAATCGCATTTAAAATGCATTTACAACTTCTTTTTCCTGTTTGTTTTTTTTTTTTTTTATCAAAATCTAATTTTTTAAATACAAGAAATGCTCGAGTCATCATAAGTAAACTATTTTAAACTATTTTAAACCCTTTTATTTCGTGTTGCCTTCAATACTATCTTCTACTTACGGTTTCAGAGTTCTCACAGTGTTAGTGAAGAAGGGAACTTTGTCTTTCTTAGCAACAAAATTGAGCCATCTTCAATTCTGGAAAAAGCACCACTTTATGATGATCTGAAAAAGGTAATACTAATATTTGATTTTACACTGAATTTCTTCTAAGGATGATATGTTTCAGCCTTAAATACTAAATATGTTATTTCAATACCTTGTTTTGATGGAGGAATGTCTAGGATGTTTGTCATGTGATTGAATAAATAAAGAAGCTTTAGAGAGATGCTGACACAGACACCTGTAAGAATTTCTTACAGGCTTCTGTAAGGTTTCTGCAGGTATGTCAACTGTTGTCATAAGTTGAGTGACTTTAATTTCAATGTCATAATTTAACTCACTGACCCCAAGGAATTTGTTTTCATATTGCATGTTAAGAATATTAGTCATGAAGTGGGTCAAAAAAGTTCTTAGGTCACATAGAGTTTTGTCTTTTATTTTTTTTGTCTTTTTTTTTTTTTTTTGTCAATATGTAAGTACACAGTTTTCACATGGAACTCTTTATTATCTTTTTCTTAAGGAACTTACTCGGGAAAAATTCTTAGGCCCTACCTTCACAGAATCTTACTGTTGGCCACCAGTTGCTCGAGGATGTGATGTAGTTGCCATCTCACATCAAGGAAATGACCCTTTCTTATATATTCCACCAGTTCTTACGTTCTTGCAATTGGGAAGTTGCTACAAAGCCTTGCCAAACAGAAATGGAGTATGTATATATTAGAGTAGTATCAGGTTTTCTGTTCTAAAGTGCAAAATAGAATAATAAATCAAAAAATAGTGGGGGTTTAGAATGTATGTTTCTAATGTGATCTTAGTGTATCTTCGTGATGTTTGCCTGTTTATAGGCCTTTCAATGTAAAGGCTTATGGAGATGGACTGCATGAATATTGGAAGTCCAAAACTTAGTAAGTTATGTCTAATAAGTGCTTAATGTTATAGCACTTTGATTCTTATGAAGGTTCCTTTTAAAGGACTTAGTCTGTTTTTGCTAAATTCAAATTTGTATTAGCTGTTTGAAATGTTGTAACTTGTTTCATAACTTGTATTAGAGCACAGAACTACAGAATTACTGAGTTTGTAAGGGACTTTTAGGTGAAGATTTTAAGTTACTTGGGGTCATACTAGACCATGCTCCTGCTTCTGTTAAATTTCTGGACCTTTTACACTATGTTACTGCATGTATCCTTTTTGTCTTCAGGTAGCCTGGCATAGCATTCCTTGGGTCTGTAGCATCTACGTTAATGAGATGATACGGTACTAAAAGATTCGGTTTTTAAGCACATAAAGACCTGTGTTGCAGACTTTATTTTTTTACTAAATGTTGAGATGTTCAGAATTGTAAGAACTGTACTTCTTGTCTAATACTATGGTGTAAAATTGTGTGTGTGTATGTAGCCACTAGCACTTATTTTATGTCCTGGCTGGAAGAAGGCACAACTTGTTTTTGAGTTGTTGAAAACTTACAGCAGATGTTCCAGACAGCTTCATCCAATGTTGATAATACTTGGGCAGAATAAGGAAGAAGCTAAAAGAGTGAAAATCCAAGGATGTAAGAATACTTTCTATTTTCTTAATTATGCTTGAGAACAGCGTTACTGGCACTTAGTGTGAAGGAACAGAAATAGATATATTTTTGTTCCATTATTTGAGGTTTGACCTATGTTAGTGGGCATTTTAACCACCTCCTTACAGACACTTTTCAGTATCTTATTCTGCCTGAATGTATGTAGAATCATACGATTTTTAAAGGGGACCTCAAGAGATCATCTAGTGGTCTCTTTAGTAAAATTGACCTGCCCTACAGTGTTTTTTACTTGTATTCTTTAAAATCGTAAAAGAAAAATGTTAAGAGTCTTTTTTTCTGACTTGTAGGTGATGTTATTGTGACCACACCATACAGCTTCCTGAGACTGTATGAACATAACTGCTTATTGTTTTGTAGACTTTGCCATCTTGTTTTTGATGAGATTGAGGTACTGTTTTCTGAAGCTACTGAACAGGTAATTGGGTTTTGCATTCAGATGGTAAAATGTTGTTCCAGTTGTTCTGCATGTGGCAGTCTTGAAGACAGTGGAAAATAATGCAAATACTAATCTTGAATCCTTGGCTAGAGTATAAGTTGAGAAGGAAACGGAATTAAAAATAAAAATTTTATCTGTATGTTTCTGACAGAATACAACACTGGAGAAGTAGAGCTTTGGTCTATTAATCTAACTTTTTGTAACTATTTTGTAACTACTTGAACATTCATTTTTCTAGTAGATTTTATTGGCAAGGGGTTTACTGAAGCTGCTTCTTCAGGTGTTAGCTGTGATCCTTGATCAATTAATATAGTCAGTTCCAGGGAGGATGTTTGTGTGCATGTGTGCAAACAGTTCTTTCATGTCCTTCTGGCACTTTCTTCTTGCTTCAGAGGTATTCAAATAATAGGGCAAAAGTGCACAACGCTTTCTTCTGAGATACAACACAAAAGATTCAAGTTTTATAATGTGGAAAAAAAAAAAGTGTTCTGGAGCAATATACACTCCACTGCTTTTACAGATTCCTTGGAATAGGGTAAGAGGATGATAGATTTTTTTTCTTTATAGGTTTTTACTATATTAGATTGCTACAAGAAGACCATTATTACTGAAGAATGGGAATATTTACCACATCAAATTATTGCTGTTGGAACTCATTGGAATAAACATATGGCACGTTTAATAAAGGAATTCATGAACGATCCTTACATTGTGATAACAGCTATGGAAGAAGCTTCTATTTACGGAAATGTACATCAGGTAAAAATCCAGGGGTGATGTTGCTATTGGTTTACCAAGATGTCTTTCGTCTTGTCTGTACTGATCAAGCTCAGTGTGTGTGTGTGTATTTTATATATATATATATATATATAAAATAAAACTGTTTTTTGTTGTAACTGGATAGTGCAGGAATCGTAAATCAGGTTGCTCAGGTCTACTTCCCACATACAAACTGAGGTGATTCTTAGAAAACCTTACTGAATGAGGTGATGGTCACTTACCTTAGTTTCTAGGACTGGGTGAAGACTCAATTAGTTCCATGATCCTGCTTATAAGTCTGGATTTTATGTGAGCATTACCAAATGGTGTAGCTTGTGACAAAATTACTAGAAAGTTGTTTCAACTATTAATTGTATATGGCAAAACTACAGGGTAAGTTCTGCCACAACAGAGCTATTAAAAAACACCTTGTTCTACTGCAGTGCGCCATGCACAAAATACCTTTTTTCTGGAAATCTTAGGTCAAGATATGGAGTGTTTCAAACTGTATATTTAATTTCTAGTAAATAGAGTGTAGCCCTTGAGAATAATACAAAATGTAAGTATGATCTGAATTCGTCTGTGTCTAAAAATAATTTATAATTTATGCCATAAATTGGGGATTGAGCATGTTAGGATACTTGAAAGACTAGATGTTCTAAGCTTCACCCCAAATTGAAAAACGTACCACTCCTTGTGAGAAATCAAGTTAGTAGTTTGGCAGGACTGACAATGTCAGTGTTTTAAAGGCTTTAGTGTTTCACCTGGAGCAGGACATTTTTTGTAGTTTGAAGGTTTTCAGTAGTTCTTGAAAATGCCAAACTTAGAACAAAAGATTGAAAAATCATCTAAAATTAAATGAATGAAAAATCGTGTCTGTCATTTTAATGGAGCATTTCATCAAATTCTTAACATGGGTGTTTGATTATGTGACGTAAATAAATGCTTTTGGAAGGTATCAAGTGGATGTCCTCTGTGAGAACTGCATATCATGTAAGCTTAACAAAAGCGCTACCATTTACTCTTTTTTTCCCTTGATTCAAGCTGTATTGTGTAACAATGCATAGTGTTCATTAAAATGAAGAATTACGCTATAAAGTATGTTTAGATTATATGAATTATCAGTCATCTATTTTGTGTCAATTTCTAGGTTGTGCAGCATTGTGTGAGCAGTGAGAAAACCGCTATATTACTCAAAATGTTGGATTTTACCCCTAATCATCTTCAGAAGGTGTTGGTTTTCACAGATTCACTAGATGAAGTAGAAATGGTACATCAGGTAACAAAACAACCAAACTTAGCTTGTAATATAACAGTTTTAAAAAAAAAAAAAAAAAAAAAAAAAGACAGACACTTAATCTATGTGTACTCAGCATTTTAGAGAGGCAGACCAAGGAGTTTTCCTGCAGTTGTTCTTTTTTCAGGTAACACAGCAGTAGAGAGCAATGGAAAACAAAAAATATCCTTTGTACATTCATTGTCTCTGCTGGTCCTTGAACAGTATGAAGCTAGAGAGGAGAACTGTTAGATTTCACTGGGAAGCAAGAGATGTGAAGCAGTGCTGTTAAACCTCAACAGCATGGTGGAGATATAATTATTTTTTTTACTAAAGGAGGCAGGCTATGAGGATATGAGAAAGAAAACATTTAGCAGTAGTTTCAAGGGTGGGATAGCAAAAGAATATATGGCTAGACTTTCCGGATCTAATAGGAATAGTCCTAAAACACAGATATATATTCTCTCCCAGAATTTGGAATAGATCCTGTGTTCTTTGAAAGATTCTTAATACGTAATTAGTGTATCTGGAATGCTTAGTCCTTGAAGACTGGTAACAGAAACCAATCTGATTTTGTCTTGAGACTTTGTTTTCCTTGAGTGTCTGAGGGTTAAATTTCTTCAGGAGTATCAAAAACACCCCCTGCTCAAATACCACCACTAAAAAAAAACCAAAAGTTTGTCAATGCTACAGAAGTACTGAAGCTTTTAGTGGAACTTGTTCGTAGTAATCCTTGTGTACACCAACTTCAAATACCTTAAGTGACATAGAAAAAAAAAACACTTCATTATGCATGCTTTCTTTCTAAATAACAAAGGCTTTAGTAGTGATTAATTTCTAAACAATTTTGAATTGACAAATATATAAAGCCTTTTTGAGACTTCTTCATTTATGCAAGTTAAGTGCGGGAGATCAATGAGAGTTTTTAGCACTTTTTGAGAGTCTGAAATGTGAGCCTGCATGATACTAGAAAATAGCATCCCTTAAAACAGAGAGGTCATCTTAATGGTGGGAAAAGCTTCAAATTGACTTTGTACCTTCTTAAACAGATGCTTAATGTATTAATCCGTAGGAGGCTGGGCTTTATTAGTTTTCATTTTATACAGGAAATGAGTAAGCTTAAGTATTTTTCATATAAATAACCTAAGAATTCTACTCTTTTTTTTTTTTTTCTTTTTTCTCCATTTCCCATATACTTAAAATAACTCTAGGGTATGCCAGATACTAATAAGATACACTGTTAGAGTTTCTCAGAGCTGTTATTGTTGTATTGCAAGAATGTGTAACTTTGTCATTAGGCACTGAAGAGCAATTCAATATTTGCCTTGAAAATACATAAAGAAAAGGAGTTTAATTTCACGTATGTCCTAGAGCACTGGACAAAAAGCTATGCTTCTGGTAATCATGTTGTGTTAGGTGAGTATCTTCTCATTTTCTAGTTGTCTATTGTTTATTTCTTCATGGTGACCTATGTTCTACATTAAATACTTAATGAGATTATTTTGTCACTTCCGTGAGGCCAGTCCCCTATGAATTACTGTTGGTTATCTCTTTACTTGTTAGTGCTGCATCTAGTCTTTTTTTTTTTTTTTCCCCCTGAGTCTCAAGGTTAACTGCTGATAGGGAAATCATCAAGAAGCCTTTATTAGATGGAGCTTAAAAGAGTTGTTTGATTTATTAGTTACAAGAACTATTAGTTCTTTCAAAGAACTTCTACGGTTTCCCTCTGCTAATACGAAGGCTATTTTCAGTTTGAAATTCAGAATGTCTGAAGCCTTAGCATAATCATTTCCCCGTGTTCTGGTAGATTTTTTTTTTTTTGAGTTCTTTCCCAGAGCAAAGCCTTAAGCAGTTTTAAACTTCATTTTTCCTTTTATCTGTCAATTGAAGATTAACTTAATTGCATCTATAGGTTCAAGGTGTTAGCATTTCTGCATTACTGGAATTGTATTCTATTTTGTGAAGTATTTGGCTGTGGCCTATTCTTTCTTTGATATTGTTATGAGATTGAGATTTACACAGATTAGAAACTAGCATGTGATGCTGTCTGCCATGCGCTTATGAAATGTGTTGAAGAAACCTAATGCCTTATGTAAGTGTATTGGGAAAAGATTGTCCTCGATTCTTAAGTGGATGGGAGAAGGAAACAGGCATTGCAAATGTGATCTAATACTCCACATGCTTAAAGTATTACAGTTCCCTTATATTTGTGTTTAAACCACGTGTTCAGTTTTAACAGATGACTGCATGCAGTTTTTGGGAATTACAGATGCATCTTGCGTGATACATTTCAGTTTTCCTTCTTCTCCAAGAATCTTTGGTCAACGTCTATACAACATGTCTGACAACTTCCATAATGTGATAGAGGTTTGAATAAATCTTCAAAAAATTAATGTTAACATTTGATAACTATTTGGCGGATAAATAAAAGCTTAGAAATGCATACATATGTTTTAGGAATCATCTGTAGATCAGGAACATACAAAGGCAAGGTCAGTCGTACTGCTAACAGAAAACAACATGTGTCATGCTCTTGGGATCCTGCGCTATTTGAAGCGTGCTAAAGCTGAAATTCCCCTGGAACTGCATGATTTTACAGCCAGGGTGCTAGAAGCTGAAGAAGAAAAGAAGTTTGCAAGGCCACTGTGCACCTATCTTAAAGCATTTGGAATTTGCAAGTAAGGAAATAAGTCATTTTTCCTAACATTCATACTCATGAAAGAAGGAATTGCGTGCCTTGAATTGATGACTGCTACTTCATAGATTTTTTTCTATTGAGTACTTTCATTCATACCAGATATTGCTCATTATTTTTTTTCTAAACTTTTTTTTTAATACATAGGAATAGAACAGTGTGTCCAGACCGTCATCAAATTAATTTGCAAATAGACAATGCTCCAGAATATGCCAGATAAAATTACACAACGTCTGGACGTGTGACAGTAAGTTATTGTTATTTATCTTGGGTTTGGGTACTCAAAAAGGCAGGTCTTAAATAGGTACTTCAGCATATTACATATTTCTTAACATTTACATTAATACTGCTGTAATATGTGTGCTATATCTCAAAAATGTTTGTTCATGTTTAGCTTTTTTCTTCTCTCCCTTGAAGGGGTTGCAGCATAAATATGAATCGTGCCAGATTTGCCCTTAAATTTGCCCCTTTGAACTGCTTGCATCCTCTTCCCGTCCTGTCTTTTGCAGAGTTCAGGTGCATTCAGCTCACGCAGTTAGTGGGCACTATCTGTACCGAAAGGTCAATGGCTGCAAGAATAGAAAGGAGAACTGAGTGTATTTTTTATTTATTTTTTGTCACTCCACTTCTGCATAATACAGAAGTTTTTCTTGGTAGGTATGAGTTCAGACTATTTGGCAGGCTATATCTAGTTTTTGTAGTGCCTAAGGTCAGGACTGACTTCGTGATATCATCTGCTTTCTTCTGCTGACTGCAGCATTATAAGTATTCCTTAATACATGAATACAATAAGTATTCATTTTCCTCTTTGTTAGGAAATATTGGAATGGGTTCCATTCTTTAAGAACTGAAGTCATGTTGTGCTCTTTTGGGATTTCTATGAAGCGGAAATCAAATGTCTGGTCTTCTTACTATCTGTGTTGTATACCTAGCTGTATTTCAGTATTTCTATGTGGAATGACATTTAGACAGTACACCCAGAATTTTATGCGTTGGAGTTGCTAGTAGTATATTCTTTGTTTTGTTTTTTATGAAACCAATTTTTAGTGCAAAATTTTCAGAGTGATGGCCTAATAAAGAGAACAATAATGCAATGCCATTACGTGTTTCCCCAGTAAGCTTCTTTTAAAATTCATCATAAAGTTGGAGAACATTAAGAATTAAGCTAGGATGGTGTGGAATGCCTTAGTAGTTAGTAGCTTCACAGATAATAGCATAGCTCGCTGGCATTAAGTGGGATACCACCAACTGAGGCTTGATGGTTTTTGTGCTATATATTTCCATTGACTGGAATATGGTCAGTTAATACTATTTATTATCCTAAGAATAATATAGTAATAATAAATGATCTTCTGAAATGTGTGTTTGTAGTAGTCTCTCTGCCTACTCTGTGGGTTGTGAATAGATGGCTGGCCTTGAATATGAAAACTTAAACATCTCCACATCTCATTAATTTGAGACATCATCAGTCCTTTTTTTTTCCTTCCCTAATACGTTTTGTTCTTTCAGATACTGCCTCTCCACATTGTAAATGCAACAAACTACTTCGGTCGTATAGTAGATAAACAACAGGACCAATATACTACTCTTGCTGAAGAAATCAGTGAATATTTTAAGGAGACTAGTAATAAAATTCCTATTAAAAAGGCAGAGAAGCTAGCTCTGTATGGATTATGTGAGGAAACACTTTTTCACAGGTAAGTGTTGTGTGTTGTTTTTTTTTTTAATTTACTCGTGCACTTTTATATAAGGAAAAAAAATACCTAAACCTTTCATTGTTTGTTTTTTAAAAACAAAAAATATAATATCCACCTCCCCATCCTGCCCTGAAAACAGCAAAAAAACACTGCTATATTCAGATCAGTCTTTAAAATACCAAACAAACGCATACTTTTTAAGTTACCAAATGGAAAATAAAATGATCCCACATGCACATATGCATATGCCCACACAGAATTCAGTATTTTACTGTGATTTTTTTTTTACATGTGCAGATTTAAAAACAAACAAACAAAAACTTCTTACAGTTGATTAGATGAATACTAATTCTGTTATGTTCTCCCACTATATGAAGAGTTCAGGTGGTAGAGACTCCTCCAAAAGAAGAAAACTTATTCTTTAATATCAAAATCAAATACATAGATGAAGGCAGAACACGTCAAGTTCAGAGCTCTCAGCTTCTTCACTTACCTGCAAGATTTCAGCAGCTGCCACCTCAGGCTGTGGAATTTATAGTTTGTAGAGTGAAACCCGTTGATAATGAAATTGAATGGAACCCAAAGGTAATATTCATCATCTCTTTTTTCATAGTATTTCCCTTAGGTTCTTTAATTTGTGTGTTTGTTTTCTAAATGAAAACAGTTATGAATTCAAAGTTAGTTATCAAATTTAATTGTTTTTAGTCTTATCAATAAATATCTGTTAGTGGTCCAGATTCTGAGAAGTTAACTTTTACTTTTTGTTTGCCTGCAAAATAATAAAGTGAAATTTATGGGATTTTCTCCTATGTGATTTAAATGCCTTCTTCCAGAACGTTATTGCTACTTGTAAGTCTGTGGGGAGTAATGGGAGGGCAGCCTCTGTAAATTGACCTGTGCTTGGGTAGTCTTCTATTAATAAGTTCCTTCCTTAAAGACTTAACTACTTTAATCCATGGTAAAATTACAGTACTTCATTAGTTTACTCAAGCCGTTTCGATTTATTGAATTGAATTTATTGTTAAGCTCAGATAATACTTCACTAAAATTCAAATAAATGCAAAGTTACCTTGCTAAACATCTCAGAGGTGGTGTTTTGTTTCTCCTAGGTAACCCATTATATTCATCACAAAATTAAAGGAAAACCACATGAAGCAAAAATAGTACTTGCCCTAGGAAATACAGTTTGGATTGACCCAATGGTAGGTATGGTGTTGTTGAGTTAAAAAAAGAACACAGACAGAAATATATTCTGATTTTAATCTACGTAGTATTCATGTGTAACTAAGCACTGGAACAGATTGCTCAGAGAAGTTCTATACTCTCCATCCTTGGAGATACTTGAAGGCCCATCTGGATGCAGTCCTGGGCTGCTGGTTCTAGATAACCCTGCTTGAAAAGGGAGGTTGATTGACATGACTCCCTCCTCACAGCTTCAGCTGTTCTGCAATTAACGTGAATGTTTGTTTATAGATGGAATGTATGTGAGTGATTAAAAATTGAACTGTAAATCTGGACAGCTGAAAATACGCCAGTAACAGAGTATCAAATAACTTATGTCATCCAGACTATTTCATGAAGTTAATAACAAAAGTGTTTTGTGGAAATACTACTTAGCTTTTTATAAAATCATTTCTGTGGTTTGCCACACATACCTCTGAGATAGTGATGCTTTGGTCCTCTAACATTATTTGCTAATCTCTAGGATCTCTTACTTTAGGCTTTGTTTATTCTGTTTATATTTGTAAGCCTTTGCTGTCTTCTGGTTCTTGCACCAGTGGGAGTGGGACAAAAAGGATATGCCACATGTTCACACTGAGAATGATGATTATTGTATAACTAACTGTATTGTGTTGCTGTATTGTGTTTCAGTGATGACGATGCTGTTGCTTTTTTATATTCGACGATCTTTTCAAATTACCTTCTTGTTCTTTTGCTTTTTTGCGCTTTTTTTTTCTTCTTGCAACTCTCTTTCCTTAGCCAGTTTTATTCTAAGCTTTTCTGCAAATTAAAAGAACCCTTTAAACTTCTTTCCTTAGTTTTCTTAATCCGAATAGGAAGAATGAGTGCTCTTGTTTGTGTGTGGAGTTTTGTTTTTAACACTTTTTAACACTGCCATTAACTAACATCTGGAAGATGTCTTAGTCTTGTGGGAGCAGTAATGGGTAGTATTGTGAGGTTTTTCTTCATCAGCTGCATTTCTTTCTATTGGCATTCAAAAGAAAACTAATAAACATCAATTGGATATAAAGGCTGCCTCTCATGTTGAAGATGCTGAAATTTTTGATTTTGTTATGTCTCATTATAGTACTCTTAGACATGATGAAATTGCTTTAATTATTGTTTGTGTCAAAGCTGATTTCTTAGGTTTCCTGAAATCGGCATGTTAAGGTCAGTGCCATGTCTGTATTGTTGTGTCAGTTCCCTGGCCTGTGAAGGTAACAGAACTGGGCTGGGCAAAGTATCCATGTTAGAGGTGCTGACTGGAAGGTGATAGGTAGGGAAAAGTGAGGAGGAGAAGAGTAGGTCATCCATGCAGTGATGTTTCCCCTGAGTATTTTCCTATTCTCCCAAAATCTTGCAGGTAGGAAACTACCTTAAGGCTGTGTTTTAATTGAAAGGGTTTGGGTTGTTTGTTGTCGGCTTTTTTGTGTTTTGCTTGTTTGGAAAGTCAGGAATCTATTCTGAAAGTGAAGTCAAAGGACAAAGAAAAAATCAAGGTGCATTTCATGTCTTCATTAATGACCTTAAAAAGCTAATTGTGTTTTTATAATGTCTGTGTCAAAAACAATTTTAAGGGCAATGAGTTCTTTTAAGAATTGCTGTCAAAGATAAAAATGATCCCTCAACTTATGAGTTATGGTTGAGACAAGTTGATCAGAAAGGCTTCCCCACACACCAGGATCACCGTGCATTTCTTGTGTCGGCCTGGTCCTGTCCAAGTAAGGTATTTCTGTGCTTTGGAATATATCCTGCTTTATTTTCCTGTCTATTCAATCAGATGAAAAATAAAGTGGAAAGAGAAAATTATCTGAAAGTAATTTTCTTACTTAGCTTGATTTCTGATATGATCTTAATCTTTTCTCTTTGATTGCTACCTTTTGTTTTTATTCCTCTCAATAAAACTGGGGCCCCACCCAAAGCAGTTTTATTGTGATTTGGATCTAGAAGTTATTCTAACTCTATGGTGTATATTTTGGCTGTAGTTTTTGTAATTGACGCTAGGATTTTCTACTTCATTTCCACATTGGTTCTTTTAGATGGGGCTAGCTACTAGTTAATTGAGCTGTTACAACAATTTAAAATATGGTGATCCTTTGAAAACAATTAAACGTGAGTAAGTTATTTCATGTTTAAACATATACTTGTTAATTTTCAGATTTTCTAAATTTTATCTAAAGAACAGCTTAGAATTGTAGAGAAACAACTAATGAGTTATGGTTTTCATTTAGCATGTTTTGTAATTCAAGGTCCGGGTTACCAGGCTTTCGGATTTGAAGATGTATGTCAATGAATACAGTGTGCGATCTGAGATTCTGTCTACAGGTCTGGGAACTGACAATCCAGAACACGTAACACAACTCCAGAAGTTATGTGTATTAAATCACACGAATGACTTGGAGCCTTTGTGAGTGTTTCCAATTATTTGGAATATGTATTTAAAATATGTATTATTTTCAGCATATATTTTACTAGGAAAAAAGTAACTTTATGAACAGGATATTTACATTATTGGTACTGAGTATGATTTTTGTTTAAATAGAGACAGCCATGTTTGTGACATCTGCTTTCCTCTTTCTTTAGTTACATAAGCACCATGGAAAGAAAAATAGAAAGTCTTCAAGATGTTAAACTAGCATTTGATGCAGATAGTCAAGTTTGTCATAAAAATCTGTAAATTCAAATTTTGTTGTCTTATGATCAGTGGCTTCTCACATAGCTTGACTCTGTTGCAATATTTCCTGCATCTTGAGTACAGCTAGTAAAGCCCCTCATTTGGCCAACTAACTGAGTTGATGTAATTTACATAGTGTGTCTGTTAATACCTCACTTTCTTACAAGCACAGAGTTCTTAAAATTGTTATTGCAGGTATTATTTGTAATCTGTAAAGCCAGAGGTCTCTTACTAATATGTGAAGAACTCTAAATATTCTAAAACTTTTATTTTTTCTGAGTCAAAACAAAATATGACCAAAAAGCCCCCAGAACAACTGGAATTCTTTTTTGAAAGGTAACCAGTTTCCTATCCAGGTCCATCGCACACACTAAGACTAACAGATTTTTTGACTCAAAGGAAATACTGCCAGCATCAGAAGTTTAAATGTTCTTCTGACTTGGATTACTGTATAAAAGCTTCTTACTGTGTTAATAAACTTAAGTAACCCTGTGGGTGCGACTTCAGGATTGCTAGAAGTGCATTTTAGAAGTTCCGTGTTTGTTTGTGTTTTTTTTTTTTGTTTGTTTTGTATATGTTAGAATGAGAAACATAACTCCAATAGGACTTCCAACTACGATTTGGAATTCACTGAATATTTAACATTCTTAAACCTTTTATTTTATAAATGTTTCATTTTAAAAATATTTTTTTTCTGTGTTCAGAAGCATAAAGGAGGATACAGACCATTCAGAGAACATGTCTGATCCTCAGAACATGTCCATACAAGCAAATTCTACTGAAAACTGTAAATCTTCTAAAATGACTATGGGGAATCATCTATGTGGTAAGCATTCTCCTTGTTAACAAAAAATTTAAAGCTTTCATTCAAGCTAAGCCCTAAAATGTTAACATGAAAGTCATTTTTTTCAAATGCAGCCTTTTTTTCTGAATATATGGAGTAGCACCATATGTTGTGACTTAACATAAACATTATATGTTTATTAAATGTTTATGTTAAGTCATGTTTATGTTAAGTCACAAATACCTTATAGTTAGTAGCCTGAAGATGCTATGTGAGTAAGCCACGTGAATACATCTGTTTCACTGTTTGGGACGTATTCTGTCCTTGAAACATTCAGTTGTTTGGTTCTCTTTGGAATGGTGAGCAGGAAATAACTCCCAAGGAGAGGAAGAGCATTTTACTTCCAAAAGCTGTAAGGTTGAAGGGAGTTAACCTATGTTGGAATATCTGAGGTGAAAAACAGCATCATTCACTGGGAGATTACGTTTTTTTATTATTATTATTTCCCCAGATTCCGGGTGGTAGAAAACAGCTTTTTTTTTTTTTTTTTTTTTTTTTTCCTTAATCTAATGCTCAAGGTTTTGGTATTCAGTCAGCAGAGAATTTAAAAGCACATGACTTGATGTCAGCCATGAAGAGGACAGAAGATGGTCTAGCTCTAGTTAGCATGTGAATTTGGAGAGATGAGGGCTGAATGATTAAAAAAAGTTGCAATGTCATGTAATACTTACCATGGAAGACTTTTTATTTTTACTTGGTATAGTAGAGTGACTGTAATGCTGTGTTTCAAGCTCTGATGATAATATCAATTTTAGCTGTTTAATGAACCCCTGAAACATTTACTCAGTTTCTAAAATTACATGTTGCAGGTTTCAAATAATGTCTGGAAGACTCAAAAAAAAAAAAATCCTTTATATGACCTGGAAAGTGTGATTTTTATTTTTTTTAATACCAACTCTAATACTTTTCATTTGAAATTTCAGTTGAATTATTAGCTTAATAGAATATTTCCAGATAGGAAGTATCTGACGTAAGTACCAAATACATGCTTGCAGTAATGCTTGCAGTAGTAATCTGATTGCTGTTGAATTATTTCTATGATGGTACGGGGCTATTCTGGAATCTGGTTTGTACATTATAGATAAGTATAAAATATCTTCCTTGATTTCTTATTTTTAGATGGTGTAGCTCAAAATAAGGAAGCAGAAGACTCCACCCTGCATCAGCACAAATGGTACAAAAATTCAGGGTGATTTTGCTACTATGCTTTTTTTTAATGTGAACTGTCCAACAGGACAATTATCCTTACTGAGATTATCTGTTTTACGCGTAAATAGATACAATACAGGTAGAAGTATTCTTTAATTGTTAAATTGATACTGAGCATGAGAGACCAGTGGTAATGTTGGATGTGTCCCCTCTTGAGCTAACAAATACACTCCTCCAAAGACTGATATCACATTGCTTTTGTAGCAAGTGTGGCTGACACTCTTTTTCCTGACATAAGGTTTCCTGATATTGCTACTTAGAGTCAAATTATTATGGTTTGAATACACATACAGGTGCTGAAACTCATCTGTTTGTTGGCAACCTAATGGGAGAATTCTAGTTGTATGTAAGGCAGTTTATTTTGTGTTTGGGCTAACTCCAATTAATCTTTCTCTATTCTAGCTTTTATCCAGAAATAAAATGGTTTCAAAATGAAGTGACTGTTACAGTGAAGGTAAAAATAGCAGGTATTGCTGACTATAAATGTGACTTCTCTAAAGAGAAAGTAATTTTCAGGTAGGTTTATGAAATTTGAGTTTAATAAACCTGAAATTTGACTGTTAGTTTGTATTTATTTTTTAAAAACCTTTTTATAATTTAGTGCTTGTTCAGGAGACAAACTTTATTTGGCTGACATGGAGCTACATCAGTACATACTTACAGAAAAGTCATCGTGTGTGATTAAGGATAAAGAGGCTGCTATTATCCTTACAAAAGAGAAAAAAGGACCATGGTGCAAGTTACTAAAGAACAAGGTGAAGGGAAAAATGATTTGAGAATTACTGAATATTTCAAACATATTAGCTGTGTTTTGGTACAGATACTTCAGACTGTTTTTTGTTAACAGAATCCTCATGTGTCTTTTGATTTCGAACACTGGGAAGATTTTGAAGACAAGGGTCCTTTTCCAGCTGGTAAGGATAGAACAAGTCAGTGTTTCTCATGTATGAAATGGTTATCATCCTAATTTTTATTGCATAGATTTTATCTGAAATATTCAATTGTTTTATAAGTATGACACTAAGCTGGCTTGCCCAGCTCCCATGAAAACAGATAAGAGGACCTCTAGCAAAGTATGGGCAGACAGGTATTTTTCAGTCAGTATAGTTTGTTGCAGACAGTTTGGTGCAGAATTTTTTAGTGTTTTGGTCTAGTTTGTACCCTAAAGGCTTTTTGTATTTCTACATGTGTGTTTTGAAGCTCTTGTCTTTTCTTGCTTTATAGATTTTACACTTTGTTAATTACTTCTAGGTACTAAAAAGCTGCATTGCACTTCTGCAGTAACCGAAGATCTGGTCGAGTCTTCAGATGACAGTAGTGTAGAAAGCGATGAGTAATTTGGAGATATATCTTTGTCTGTTAAGGATAATGTTGCAAAGTATTGTCTATTGCATGCCCCTAAAATTGTTGAAACTGAACGTATAGGTTGCAGAACTGTGTTTAATTTTTGGAGAAAAATAGTCCTTATGTTCTAAGCATCTGGAAAAAAAATACTCTCCAGAAGAACTCTATATATTGTCTAGTGCCTTCACTTCAAAATTGTTGGCTTTAAAGATGATGTGCACATCAGTACTTTTAATTTAAGAAATTAAAGAGCTTTACTTACCTGAGTTTGCTGTGTTAACAATAGTTAATAACTTCTGCAGTTTCACAAACTCTGATGGTCTGTCAATGATTTCTATATTACCCTTATCACATACAGAATCAGTTTTGTATCAATTTCCTGTTTCAGTTCTGCATGAATAAATGATGCCTGAACTCAGATGGCAATCTTTACCTGACTAGACGTACATGGACTTGGCATGAAATACTGTACTGTGCAGCTAACTAATAGTAAACTGCTGCATATTATTAGCAGAATGAGCATTGTAGAAAATTCAGTGTTTGTTTTCAGTTTGATGTTTGCATGTGTTGTGAATTCTTTTCCTTATCCAATTTCCTCTCACCTAGCTAAAACTCTTGCCTCGTATGCTAATAAAGGACAAAATCTCGTCTGCGTAGCTCAAAGGCTTTGAGCTTCCATGTCATCTTTCAGTAAATAATTTTTCACTGCTATATTTGTACACACCAGAACATCTCACAGTGAAATAATGTAATAGCTACTCATAATAAATTAAGCCGGTACTAATCTCTTTGCAGCTGTAGATCTTAAAACATGTTAATCTCTCTAGTGGAACTATATGATGACTTAAAATAGAGATTTAGCTTTACAGATTTATTTTAAGAAACCTAAAATTTTGTATTTTTAACATTATTCAAAGAACAAAGCCGAAATTTTTAAGTGACGAAGTATCCTTTATTGTCAGTGCTGGATGCACAGGGGATCCTTCCGCCTAACGTGCATGTTTGAAGTGACAAAGTGTCTCATATTTATACAGCAAAACAATGAATATTCAATAAACATCTTTACATATTCATCACCTAAACCCACCTACTCTCACTTTGTATGCTAACTAGCTTATCAGTCCTTGCGCGAAGCCTACCAAGAATTGTGGGCAGGGGTTTTTGGGAGGAAGACCGTAGGTCTTCCTCATGGTGTACTTTTCACCTTTTGCTAAAGAATGCCAAGTTGTCTGAATCTGTTGTTTTCCAAGCTGCAGGAATGCCGAGTTGGCTCAAGTTAGCTCAAGTTTCAGCATAACTGAAGGTCGACAGATAACGGGATGTTTCAATTAACAAGATGCTTCAACATAACAGAAAGTTGACAGATAACAAGATGTCATATATTTTGTTCTCATTACATTTTTAACTGCAAGATTTATTCTATCCTAAAGTGACTTTATACAATATCAACGTGAAGAACGTACTTGCCAGTTTCTTTCAAGAAACACTAGGATGCCTTTGCTAATCTTTTTGGGGAGAGGAATGTTTTATGTTTGTACTAACATCAAGGTGCTAGAACTTGTAGACAGAGGCAAGGAAGAAATCAATTCCCAAGATTATTTTAAGGACATGGAAGGCAGTAATCCAAACCATTCTGACTGCTTTCTTTGGAAGCTGTACAACAAAAAGCCTCTGACATAAATCATTCTTGCACTTCTCTGGATGGCAAGTAGTTCCAGTCAAGGCTGCAAGCCTATCGCTTTATACCTCCCAAGGCCTGGCCTGATAAGGGTTTTCAGTCTAATCCTACTCTGCATTCATCTGAACATCACATGATTCAGTGCCATGTAATGCAAACTGATTTTGCCCAAAGATCAGCTTGGCAAAGGAGCAGGCACAATCCTGTAAATCAAGATTAGCATGCACTCGCAAAGTTTAGTAGAAAAGCCTGCTCAGTGCCTTCCTCTACATGTATTGTATCTTGCTGGGCAACTAACTTGCTTGTCATCAGGAACATCACAATCCCTTCAACACAATGGGTGATTTAACCAGACAGATAATACACAATACTCCGTTGTACGTTAAATCCTAAATGTTTTACGCGCATACACACGCCCCTCCCATGAGCTGCTTCCTTCTGCCTGAGAACCACTTCAGTGTTCTCACCGGTATTACAACTAGTGTTCTGGAAGTGCTTATACAATCCTAGAATTTAAAGAAATCTGATACCTTTCCATTTAAAAACAAGAAAGTTCATTCTCAGGCAGAGAAATGCCTTGTCAAGTTTCAGAATGGAACAGATTTTTACAGCTACATTAAAAATTCCAAACTGGATTTGTGATGGAAACCAACAACCTAAACCATAGCACAGTTAGCTGTGTGCTGCTGCACTATAAATTTTTTTTGTTTGTTTGCCAAATCACTTGTTTATTTTTAATTGTAGGGGAAATTTAACCACTATTTTTAATCACACTGAAAAGGCAATGGGGATATTAAAAACATGAAAACAGTGCCCTAGGGGTTTCCTCCTTCACTTATACCTTTTCTCTTACAGATCACAGAATCACAGAATTGTCTAGGTTGGAAGAGACCTCAAGATCATCGAGTCCAACCTCTGAGCTAACACTAACAAGACCTCCACTAAACCATATCACTAAGTTCAACATCTAAACGTCTTTTAAAGACCTCCAGGGATGATGACTCAACCACAACCCTGGGCAGCCCATTCCAATGCCTCACAACCCTCTCAGTAAAAAGTTCTTCCTAATATCCAACCTAAAACACTCCTGGCACAACTTTAGTCTGTTCCCCCTCGTCCTGTCACCAGGCACGTGGAAGAATAGACAAACCCCCACCTCGCTACAGCCTCTTTTAAGGTATCTGTAGAGAGCAATAAGGTCGCCCCTGAGCCTCCTCTTCTCCAGGCTGAACAAGCCCAGATCCCTCAGCCACTCCTCGTAGGACTTGTTCTCCAGGCCCCTCACCAGCTTTGTTGCCCTTTTCTGGACTCCCTCAAGCACCTCCATGTCCTTCTTGTAGCGAGGGGCCCAAAACTGAACACAGTACTCGAGGTGCGGCCTCACCAGAGCCGAGTACAGGGGGACGATCACCTGGTCACACTGTTTCTTATGCAAGCCAGGATGTTGTTGGCCCTCTTGGCCACCTGAGCACACTGCTGGCTCATATTCAGCCGACTATCCACCATCACACCCAGGTCCTTCTCCACCTGGCAGCTCTCCAACCACTCATCTCCCAGCCTGTAGCTCTGCTGGGGGTTATTGCGCCCCAGGTGCAGGACCTGGCACTTGGCCTTGTTGAACTTCATGCAGTTGACCTCAGCCCATCGGTGCAGCCTATCCAGATCCTCCTGCAGAGCCTTCCTACCCTCAAGCAGATCGACACACACACCTAACTTGGTGTCATCTGCAAACTTCCTGAGGGTGCACTCGATCCCCTCATCCAGATCATCAATTAAAATTTTAAAGAGGACTGGCCCCAGTACCAAGCCCTGGGGAACACCACTAGTGACCGGCCTCCAATTGGATTTGACTCCATCCACCATGACTCTTTGGGAAAGCCATCCAGCCAGTTTTTAACCCAACAAAGCGTACGCCAGTCCAAGCCAGGAGCAGCCGGTTTCTTGAGGAGAATGCTGTGGGAGATGGTGTCAAAAGCCTTGCTGAAGTCAAGGTAGACCACATCCACAGCCTTTCTCTCATCCACCAAGCGCGTCACTTTGTCAGAAGGAGATCAGGTTCATCAAGCAGAACCTGCCTTACCAAAGGGTAAGGGCTAGGTTAAGGGTAAGGGTAACAGTTAGGGTTAAGGTAAGGGTAAGGGAAAGGCTAAGGGTTAGGGTAAGGGTAAGTTCAGGTAAGGGTAAGGTAAGGGTTTGGTTTAGGGTAAGGGTAAGGATAAGGGGTAGGGCTAGGGTTAGGGTAAGTGTTAGGGTAAGGGTAAGGTTTAGGGCAATGGTAATGGGAAGGGTAAGGGTTAGGATAAGAGTAAGAGGTTAAGTTTAAGGTTAAAGGTAAGGGTTAGGGTTAGGGTTAGGGTTAGGGTTAGGGTAAGGGTAAGGGCAAGGTTTAGGGTAAGGGTTAGGGTAAGGGTAAGGGTAAGGTTTAGGGTAATGTTTAGAGTAAGTGTAAGCATTAGGGTAAGATTAAGTGTAAGGGTTAGGGCTAGGGTAAGGGTAAGGATAAGGTTATGATTGTTAGGTTAGTCTAAGGATAACGGTAAGAGTTAGGGTAAGCGTTAGGGTAAGGGTAAGTGTAATGGTATGGGTAAGTGTAAGGGTAAGTGTTTTGGTAAGTGTAAGGGTTACGTTAAGGGTACAGGTAAGGGTAAGGGTAAGGGTAACAGTAAGTGTTAGGGTAAGTGTAAGGGTAAAGATTAGGGTAATGGTAAGGGTAATTGTTAGGGTAAGGGTAAGGTTAAGGGTAAGAGTACGGGTAAGTGTCAGGGTAAGGGTTAGGGTAAGGGTTAGGGTAAGGGTAAGGGTAATTTTTAGGGTAAGGGTAAGGTTAAGGGTCAGGGTAAGGGTAGGGTTAAGTGTAAGTGTAAGGGTAATTGTAAGAGTAAGGTTTAGGGTACAGGTTAACGTAAGTGTTAGGGTAAGGGTAAGGTTAAGGGTAAGGGTTAGGATAATGGTAAGGGTAAGGTTAAGGGGTAGGGAAAGGGTTAGGATAAGTGTTATGGTTAGAGTAAGTGTAACGGTTAGGGTAAGGATAAGGATGAGTGTAAGGGTTAGGGTAAGGGTAAGAGTAAGGGTAAGGCTAAGGCTAAGGGTAAGGGTTAGACTATGGGTAAGGGTAAGCGTAATGGTTAGGATAAGGGATATGGTAAGGCTTAGTGTAAGGATTAGGGTAAAGGTAAGGGTAAGGGTTAGGGTAAGGGTAAAGTTTATGGTAAGGGTAAGGATAAGGTTAAGTGTAAGGGAAGGGTTATGGTAAGGGTAAGGCTAAGGATTAGGGTATGGATTAGGGTAAGCGTAAGGGTTAGGGTTAGGTTAAGGGTAAGGGTAAGGGTTAGGGTAAGGGTAAGGGTAAGGGTTAGGGTAAGGTAAGTGTTAGGGTTAGGAAAAGGGTAAGGGTAAGGATTAGGTTAAGGTAAGGGTTAGGGGAAGGGGAAGGGTTAGGGGAAGGAATAGGGTTAGCGTAAGGGTTAGGGTAACGTTTAGGTTAAGGTTTAGGGAAAAGGTAAGGGTAAGGGTTATGGTAAGTTTTAGGGTAAGGTTTAGGGGAAGGGGAAGGGTTAGGGGAAGTTTAAGGATAAGTGTAAGGGAAAGGGTAAGGGTAATTGTAAGGGTAAGGGTAAGGGTTAGGGTAAGTGTAAGGGAAAGGTAAGTGTAAGGGTTTGGTTAAGGGTTAGGGTAAGGGTAATGGTTAGGGTAAGGGTAAAGGTAAGTATAAGGGTTAGGGTAAGGTTTAGGATAAGGGGAAGGGGAAGGGGAAGGTTTAGGGGAAGGGGAAGGGGAAGGGTTAAGGTCAGAGTTAAGGTAACGGTAAGAGTAAGGGTAAGGTTTAGGGTAAGGATAAGGGTTAGGATAAGGCTAAGGGTAAGGGCTAGGGTAAGTGTAAGGGTAAGGATAAGGGTAAGTTTAAGGGTAAGGTTAAGGGTAAGGGTTATAAGGGTTAGGGTTACGTTAAGGGTAAAGGTAAGGGTATGCTTTAGCATAAGGGTATGGGTACGGGTAAGGGTAAGGGTATGGGTACGGGTAAGGGTAAGGGTAAGGGTTTTGGTAAGTGTAAGAGTAAGGGTTAGTGTAAGGGTAAGGACTTGAATAAGGATAAGTTTCAGGGTAAGGTTAAGGGTAAGAAGGATTAGGGAAAGGGTTATGTTAAAGGTTAGGTTAAGTGCTAGGGTAAGGGTAAGGGTAAGGGTAAGGGTAAGAGTACGGGTAAGGGTAAGGGTAAGGGTAAGGGTAAGGGTTAGGGTTCGGGTAAGAGTAAGGGTAAGATTAAGGTTAAGTGTAATGGTAAGGGTAAGGGTTAGGGTAAGGGTAAGGGCTTGGGTAAGGATAACAGTAGGGGTAAGGAGGGTTAGGGTAAGGGTTACAATAAAGGTTAGGTTAAGCGTTAGGGTAAGGGTAAGGGTAAGATTAAGATTAAGTGTAGTGATAAGGGTAAGGGTTAGGGTAAGGGTTAGGGTAAGGGTAAGGTTTAGGGGAAGGGTTAGGGGAAGGGTAAGGATAAGGGTAAGGGTAATGGTTAGGCTAAGGGTAAGGGTAAGTGTAAGGGTAAGGATAAGGGAAAGGGGAAGGAGAAGGGGAAGGAGAAGGGGTAGGGTATGGGTACAGGTAAGGGGAAGGGTTAGGGTAAGGGTAAGAGTAAGAGTTAGGGTAAGGGTTATGTTAAAGGTTAGGTTAAGCGCTAGGGTAAGGGTAAGGGTAAAGGTAAAGGTAAGGGTAAGGGTAAGGGTTAGGGTTAGGGTAAGAGTAAGGGTAAGGGTAAGGTTTAGGGTAAGGGTAAGTGTTAGGGTAAGGGTAAGGTTAATTGTTAGGGTAAGTGTAAGGGTTAGGGTAACTGTAAGGGTAAGGTTAAGGCTAAGGGTTAGGATAAGTGTAAGCGTAAGGGTTAGGGTAAGGGTAAGTGTATGGGTAAAGGTAAGGTTAAGGGTAAGGGTTAGGATAAGGGTTAGGGTAAGGTTAAGGGTAAAGATAAGGGTATGGGTTAGAATAAGGTATGTGTACGGGTAAGTGTTAGGGCAGGGGTAAGGGTAAGGGTTAGGTTTAGGGCAAGGGTAAGTGTTAGCGTAAGGGTAAGGTTAAGGGTAAGAGTAAGTGTTATGGTAAGTGTAAGGCAAAGGGTAAGGCAACGAGTAAGGGAACGGGTAAGGGTAAGGCTAAGGGTAAGGATATGGGTAAGGGTAAGGGTAAGGGTAAGGGTAAGGGTAAGGGTAAGGGTAAGGGTAAGGGTAAGGGTAAGGGTAAGGGTTAGGGTTAGGGTTAGGGTTACTGTTAGGGTAACCTGTAAGTTTTAGCATAAGGGAATGGGTAAGGGTAAGGGTATGGGTTAGGGTAAGGGTAAGAAGCATTAGGGTAAGGGTAAGGGTAACGGTAATGGTAATGGTACTTGTAAGGGTAAGTTTAATGGCAAGGGTAAGGGTAAGGGTAAGGGTAAGAGTAAGGGTAAGGGTTATGGGAAGGGGAAGGGGAAGGTTAAGCATAATTGTTAAGTGTATGGGTAAGTGTAAGGGTTAGGGTAAGGGTAAGTGTAAGGGTAAGGTTAATGGTTAAGGTTAAGGTTTAACATAAGGGTATGGGTAAGAGTAAGGTTAAGGCAGCTCATTGGCTGGCTTAGTCTACTTCTGAGGTTCTGAGGCAAGGGGACTGCTCTTTTGAAATGATAATATTGTAAAGGGGTTCCTTTGTGTTGATGAGAGATGGGTGCTATTGCTGGCAGCTGAATGATTATCTTGTGACTGTTTTCATTTGATAAAGTTGAAACACAGTGTACAACCTGGGACGTCACACCCAGAGCTGCCTCTGGCAAGGTGAGTGAGGAACAGATGTAGCAGTTGTTGTGTTTTAGTTCTCACTGTTCCTCTAAGCATCCCCTCTTTGTCTTTTAGAGCTGTTGTAGCTGTTTAAAGGGGGTAGACTGAAGCATCTGCCTTGGGGGCTGGTAAGCGGGCAGAGGTAAGGGAGCAGATGAGAGTAACTTACCTAGTTGTGCTGTGTCTTTGGATGCTGCCTCGGCCTATGCTTTTCTTTTTCTTTCACAGGTGTCTCATACAGGCTCAAAGGAGCAAACTGCACTCTGAAGAGCTGTGTACGAAGAGGCGCTGGTCATGAGCTGGGTTGGAGCAGAACGACCAAGTAGCACAAGGTGACTATGAAAGGTGTCCGTCTTGCTTTGCAGGTGCTGTGGCAGGCTCTCGACAGAAGTGACTAAGGATATGAGATAAGGCCAGAGAGCGACAAGGAGCGGCACGTGCAGGGATGGTTTCCAAGTGCTGCGGTGGCTTTCTCTTCTGTTCATCAGGTGCCACAGGCAAGGTGGGTTGTAACATCAGTCTTTATAATCTCAGGAAAGCAGGCCACTTGAATGCCGCAGGGCATCTGAGTAGGGTGTTCTAGCAGAAAAAGCTTGTCTGGCACGGCGGTGCCTGATGGCAGTGTGTTTCCTCAGGTGAAGAGGATCCAGTAACAACTGGGTAAAGAGGCCATGGATTCATCCTTTTCAGCCTAGCGTGTGCCAGTCAGGGCAGTTCCAATATGTGTTCTATGGTGTATGGTTGTTTCTGTGTACTATAATATCCATTACTAGGTCTTGTTCCCATAGTTGTTGGCTTCTGCAGTTGGCTTGCTGAGCACCATATCATGGGTCTTAAATATATTGTTGGCAAGGGGATAGTAATGAAGCAGTTTTTTCTTTCATTGGGACTTGGAAAGGCTGATCTCTCTCAAGACCTTGATGTTGTCTGCTTTTCTTGATGGTAGCCATCATGGCCCTCAGTCTCTGGCTTGTGTGTGTTCGTGCTCATGTATGGTTTGGGAGCCTGGCTCCATGTGGTTTGGGGTCCCGGTTCTGTAGTTTTTGACTACTGTTTCTGGTTTGGGGGCAGGGATGGCTCCCTGCGTTGCTCTGGCTGGCCCGCCTTGCACCGCCCCCCTCCCCCTGCTGCCACTGCGTGGTGCTGGCCCGCCGCCCCTTCCCCCGCTGCCGCCGCGTGGTGCCGGTCCGCCCTGGCCCGGCAGCATTGAAGCTGTAGTGAGATCCTCGATTCAGCCTATGTTATTGGCTACAGATTGATTCAGGGTTTTAAGGTTTCAGGGATAGGGCACTGTGGGAATAGAAACGTCGTTTTTGCAGAGTTACATTGTTTAGAAGGAGGGAATGTGGTACTGAGATACGCTTACAGTGATAAGAAAGTTTAGCAGGCGACCTTGTAAAATGCAGACAACCAGACTCCTTAGGACAATTAGGTGAAAATCACGGTGTCAAGTCAAGTCAGATAAGTGAAGAAACATTACCACTTCAAGCAGTAAAAATGTCAAAAGAAATTTGAAATTTAACAGGCCAGCAACTGAAGGCTATGCATTGTTTGTGAAGCATCAGATAGATTGTGAACCTGGATTACCCACTCAGTGGGGAAACAGGGGAGGGTCCTGCCATCAAAAGGTATATAAACTGTGTTTTGGAACTAGTAGATGCGCTCTCTCCTGCTTGTGGGGCGCCCGCCATTGCAATTGCGAATAAATTACTACTTCACTCAGATCCTTGCCTGAGCCTAAGTTATTGGCTACGGAGTGTTTCTCACAGCATTAGGGTTGGCTTTCAGGGTAAGGGGTTTCAGGATTTATGTTTAGGGTTTTAAGGTTTTTAGAGTTGGAGTTTTAATGGTAAGGATTTTAAGGATTTGGGGGTTAGGGTTTTAAGGGTTTCAGGGTTTTAGAGCTTTTTGGGTTGTAGTGTTGATATGTTTTTAGGGTTAGGGTCTTAGGGTTTTATTTTTGGTCAGTTATTTACAGTTAGGGTTTTAATCAATTTTTTTTTTTTTTTTTTTTTTTTTTTTCAGGTTAGGTTCTCCAGGGCTAGGGTTTTGAGTATCCTAATTTTTTGGGGTTTGGGTTTTGAGCATCCTAATTTTTGGGGTTTGGGTTTTGAGCATCTTAATTTTTGGGGTTTGGGTTTTGAGCGTCCTAAGTTTTCGGGAAAGGGTTTTGAGCATCTTAATATTTTCAGGATAGGGCTTTGAGTGTCCTAAGTTTTTGGGTTAGAGCTTTGAGCATCCTACTTTTTTTTGGGTTAGGGCTTTGAGCATTCTAATGTTTTCAGGATAGGGTTTGGAGCATCCTAAGTTTTCGGGATAGGGTTTGGAGCATCTTAATATTTTGGGTTTGTACACTGCTTGTACACTGTAGGGGCCTGCATCTTGAGGAAGGGTTGGGGCTGTTTGTATACCTTTGGGGCCTGCATCTGGGGGGTGTTGGGAGCTGCTTGTATACTGTAAGGGCCTGTGTCTGGGGGGGGGGCTTGGGGCCTGTGTCTCATGGGGTTGTGAGCTGCTTGTACACCTTCAGGGCTTGCGTCCATGGAGGGTTGGAGCCTGCCTCTGGGTGGGGGGTTTGGAGTTCCTGGTGCACTATAAGGGCCCGCTGTTGGGGGGGATTTTGAGGAGGCTGTACAACTTTGGGGCCTGTGTTTGTGGGGGGTTAGGGCCTGTGTCTAGGGGGTTGGGAACTGTTTGTACAATGTCGGAATCTGTATCTGCGGGGGTTGGGAGCTGTTTGTACACCTTTGGGGCCAGCATCTGGGGGTGTCTGGGAGCTGCTTGTACACTGTAGGGGCTTGTGTTTGGGGGGGCTTGTGGGCCTCCCTCCGGGGGGGGGGGGGGGGGTGGAAGCTTCTTATATAGGGTAGGCGGCCTGCCTTGCAGGGGTTGGGAGCTGCTTGTAGAATCTGGGGCCCTGTGTCTGGAGGGGTTGGGGCCTGTGTCTCAGGAGGGTTAGGAACTGGTTGTACACCTTTGGGTCCTGTCTCTGGGGGGGGGGGAGCTACTTGTACACTTTTTGGGCCTGTATTTGATGCGGGTTGGGAGCTGCTTATACACTTTTGGACCTATGTTTAGGGGGGTTGGGAGCTGCTCATGCATTCTAGGTGCCTCCCTTTTGAGAGGGGTTGGGGCCTGCATCTGTGGGTGATTGGGAGCTGCTTGTACACTTCAGGGGCCTGGGTCTCGGAGGGGGGTCTGGACTGTTTGTACACCTTTGTGGCCTGTGTTTGGGGGGGGGGGGGGTGGGCCTGTGCCTGGGGGAGTTGGGAGGTGCTTGTACACTCTAGGGGCCTCCATTTGGGGGTCTTTGGGGACTCCCTTTGAGGGGAAGGGAGTTGGGAGTTGGTTGTACACCTCTGTGTCCCATGTTTGGGGGGGGGCAGGGGGTTGGGACCTGTCTTTGAAGGGGCGGGTTGTGAGCTGCTTGTACACCTTTGGGACCTGTGTCTGGGGGGGGGGGGGGGCCGGGTCTTGGGCCTGTGTCTGGGTGGAGTCCAGTTCTTGGGAGGGGGTGGGGGGGTGGAAGCTGCTTGTGGGCAGTTGGGGTCTGCATCTGGGTGTGGTTGGTGCCTGCTTCTGTTGGCAGTTTGGGGCCTGCTTGTAGACTTGTGCAGCCTGGGTTTGGGGGCTTTTCTGTAACGTTTGGGGCCTGCATTTTTGCTTTGGGATGCATCTTGAGCTTTTGAGGCCTAGCAGTAGCATTTGGGGCCTGCATCTGGGGCTTTTCTGTAGCGTTTTGGTTGCGTATTTGTGATTTGGGGCCTGTATCCAGGGTTTTGCCTTTTTTGTAGTTTCCATCTTTGTGTGTGTGTGTTTCATTGTTGGTTGTGTGGGGTTAGGGGCAGTTTGGGGTTTGGATTAAGGTCAGTGTCATTAGCGTTAGGGGGTTGATAATAAGGGTTAGGGTTGTGGTTAGAGTTGTTAGGTTTAAGGGGAATAAGGATTTCAGGGTAAGGGGATCAAGGTTGTAGGAATAAAAATGTTGATTTTGCACAGTTACATCCTTTAGAGGGAAGGAAGGTGGTATTGAGATATGCTTGCAGTGATAAGAGAGCTTAACAGTGTGAAATGAGTTCATCTGATTCGTGTCAATATGGAACAATACTAGGGCAGCATGATATGATGAAATGTGACCTTCTGTCTTACATACCCTTGTATAACCACAAGTCTAAGAAAACCAGAGTGGTTAATGTATACATGTATAGTTCTTGTATCTTGCAAAGGAATGGTCCAGCAATTCAGGTCAATAGGGGATAAGAGAACAAAGGGGTTTCAGAATAACTGCTAACTATTAAAACTGCTGCATGGGACACTATGCAAGTGTCTGTCATCCAGCCAAGATGGACAAAGGAAAAGGACAAGGGAAAAGCCTGGGAGGAAGACTACGAGCTTTCAGCATGAGAGACCCCCAGAAGGACCACCGGAGACTGATAACGCATGCACCAATGGGAGGGTTCAGATTCTGGGAACTAATTATAATAACCCTGCCTTTTGTAGAAGTAGTAATGAATATGTATTAGCCTAGGAGCATAAAAATCAGCTGCTTGATGTAACTGGTGTGCGTCTTGGCGGAGCAGAGACTCCCGGTGCACCCAGCGCTGCTTGCTTACCTCTACTCATTTAATAAATTGTAAACTTTAATTGTAATCCTATTTGGGACCCAGACATTTATTACAACTGGGGGCTCATTCAGGAGGGCTTTAGTTCCTGAATTCTGAATTTGATCTAGGAGAGGCGCTCCACCATTTGGTGGCTGCTGTTCAAGTCAGGTCGGGACTAATGGCATCTTGAACCTGAATAAAGGTAAGCGAAGTTTTTGATTTTTTTTTTTCAGCTCCCTTTCCAGCTGCAGCACTATATTTTGCCCATAATTCTGCGTGTGAAGATCCGAATGAAGACGATGGAGTCGTAAGTAAAGCGTATACCGTTTGGTTGGGTGGGATTCAGTTGCCTGTGTGTGTAAGAGTGTGACTGAAATGGAACTTAGTTCCAAAGTGATTGTGGAGATCTTCTAACTGCGGTTCCAATCTCCCGCGAGGGACTTGGCCGGTGAAGGACCGAAGCGATTCCTATAGGATTTGTGAGTGGTTGATAAGTCCTCGACCCCCTGCAAGACACTCTTACTAAGGTAACCAAGGGCTGTGGGAATTGCCATAGTAAAATTCCTAGATGGGTCAGACAAAATTGAAGACCAGGGACCAGAAGAAAGGGAGCAAATTACCAGACATACCTTAATGTTACCAGACATATCTTAATGTTTTCGGAACAGGGCTTTGAGCGTCCTAAGTTTTTGGGATAGGGTTTGGAGCATCTTAATGTTTTGGGTTTGGGTTTTGATGAAGTTTTTGGGTTTGGGTTTTGAGCGTCCTAATTTTTTTGGGTTAGGGTTTTGTGCGTCTTTATGTTTTGGGGTTAGGGTTTGGAGCGTCCTAAGTTTTTGGGCTAGAGCTTTGAGCATCCTAACGTTTTGGGTTGGGTTTGGGTTTTGAGCATCCTAAGATTTTCGGTTAGGGGGTTTAGGCATAGGTCTTCAGGGGTTTAGTGTGGTAAATAGTTTGGGTTAGGTTTGTAGGGGTTTCGAGGTTTTTTGGATGTTAGGGCTTGAGGCTTTTTTTGTAAGGGCGGTGAGGGTTCCAGTGAGTGCTGGTAAATGCAGTTCTCGAGCACTCGGCCTGTGATTGGCCATGCCGGCTGTCCGGAGAATGCTGGTAGGTGTAGTTTTCCGGCACTGGGAGGCCATGTTGTGTGCCCAGAGCATGCCGGGAGATGTAGTTCTCGGGACTCCGGACTTCCGGGAGGCCATGTTGCGTACCCATGGTATGCCGGGAAATGTAGTTGTCGGATTCGGGACTTCCGGGAGGCCATGTTGAATGCCCAGAGCATACCGGGAGATGTAGTTCTCGGGAACTAGGGTTAGGGGCTAGGGCTGCGGCTAGATTTAGGGTTTAGGGTGAGGGTTGGGGGTTATTGTTAGGGTTAGAGAGTTAGGGTTAGGCTTAGAGGGTTAGGGTTAGGGATAGGTTAGGGGTAGGTTTAGAGGGTTAGGGTAAGGGTTATAGGTTAGGGGTTAGGGGTTAGGGGTTGGGGTTGTGGTTAGGTTTAGGGTAAGGGTTCGGGTGAGAGTATTAGGGTTAGGGTTCAGGTTCAGATTAGGGTAAGGGTAAGTGTTAGGGTAAGGCTAAGGGTAAGGTTTAGGGTAAGGCTTAGGGTGAGGATAAGGTTTAGGGTAAGGGTTGGGGTAAGGGTTAGGGTAAGGGTAAGAGTTAGGGTAAAGGATAGAGTAATGGTAAGGATAAGGGTAGGGTAAGGATTAGGGTTAGGGTTAGGGTTAGATCCGTTAGGGTTAGGGTTAGGTTTAGGGTTAGGGTTAGATCCATTAGGGTTAGGGTTAGGGTTAGTTTCTGACTACCGATACTGGAACAACCAATAAAAATCATCCTTATTGGCTTTAGGAGCAAATCAATGGCTTCTATATCATCAATTAATTGTACATGGCCTTGGAAAAAGTCAAGGCAATACTTCCCTTGCCTTGAGCTGTATCCAAGCGCAGTTATGGATGCAATCTGTAGCAGCAGCTATTATTAGAGAGGGAGAAGGAGGAACTTTGCCCACTGAAATTCGAAAATTGATTTGGAATAATGCTTCAGAATTTGAAAAAGTATTTCAAGCATGGTGGCAATTAGTCAACTTTACCCATTATGCAGAAAATGATCAAATTGTTGCCTTTATACTTATTATAAGTAATGCCACCATATACAATGTATATCCAATCATTGCATTAGGACTCAATCATAATGGAACTATACTTTATCCTAAAGAGCATAAAGTATGGGCCCATCAAAAGGGAGGAAAGTGGCAAACAATTGATGTAAATGCATGCATTGTGCGTGAACAAAAAGGTTTCATCTGTGAAAGTAACATGCTGGAACCTCAAGACATTTGTCTTGACACTGAGAAAAATATTTGCCACTTTGAGATACATCCTAATGAAACCCTTGAAACTGTACTTTTATATATTGGGAAAGGTTGCGTTTGCATGAGAACTCACTGTGATTCTATAGTCGTAGATGATACAGTGGTAGATACCGGTAATCACTCTAATGTTTGTGTTTGCAATTTTAGCAAAATTCTAGGATGTAATTTTAAATACTCAGTTCCTGTCACTTCTTATCAACTTATTGCATCTAATTATATTCTGCTTCATGAACTGCTGCCTACTCCTATTGGAACGAACCTTACCTTGGTAAAGAAATTGCTGGTACATGAGGACCTGAAGCAGCTGATGACACAAGTCCGAGAAAATGGACAAAAGACTCTGATTACTGTCCATCATGATGCACAAGAAATACATCAAGTGCTGGAAAGAGTGCAGAGAGATGAGAGACACCGTTGGTGGGACACTTTGTTTGGATGGTCGCCAAGGCAATCTTCAACAAGATGCTTCACCCTGTTATCGTTCTGCTAATACTCACTGTGTTGTGTTTCATACTGACAATTAGTTTGTATGTTAAACTCTGGTTTATGATGAAACGTTTAGCATCCCTACACAATGTACATACACTCGATAAACCTCATCCCGAGAATGTATGTGAGATCCCCGACATATTCCAACCGTCGTGAAGCTTGAGTGACTATAGTCACGGGGTGGATTATGTGGTGTAAATGCCTGAAGTAACTAGGAAAATAACATTCACATTTTTAAGGAAAAGGTACAGCATTGAAGAGGCTTTCAGGGTAGGGCATAACTGCATTACCTGAGCGTTCCCTAGGCTCCCAACCTTAGATGCTATCACGCTGGGGAAACTTGGTGTGCTAGCCCTAAGGAACAGCACGGAGCGTAGAGTGGAGTGGAGACACCACGGCTAGGCTCTGTAATCAGGTGGGGCCTCGATTGTTCTTGTGCACAAAGCTGCACTTTTTGCCACCCTGAGCCAAAGACCTGTCATGATTTGACAAATGCTGTACCCTAGTGTACTTTTTGCTCATTATAATATCATTATAATACCAAAACACACCTCCATCCCAAAAGCTACCCGCCTCCAAGGTGCGACCACCCCTCACTGAGCATGCGCCCTGAATCTCTCGGAGCCTATTACTTTAAACGGAGACGGGAAAACTTTACACCAATCATAACTAAGATATGCTTGACCAGAGCCACTCAATCTCCACCTAAAAGATAGAAAATAATATAAATTGGCCCAAGAAAGAGGGGATGTCAGGGAAGATACCACCGTCAGGGGAGATACCATCCCGAGGAAATACAACATCCTTACTCCTGACCTCCTGACTCCTGGGATCAGTCGACGGGCTGAGCCTCTCTTCCCCCCCCATTGGGACGCCTTTGGGTGAGATCTGAATACTTGCTTATAAATCTCTACAGAGTCTTTGATCCTTTTAACATGTTTATTTCTAGGCTGCGCACCTGTAATACCAGTAACATATATAACATCTGTAACACCTGTAACATCTGTAACACCTATAACACCTGTGTATTTCATGCATACTCACTTGCTTTTGCAGACAGTCACTATCACCAGCAATCCAAAAGAACCTGATTATCTGTTGCTGTAATAAACCATACTTGATTGCATTGTGATAGCTCTCATTAATGCAACTAGGGTGAGGGTGGTTATCCATGATAGTTCAGTATTCTGAATCCAACCAGACCCCAGACGGTTAATGCGTTTTTGGTGAATGTCTGAACGGACCCCTAGACGGTTAATGTGTTTTTGGTGAATAACCGACTGGTTCAGTACTCTGAATCCAGCCGGGCCCATAATGGTTAATCAGCTACACCCGTTAACGCGACACCTTAACAACACTCTAATGGTCCCTATAGCAATGTGGCCTTGTATTGCCTACAGCACCACGGTGTCACAACCCAATGGCAACACCCCATGGTTGCCATGGCAACACAAAATCATGGTTGCCATGGCAACAGAATCCCATGGCTACCATGGCAACAGAACCCCATGGTTACCATGGCAACAGAACCATATGGTTGTCATGGCAACAATCTTACTCTTCCTATAGTAACATGGCCTTGTGTTGCCTATGCCACTACGATGTCACCACCCCATGGCAACACCCCATGGTTGCATTGGAAACACAACCCCATGGTTGCCATGGCAACAATCCTACACTTCCTATACTAACATGGCCTTGTGTTGCCTATGGCACTACGGTGTCACTACCCCTTGGCAACACCCAATGGTTGCCATGGCAACACAACCCCATGGTTTCCATGGCAACAGAAACCCCTGGTTACCATGGGAACAATCTTACACTTCCTATCGTAACATGGCCTTGTGTTGCCAATGTCACTATGGTGTCACCACCCCATGGGAACACCCCATAGTTGCCATGGCAACACAACCCAAATATTGGCATGGCAACAAAAAAAAAACTGGTTGCCATGGCAACAGAACCCCATGGTTACCATGGCAACAGAACCCCATGTTTGCCATGGAAACACAACTCCATCGTTGCCATGGCAACACAACCCAATAATTGCCATGGCAACACAACACCATGGTTAAAATTGCAACACAAAAACATGGTTGCCATGGAAACAGAACTCCTTGGTTGCCAGAGCAACACAAAAACATGGTTACCATGGCAACACAAACCCATGGTTGCCATGGCAACAGAACCCCATGGTTACCATAGCAACAATCTTACAGTTCCTATCGTAACAGGGCCTTGTGTTGCCTATTGCACTACGGTGTCACCACACCATGGAAACAGCCCATGGTTGCCATGGCAACACAAGCCCATGGTTACCATGGCAACACAACACCAGGGTTGCCATGGCAACACAACCCCATGGTTGCCATGGCAACACAAAAAGATGGTTGCCAAGGCAACACAACCGCATGGTTGCCATGGCAACACAACCCCATGGTTGCCATGGCAACAGAATGCTGTTTGCCATGGCAATACAACCCCACGGTTGCCATGGCAACACAAAAAGATGGTTGCCAAGGCAACACAACTGCATGGTTGCCATGGCAACACAACCCCATGGTTGCCATGGGAACACAACGCCATGGTTGCCATGGGAACACAACGCCATGGTTGCCATGGGAACACAACGCCATGGTTTCCATGGCAACACAAACTCATGGTTACCATGGCAACACAACCCCATGGTTGCCATGGTAACGCAACCCCATATTTGCTTTGGCATCACAACCGCATGGTTGCCATGGCAACACAACCCCATGGTTGCCATGGCAACACAACCACATATTTGCTTTGGCAACACAACCCCATATTTGTGTTGGCAACACAAAATCATGGTTGCCATGGCAACACAACACAATAATTATCATGGCAACACAAAATCATGGTTGCCATGGCAACAGAACCCCATCGTTACCATGGCAACCCAACCCCATGGTTGCCATGGAAACACAACGCCATGGTTGCCATGGCAACACAACCTCATGGTTCCCATGGCAACACAGCCCCATGGTTACCATGGCAACACAAACCAATGGTTGTCATGGAAACACAACCCCATGGTTGCCATGGCAACAAAAGAACATGGTTACCATGGCACCTCAGTCCCAAGGTTGCCTTGCAAACACAACAGCATGGTTGCAATGGCAACACAACCCCGTGGTTGCAATGGTAACAAAACCAAATGGTTACCATGGCAACCCACTTCATGGTTGCCATGGAAACACAACCTTATGGTTGCCATGGCAACACAACCCCTTGGTACCATGGCAGCACAACCCCATGGTTGCCATGGAAACACAACCCCGTGGTTACCATGGCAAAGTCACCCCATGGTTGCCATTGAAAGAAAACTTCATTGTTGCCTTGGAAAAACAACCCCATGGATATCTTGGCTACACAACCTTACTGTTGCCATGGAAACACAACCCCATTTTTGCCATGGCAACACAACCTTATTGTTACCATGGCAACACAATTCCATGGTTGCCATGGAAACACAACCCCATGGTTTCCATGGCAACAAAACTCCATGGTTGCCATGGCAACACAACCCCATGGTTACCATGGCAACACCACCCCATGATTGCCATGACAACACAACCCCATGTTTGCCATTGCAACACAACCCCATGGTTATGATTCAAAGATGGAAGCCGAAATTCCTTTAAGTGGTATATTCTTTATTGCAGCGCTGGATGCACGGGGGATCTCTCCACCTATCGTGCATACCCAAAGCGGAAAGCAGTCTTGAATTTATACAATCAATCTATCAATATTCTACAAGCGCCTATACATATTCATTACCTATCCCCGCCTTCCCTCGCTTCTCATGCTAATTAGCCTTTTGGCACCTTGCGCCTGCGTAGAGCCTCCCAAGAATTGTGGGCAGGGGTCTTTGGGACGTGGGCAGGGGTCTTTGGGAGGAAGACCCCGAGTCTTCCTCACATTGTACTTTTCACCTTTGGTCAGGAATCTGCTGAATTGGCATGTTTCTTAATTGCAAGAGTTGGTTGTTGCTAATTCTTCCGTTTGTTGTATCTTTATAATGAATTCCAATGTCCAGTTTTGAGATTTATAGTCCTTACATTCGTTTCTCTGTCCGCCTGCCGCTTCCTTATCATGAGTTCCAGTGTCTTGTTTCAAGATATACAGTCCATGTCTGGGGATTGTCCTTGCCTCCCCAATGCCTCCCCAATACCTCCTTAATCATTTACCATGGAAACACAACCCCTTGGTTGCAATGGAAACACAACACCATGGTTACCATGGAAACACAACCCCACGGTTTCTATGGCAACAAAACCCCATGGTTGCCATGGCAACTCAACCCCATGGTTGCCATTGAAACACAACCTCATGGTTACCATGGAAACACAACCCCATGGTTGCCATGGCAACCCAACCACATGCTTACCATGGCAATACAACCCCATGGTTACCATGTCAAAACAACCACATGGTTACCATGGTAACCCAACCGCATAGTTAGCATGGCAAAAAAACGCTATGGTTACCATGGCAACACAACATCATGGTTACCATAACAAACCAACCGCATTGTTACCATTGCAACACAACCGTGGCAACACAACCCCATTGTTACCATGGAAACACAACACCATCGTTACCATGAAAACAACAACACCATGGTTACCATGGCAACACAAAACCCTGGTTGCCACGGCAACACAAACATATGGTTAACATTGCAACAAAACGCCATGGTTGCTATGGCAACCCAACCACATGCTTACCATGGAAACAGAATCCCATGGTTACCACGGCAACACAACCGCATGGTTACCATAGAACACAACCGCATGGTTCACATGGCAACACAACACCATGGTTGCCATGGCAACCCAACCCCATGATTACCATGGCTACACAACCCACATGGTTACCATGGCAACACAACCCCATCATTACCATGGAAACACAATCCCATAGTTGTCATGGCAACACAACCCCACGGTTACCATGGCAAAAGAACCCCACGGTTACCATGGAAACACAACCACATGGTTGCCATGGCAACATAACCCAATGGTTACAATGGAAACAGAACCCCATGGTTGCAATGGCAACAGAACGCCATGGTTACCATAGCGACACAACCCCATCGTTACCATGGCAACACAACGCCATATTTGCCATGGTAACCCAACCCTATGGTTACAATGGAAACAGAACCCCATGGTTGCAATGGCAACACAACGCCATGGTTACCATGGACACACAACCTCAAGGTTACCATGTCAACTCAACGCCATGGTTACCATGGAAACACAACTCCATGGTTGCCATGGCAACACAACCCCATGGTTACAATGGAAACTGAACCCCATGGTTGCAATGGCAACACAACGCCATTGTTACCATAGCAACACAACACCATCATTACCATGGCAACACAACGCCATATTTGCCATGGTATCCCAACCCCATGGTTACCATGGACACACAACCGCATGGTTACCATGTCAACTCAACCCCATGGTTACCATGGAAACACAACTCCATGGTTGCCATGGCAACACAACCCCATGGTTACAATGGAAACAGAACCCCATGTTTGCAATGGCAACACAACGCCATGGTTACCATAGCAACACAACCCCATCGTTACCATGGCAACACAACGCCATATTTGCCATGGTAACCCAACCCCATGGTTACCATGGACACACAACTGCATGGTTACCATGTCAACTCAACCCCATGGTTACCATGGCAACACAACACCATGGTTGCCATGGCAACACAACCCCATGATTACCATGGAGACACAACCCCATGGTTGCCATGGAAACACAACACCATGGTTGCCGTTGAACAAAAAATCATGGTACCCATGGCAAAAAAAACCCAAGGTTGCATTTGCAACAGAACCCCATGGTTACCATGGTAACACAACCCCATGGTTGCCATGGTAACAAAACCCCATGGTTACCATGGAGACACAACCGCATGGTTACCATGTCAACACAACCCCACGGTTACCATCGCAACACAACCCCATGGTTGCCATGACAACCCCACACCACGGTTGCCATGGCAAACCAACCCCATGGTTACCATGGAAACACAACTCCATGGTTGCCATGGCAACACAACCCCATGGTTACAATGGAAACACAACCGCATGGTTACCATGTCAACTCAACCCCATGGTTACCATGGAAACACAACTCCATGGTTGCCATGGCAACCCAACCCCATGGTTACCATGGAAACACAACCGCATAGTTACCATGTCAACTTAACCCCATGGTTGCCATGGCAACACAACCCCATGGTTACAATGGAAACAGAACCCCATGGTTGCAATGGCAACACAACGCCATGGTTACCATAGCAACACAACCCCATCGTTACCATGGCAACACAACGCCATATTTGCCATGGTAACCCAACCCCATGGTTACCATGGACAAACAACCGCATGGTTACCATGCCAACTCAACCCCATGGTTACCATGGCAACACAACCTCATGTTTGCAATGGTAACACAACCCCATGGTTACCACGGCAACACAACCGCATGGTTGCCATGGAAACACAACACCATGGTTGCCGTGGAACACAAAATCATGGTTGCCATGGCAAAAAAAACCCAAGGTTGCCGTTGCAACAGAACCCCATGGTTACCATGGTAACACAACCCCATGGTTGCCATGGTAACAAAACGCCATGCTTACCATTTTAACCACAACACCATGGTTACCAAGGCAACACAACCCCATGGTTGCCATGGCAACACAACCCCATGGTTGCAATGGAAACACAATTCCATGTTTGCCATGGCAACACAACACCACGGTTGCCATGGCAAAAAAACGCGATGGTTGCTATGGCAACAGAACCCCATGGATTCCATGGCAACCCAACCCCATGGTTACCATGGCAACCCAACCCCATGGTTACCATGGAAACAGAACCCCATTGTAGCCAGGGAAATACAACGCCATGGTTGCCATGGCAACCCAACCCCATGGTTGTCATGGTAACAAAACCACATGGTTGCTATGGAAACACGCCCCATGGTTGCCACGGGAAAACAAACCCATGGTTACCATGGAACAGAACACCATGGTTGCCATGGGAACAAAACCCCATGTTTGCCATGGCAAACCAACCTCATGGTTACCATAGCAACACAACCCCATGGTTACCATGGCAACACAACGCCATGGTTACCATGGCAAAAAAACTCCATGGTTACCATGGCAACTCAACCCCATGGTTACCATGACAACACAACCGCATGGTTACCATGGCAACACAACCCCATGGTTACCATGGCAACTCAACCCCATGGTTACCATGGCAACACAACCCCATGTTTACCATGGCAGCACCACAACACTGTTACCATGGAACACATCCCAATGGTTGGCACGGCAACAAAACGCCATGGTTGCCCTTGCAAGCCAAGCACATGGTTACCATGGAAACAGAATCCCATGGTTACCATGGCAACACAACCGCATGGTTACCATAGAACACAACCGCATGGTTCACATGGCAACACAACGCCATGGTTGCCATGGCAACCCAACCCCATGATTACCATGGCTACACAACCCACATGGTTACCATGGCAACACAACCCCATCATTACCATGGAAACACAATCCCATAGTTGTCATGGCAACACAACCCCACGGTTACCATGGCAACAGAACCCCACGGTTACCATGGAAACACAACCACATAGTTGCCATGGCAACATAACCCAATGGTTACAATGGAAACAGAACCACATGGTTGCAATGGCAACAGAACGCCATGGTTACCATAGCGACACAACCCCATCGTTACCATGGCAACACAATGCCATATTTGCCATGGTAACCCAACCCTATGGTTACAATGGAAACAGAACCCCATGGTTGCAATGGCAACACAACGCCATGGTTACCATGGACACACAACCTCAAGGTTACCATGTCAACTCAACGCCATGGTTACCATGGACACACAACCGCATGGTTACCATGTCAACTCAACCCCATCGTTACCATGGAAACACAACTCCATGGTTGCCATGGCAACACAACCCCTTGGTTACAATGGAAACAGAACCCCATGGTTGCAATGGCAACACAACGCCATGGTTACCATAGCAACACAACCCCATGGTTACCATGGCAACACAACGCCATATTTGCCATGGTAACCCAACCCCATGGTTACCATGGACACACAACCTCAAGGTTACCATGTCAACTCAACGCCATGGTTACCATGGAAACACAACCCCATGGTTGCCATGGCAACACAACCCCATGGTTACAATGGAAACAGAACTCCATGGTTGCAATGGCAACACAACGCCATGGTTACCATAGCAACACAACCCCATCATTACCATGGCAACACAACGCCATATTTGCCATGGTAACCCAACCCCATGGTTACCATGGAAACACAACTCCATGGTTGCCATGGCAACACAACCCCATGGTTACAATGGAAACAGAACCCCACGGTTGCAATGGCAACACAACGCCATGGTTACCATAGCAACACAACCCCATCGTTACCATGGCAACACAACGCCATATTTGCCATGGTAACCCAACCCCATGGTTACCATGGACACACAACTGCATGGTTACCATGGCAACTCAAATCCATGGTTACCATGGCAACACAACCCCATGTTTACCATGGCAGCACCACAACACTGTTACCATGGAACACATCCCAATGGTTGCCACGGCAACAAAACGCCATGGTTGCCCTTGCAAGCCAAGCACATGGTTACCATGGAAGCAGAATCCCATGGTTACCACGGCAACACAACCGCATGGTTACCATAGCAACACAACCGCATGGTTCACATGGTAACACAACCCCACGGTTACCATGGCAACACAACTCCATGGTTGCCATGGAAACACAACACCATGCTTACCATTTTAACCACAACACCATGGTTACCATGGCAACACTGCCCCGTGGTTTCCATGGCAACAAAACCACATGGTTGCCATGGCAAACCATCTCCATGGTTACCATGGCAACACAACCCCATGGTTGCCATGAAAACACAACCTTATAATTCCCATGACAAAACAACCCCATGGTTACCATGGCAACACAAACCCGTGGTTACCATAGCAACACAACCCCATGGTTGCCATGGCAACAAAACCCCATGGTGTCCATGGCAACCCATCACCATGGTTACCTTTCCAACACATCGCCATGCTTGCCATGGCAAAAGAACCCCATGGTTACCATAGCAACAAAAACCCATGGTTACCATGGCAACACAACCCAATGGTTGCCATGGCATCAAAACCCCATGCTTCCCATGGCAACTCAAACCCATGGTTACCATGGCAACAATCTTACACTTCCTATAGTAACATGGCCTTGTGTTACCTATGGCACTACGGTGTCACAACCCCATGGCAAGACCCCATGGTTGCCATGGCACAACAACCACATGGTTACCATGGCAACAGAACCTCATGGTTGCCATGGCAACACAACACCTTGGTAACCATGGCAACGGAACCACATGGTTGCAATGGCAACCCAACCGAATGGTTACCATGGCAAGGCAAACTGATGGTTTCCGTGGAAATAAAACCCCATAATTATCATGGCAACGCAACCCCATGGTTGCAATGGCAAAACAACGCCATGGTTGCCATGGCAACCCATCCCCATGGTTACCATGGCAACAGAACACCATGGTTACCATGGCAACTAAACCCTATAGATGCCATGGCATCAAAACGCATGGTTGCCATGGCAACACAACCCCATGGTTACCATGGGAACAGAACCCCATTGTTACCATGGCAACACAACCCCATGGTTGCCATGGCAACTAAACCCCATAGTTTCCATGGCAACCCAGCCCCATAGTTACCATGGCAACCGAACCCCATAGCTGTCATTGCAACAGAACCCCATGGTTACCATGGCAACACAACCCCATGCTTGCCATGGCAACAAAACGCCATGGTTACCATGGCAACCCAAGCCCACGGTTACCATGGCAACACAACCCCACGGTTTCCATGGCAACAGAACCCCATGGTATCCATGGCAACTCAACACCATATTTACCTGGCAAGAAAACGCCATGGTTGCCATGGCAACCCAACCCCATGGTTACCATGGCAACACAACCGCATGGTTATCATGGCAAACCAACCCCATGTTTACCATGGCAACACAACCCCATGGTTGCCATGGCAACACATCCCCATGGTTACCATGGCAACCGAACCCCATGTTTGCCATGGCAACAAAGCCCTAGGTTGCCATGGCAAGCCAAGCCCACGGTTACCATGGCAACAAAACACCATGCTTACCATGGCAACACAACCCCATGGTCACCATGGCAACACAACCTCATGTTTGCCATGGCAACACAACCCCATGGTTAACATGGCAACAAAACCGCATGGTTACCACGGCAGCCCAACCGCATGGTTGCCATGGCGACTAAACCCCATAGTTTCCATGGCAACCCAACCCCATGGTTTCCATGGCAACACAACCCCATGGTTTCCATGGCAACAAAAGCCCATGGTTGCCATGGCAACACAAACCCATGCTTACCATGGCAACTAAACGCCATGGTTGCCATGGCAACCACAACACCATGGTTACCATGGTAACACAATCCCAAGTTTACCATGCCAAGACAACCCCACGATTACCATGGCAACAAAACCCCATGGTTGCCATGGGAACACAACTATATGTTTGCCATGGCATCCCATCCCCATTATTACCATGGCAACATAACCCCATGCTTGCCATGAAAACACAACCCGATGGTTGCCATGGCAACACAACCCCATGGTTACCATGGCAACACAACCCCATGTTTACCATAGCAACAAAACCCCATGGTTGCCATGGAAACACAACCTTATAATTCCCATGACAACACAAAGCCATGGTTACCATGGCAACACCACCACATTGTTACCATGGAACACATCCCCATGGTTGCCTTGGCAACAAAACGCCATGGTTTCCATGGCAACCCAACCCCATGGTTACCATGGCAACACAACCCCATGGTAGCCATGCCAACCGAACCCCATGGTTGCCATGGCAACCCATCCCCATGGTTGCCATGCTAACCACAACATTATGGTTAACCTTGCAAACCAACACCATGGTTACCATGGCAACACAAACCCATGGTAACCATGGCAACAAAACCCCATGTTTGCCATGGCAACACAACCCCATGGTTACCATGGCAACAGAACCCCATGGTTACCATGGCAACAGAACTCCATGGTTGCCATGGCAACCCTATAATGGTCCCTATAACAATGTGGCCTTCTATTGCCTATTGCACCATGGTGTCACCACCCCATGGCAGCACCCCATGGTTCCCATGGGAAAACAACCCCATGGTTGCCATGACAACAAAACCCCATGGTTGCCATGGCAACCCATCCCCATGGTTACCATGGTAACACAACCTCATGGTTACCTTGGCTACGCAACCCCATGGTTTCCATGGCAACACAACACCATGTTTACCACGGTAACCACAACACCATGGTTACCATAGCAACACTACTCCATGGTTGCCATGGCAACACAACCCCATAGTTTCCATGGCAACCCAATGCCAAAGTTGCCCTGGCAACACAACCCCATCCTTACCATGGCAACACAACCCCATGGTCGCCATGGCAACACAACCCCATTGTTGTCATGGCAACGCATGCAAATGGTTGCCATAACAACACAACCCCATGGTTATCATGGCAACAATATCCCATGGCGGCCATGGCAACGCTATAATGTTCCCTGTAGCAATGTGGCCTTGTATTGCCTATAGAACCACAGTGTCACCACCCCATGGCAACACCCAATCATCGCCATGGCAACAGAACCCCATGGTCGCCATGGCAACACCACCCCATGTTTACCATGGCTACACAACCCCAAGGTTGCCATGGCAACACAACTACATAGTTACCATGGCAACCCAATGCCATAGTTGCCCTGGCAACACAACCCCATCCTTACCATGGCAACACAACCCCATGGTTGCCATGGTAACACAACCCCATGCTTACCATGGCAACAGAACCCCATGGTTACCATGGAAACACAACACCATGGTTACCATGAAAACCACAACACCATGGTTGCCATGGCAACACAAAACCCTGGTTGCCATGGCAACACAAAGCCATGGTTACCATGGCAACAATCTTACACTTCCTATAGTAACATGACCTTGTGTTTCCTATCGCACTACAATGTCACCACAACATGGCAACACCCCAGGGTTACCATGGCAACACAACCCCATGGTTACCATGGCAACATAACCCCATGGTTGCCATGGCAACACAACCACACGGTTACCATGGCAACAGTCTTACACTTCCTACAGTAACATGGCCTTGTGTTGCCTATGGCACTATGGTGTCACCACCCCATGGCAACACCCCATGGTTGCCATGGCAACACAACCCCATGGTCGCCATGGAAACACTACTCCATAGTTACCATGGCACCCCAATACCCTGTTTGCCCTGGCAACACAACCCCATCCTTACCATGGCAACACAACCCCATGGTTGCCATGGCAACATAACCCCATTGTTGCCATGGCAACACATGCAAATGGTTGCCATGACAACACAACCCCATGGTTACCATGGCAACACAACACAATGGTTGCCATTGCAACTCACCCCCTTGGTGTTTATGGCAACACCCCGTGGTTTCCATGGCAACACAACCCTATGGTTGCCATGGCAACAATCTTACACTTCCTATAGTAACATGGCCTTGTGTTCCCTATGGCACTACGGTGTCACCACCCCACGTTAACACGCCATTGTTGCTATGGCAACACAAGGCCACATTGCTATAGGGACCATCACAGTGTTGCCATGGCAACCATGGGGTTGTGTTGCCATTGTAACCATGGGGTTGTGTTGCCCACCATCCCAGAGACTTCTTCCATGTTTTGGTGAAGCCTGGTGGCTTCCCACTACCAAGCTGATACAAATCCTCATGGATAAGGTGGTTGTGCTTTTGCAGCTAGTTTTTTTTTAAAAAAAAAAACAAAAAAAACTAGAGCATATGAGTGAGCCATCGAATGGGTCTCTGCTGGTCCAGGATGGAAATAACTAAGCTAAGGCAGGATTTGGGAAGGCATAAAGACCAGTGAGATTTCTCACCCAACCTTTGATCCCCTTTTATGTCTGTGTTCTGCTGCAGAGCCAATGCTGATTGATGCTGGAGTGTCAAATCCTTCTAGTTTGATTTTTCAAAATTCAGGATCCCCACAATTGTTTTTAATGATGCTCTGTGGCATACACTCTTACACAAAGGGAAAGTGCCATAGGCAGTATCACACAACCTGGGTTGTCTAGTACCTGTACAGTGTTTTGTACATAAATAGAAGAGTTTGCACGGATTTTTGTATCGTTCTTTTCTATTTCTTTTCTACAGTTTTTCAAAGACTGTATGCAAACTGTGTTTACAAATTGGTTTTGCTGTCAGTATTGTAGATTATCGCATGTCCATTTTGGTGTTTTGTATGGGCTTGTGAGTCCTTGTGTGTTACAGGTTGTCCTTCCTTCTTAAAAACAATTGCATACGCTTCCATCCAACATATCCTGTGCCCTTCTTAAATATATCCCATTTCCCATGGTCCAGTGTGAGCTGTAGCGTGTAGAATGCATGAGAAAACACTGCACATAAATTAATATAAATATGATATGCTCAATCCTGATGTAGTTATTAATATAGGTTTTAGGGGGTTGTACTTATTCTCTGGAAACTACAGTTTAGCCTGAACTAAATTGCCTAGTATCTGTAATTTACAGACACTCATATTTTCATATAATATTTTCTATTTGACCATATAAGATAGGGGGATAGGCCTTTAAAGGTGATCTGTACCTTAGAACAAAACCAGTTTTCTCATAGCATTTAGGATCAATGAAATGTTTCTGTGTTATGTTTAGTGATGAATTATAAACAAAGCACAAAATGCAAGAAGCAAATAGGAATTTCAAGATGTCCTTAAATGCTGCAGTTCATTATAGAACAATGTTATAATAACCTGAACAATCTTCTAGATTGACTGTCTTGGGCAATTGCCCCTCATTTTTGTCATTTTTCCTGGTATTACCTTTGCCAAATCTTGCAGTTCTTTCTTAGGACCTGATCATGTGTAATTGACTCACTCAGACTGCTGATGAAAGAAAATTGGAGATCTGGGTAGGCAAAAGATAGGTTGTCAGTTACCTAGTCCATCTTGCTATAATGTAATGTACTTGAGTTTAGCCTGCAGAAAGACTTCATGACTTGGCCACCAAGCTTTGCCTTCTTGAAAGGGGACCAACAGAACCACCATGGGACCACTGCAATTGGGTAGCATCTGTACAAATACCTCCTGCATTCTTATGTATTTTAAAGAGATCAAACACTATTTTTTTGACCAGGACAAGTAAAGGTTGCTTCTCTTTTATGGTCGTCTGTTCCCATTAAGCAAATACCTGTTGGCATTAAGGCCATGGCTATAATAATTTTATTTAATGAACAAAGTACTGTTTGGAGAGGAATAAACATGACTTAATATAAATATTAATAACACTTACATCACAGAAAGGTTCCCTTATGGTCAACAAGTTCCTTGATCATGATTAAAAATGAAGAAAATATTGAACAGCAAATATTGCTATCCCAGTGTGACTGATAACTGGGCATCTCTTCACCTATTCAGAAATCTGTGGTGTGTGTTATTCTGCTGAGGTTTTGGAGACTAAATTTCTGGTAGATATACATGTAGGAAGTGTGTTGATGTACCCTTGTATTTTAATCTCTTTCTTGTATTTTAAATCAGTTTTACCAGGTATTATCTTAATAGGAACTGCAGGTAGAATAGAGTTAAGTGAGTCACTAATATTTGTAAAACCTTATTTATACCAGTTTTGACATTTTGTTGAAGCATGATGTCCAGTGCCTCTCTGCACTTAGTGTAGATAATGTAGCTATCAATGTGTAACTTCAGTGAAATGGTGTATACAGTATGGGTAGCGGTGCTTTAATTTAATTTTACTCATTGGTGTGTATTGAACCATAGCATAAAATTAGGCCATCTTTTAAAATTCTGTTCTACTTTTGGATTTTGTTCTTTTGTCTGAGTTTGTTTTCCTTCTGGCCATTCAACTGAGTCAATTACGTAGTTTAGTAACTGCTTTATCTTTCAATTATGCTCTATCCTGTTCTGATAACATTCAGAATAATGTATTCAGTCAAGTTACTGTAAATACATTGGTTTTAGTTTTCAGGTCTCTAACCAGCATGGTACGTGCTAGTACCTGCATGGGTGTGCGTCCCTGGCAGTGAGCAAAAGTGATGCCAGCATAGATGTGTTCCTCATGAGTACATTTGTTATGACACTAAAAATTAATGCACGCACAGAATGATTAGTTTATGTTTTGTTTTATGTCTTGTTTGTCTGATGCGTTGGGACTCTACCACCAGAAGTTCAGTAAGTCACTGCTTAAATTAGCACAATGAGCAAGGGGGAAATCAATCTAGCTGCCTTATGCTGGATACCCTGTCTGCTACTTGCGCAGCGTGCTGCATGCTGCGGGCAGCAAGGGTCTGCCTGTCCTCTCTGGAGCACCAGCCCCTGCTGTGTCCCCTTGGTAGGAACAGACTGTAAGGAAAATGCACAGACTCATGGGCTTCTGACATTGTTAGAAGAGGATATTGATAGCTACTGGAAATTAAGTGTAAAGCTAAGTGCTTCTCAAGCTACTGTAGTTGATGTCCAGGATGCCTGTTATATACAAGAAGTATGTCTTATCATAAAATAGATAATAAAACAGACATACGTATTCAGTGGCAAAATTATTCTGAAATCAGGGCTATAATCTGTAAGAAAATTACTTTTTTTTGTGGGCAAAAACTGAAGGTGGTTCTGAAAGATTTTGAGACAGCAAGAAAAAAAAATCTGGATCATGCCCAGGGAACCTGAGCCTGGTTCTCATAAATATGTATGTTCATCCCCCGTAAGTGGAAAAAAATCAAAATTAGGCCTTAAAGCATGGGAAGTATCCTTCTCGGTGAGTCCTCCTACGATGTTTCAGTGTGAATCACATGCTGTGGGACTGTGCACTGCCTGCTCCTGATACTCCTTCCCCCTCTTAAAAGTGACCAATTGTAAGATTGTAAGCGTTGTACCTCTTCTGTACATATCGTCAATAAATGTTGATTCATATTTTTCCTGGCTTATATCTGTGAGTTTTACTGTCAGCCTGGATATAATTTGGGTGAGAGGTTACATAAAGAAGACAGATGTGAGATGCTGAGATCTGTGAGATCTCTGTGAGAGGTAGATGTTGGACCTGGATTTGCCAAAGCACCAGAAGTCTGCCCCCTCATGTGTATGCTCTAAATGTTCCAGGGTACCAGCTGCATCTGAGCTTCCCTGCTGCAAAGTCCAGGATGTGCTAACCACAGTGAAGTCTTAAGCAGTCTTGGCAGTGAAAGCTAGAGGAGTAGGAAGAAATGTTAGACGAGTAGGAGGATGCAATGAGTTGCTTGCAGTTGCTTTAGAAACATGCTTCACTTCCCTGCCTGATAAAAAGTAAATCACTTCATCTTAGCCTTAAGCAAAAAATAAATTAAATAATAGATGCTTTTGCTGAATCCCTGGTAAACTTTGTAAAGAAATTGCACTTAGTACATGAATTGAGATATGCTCATGGTACGGATCATGGCCTGAAGGACTGGCCATTGCTATGTATGGAGAGAAAACCCCGGCATTTATGATCCCAGCAGGACACAATATGGATCTCACCTTGTTGAGGAATGGTTAAGTGAAGTGGGACATGTGAATGTTGGGCAGTTGGGAGGCAATAGGCTAGTAAAGTACCGTACTTAGCTTACATGGGTCTGGGCACGTACACAGGTGGCTGAGAGCCAATCAGGATCAAGGACACGATGCCCTTGGGCGATTGGGAAGGTCCCCTGGGGCAGGACGGTAGCAACTGCAAAGCACGGGAAATGTTAGCCAATCCTGAGTTTAGTTTAGGAATATGTATGAGTTTCGAACTAGATAAAAGGCGACTGAGCTATCCATTAAAGTTGAAGTTCACTGTTCACTCATTGAGCGTCTGTGTCTTCCTTCCGTCGACAACAAATGGCGCCCGAACAGGGACCAATCTGAACAGGAACAGGGACTCGGCTGGAGTTGAACCTGCGAGCCACGGTTGGACGGAATACGGGAACCGGTCCTGCAACGCAGCTCAGGAGGTGAAAAGGATTACAAAATTGTCGAATCCCCGCACCCGAGGCCTGAAAGGTGAAAGGGACAAAAACTTGGAATCCCCGCACCCGCAGCTCGGAAAGGGAGTCCTCGCACCCGGGACGAGCCCATAGTGGGTCCCGCCAGAAAGCGCCGCCGAGGTCTTTGCAAAGGCTGCAACGGTACCGACGCACATAAAGGTATGGAGAGACAAGCGGCGTATAATTTGCTCAAATGCTTTTTAGAAAAGCGGAGCACGCAGCTTATAGACTGCAAAAAGGATTTACCAGAATTATTAGCATATGTTGTAGCGCAGGGTTGTTTTATCAATCCTGATACACTTTTTGAACAAACAGAGTGGCGTAAATTTGGGGACAAATTGTTTGATTGAAGTTATTAATGAAAATAAGGCTGCTAAAAAATTATTGAAGCCTTGGAGAACAGTCACTAACGCTTTAGCTGCACATCAGGCTGAGCAGAGAGTCGCTGCTGCCGCTACAGAGCGACTGGGATTGCCGGGAAGTGTTGGAGCTGGGGATTGCCCACTGCCGCCTTCAGTGAGAACGGTAACGCTGCCTCAGGGGACTACGGGGCAATGGGAGCCTCCCCCCCCTCAGTCACCGCCACGAAACAGCAGGTTTCCCGCGCGCGGGAAGCCGCCCCTGGCGGTGCAATGACAGGGTGGGGCTGCGCATGCGCAGCAGAGTGCAGCGCTGCGCTTGGAGTTCCGCGGAATCGAACGTCAGCCGACCCTCACCGTGTGGCGAGTCGGCACAGAGCATAGGGACGGACATCAGGACCCTGCAGCCTGTCTGACGTAACCATGGAAGCAGCGGCGGCTGTGCTGCTTCTCTCTGGCATACTTTTTATAAGAGGTTTACCTTAAAATGCAAAAGGGATACTAACTGGAGTGTTAATAATTGTATGTGTTATTCTTAAATGTCCAGGTATTTTGTGTTGAAAGTATTTGTGTAAGGGTAAGGTTTTAAAACAAAGTGTTGCAAGTCACTTCTCGAGGAACACAATGAGAGGCAATACTTGTTTGTTTGCTTATCATTCTAAATTATATTCTTGTGGTATGATTGAGGTTGTGGTATGATTGAGAGTGAGATGTGCCAGAGGCCTCTGGGTGTGTGAGTGTGCTCTGAGTGTGCAAGTGTGCTCTGGGTGTACAAGTGTGCTGTGTTAGTGAGAGCGCATTTATTGCCATAGTACAGGCTGAAATCATAGGAAATTAGTATTGGTCGAGCAAAATCATGTTTCACAAGTATGAGGTCATTGTGTGAAGTAGCCTCTTGGAGAAACTTAAGGGAATGTACTGTTTAAAACTTTTTGATCATAATGAGTCAATTCACAAATCCATTACTTTCTTGAAGGAGCACATGAGAAAGAGTCAATTTGGTATCAATCCTTTCAATCAATGGTTCATTGGTTTGTTTGAAACAATGCATAGATGGTTACTGGGATTAATCAAAGAGGGATTAAGGATTTTGTTGACTGTGGTGTCAATCATCATTGCATGTAGTATTGTGATAAATGTGGTTGTAGGGTTACTTGCAAAAATGTTATAAAATGTTATAGAGATTTTGAAGTGGTGCCGGAAGCGGGTGCCCGGTGGATCACTGCAAAGTGGACTGAAGCAGCTTTGGAGTCTGCACGCGCCGAGGATGACCAGGAAGAGGTTCCTGATAGTTATTCTGACGGTGACGTGGGCTGTGGCGCCTCGACGACTATCAAGAGCAGCCTTTGATCACCATCAAGTGATTGGGTTTGGGTGTGTTGCTATTGAGTTGTGTTGCTTACTATTAATTGTGTTGCCATTAAGTGCTTACAGTAATTGTAGTGTTATTAGGGTTAAGTTGTATAGTTGTGTTATGTTATGTATTTGACATCTGATGTAAAACCAGCCCTTGAAGAAAAGTCACCAAAAAAGGATAACAGCGACCATGGCTGAATTAATGAAGCAAGGGACTTTGATTATGTTATCAGTTATAATAATGGCTGGACATGGTAATGCCATCTTAGGGAAAATTGACCCTCAGTGGAATATATGGGTCACCTGGGCTAATCAGTCTGGACAGAGCTCATTTTGTCTGTCTCTCGCTTCTGCATCTGATCCTTTTAGAACATGTTTGTTTGGGGTCCCAATAGGGGATCCAGAGGAACTGAGTGAAATGTTAGCACCATATTCTGCCAGTATTACTCTACTCAGTAGATCCCTTTAAGCAAAATAAAACGAACTGGACCAACATAACATCGAGGACCCTTGGATTTGAGGCCAATGGACATTACTGCGGATGGAACAACACCGGTAACATTAGTGTACCACTTGGGGCGTATGGAATAGGTGACACCAATTCGACCTGGCTTCAAAGTCAGGCCAAAGCTTTGCCACCTGGCGTGTTTTTAATCTGTGGGGACCGTGCATGGCAAGGAATACCAGCCAATGCTTTTGGAGGTCCGTGTTATCTAGGACGACTCACGCTTTTCGCTCCAGATTTGCACTCGTGGCAGAACTCGACAAGGAGCAGAAGAATTAAACGAGAACTAAAAACTTTGGATTCTGACTGTAATGATGATGTAGAATTGTGGGGTCCAGCAGAAAGATTCTTTGCTTCTTTGGTACCTGGTGTGGGACTGCACACGCTTTGACTAACATTAATAAGCTTGCTTGTTGGGCTGTTAAACAATCAAATGTAACAACACAAGTTCTTTCTGAAATGTCACAAGATATGGAGAGTCTAAGACATGCTGTATTGCAAAATAGGGCCGCTATTGATTTCTTGTTGCTGGCTCAGGGACATGGGTGTGAAGATGTGGAAGGAATGTGCTGCTTTAACCTTTCCGACCATGGTCAGTCAATTCACGACCAGTTGAAATGGTTAAGGGATCATACACAAAAAATTGTAGTACAAGATAGTTGGTTTGACGGTTGGCTTAAATCTGTTTTTGGGAACATGGGTGGATGGGTTTTGTTAGTTAAAGAGGGACTTCGGTTTCTACTTATATTGATTATAATTGCTGCATATGTAATCTTTAACTGCATAACTAAGAAAGTAGAGCAACTCACAGAGAAGGTATTTGTTGAGCAAAATAAAAACGGGGGAATTGTTGAGGAATGGTTAAGTGAAGTGGGACATGTGAATGTTGGGCAGTTGGGAGGCAATAGGCTAGTAAAGTACTGTACTTAGCTTACATGGGTCTGGGCACGTACACAGGTGGCTGAGAGCCAATCAGGATCAAGGACACGATGCCCTTGGGTGATCGGGAAGGCCCCCTGGGGCAGGACGGTAGCAACTGCAAAGCGTGGGAAATGTTAGCCAATCCTGAGTTTAGTTTAGGAATATGTATGAGTTTCGAACTAGATAAAAGGCGACTGAGCTATCCATTAAAGTTGAAGTTCACTGTTCACTCATATTGAGCGTCTGTGTCTTCCTTCCGTCGACAACATCACCTAACCACAACTAGGTGATCAATAGATGTAACCTAAACCAGCCTGTGAGGCACAGCCTGCACCTCTGTGGGCTGCCATCCCAGCTGAGGAGCTTGCAAGGGGAGGCCCGGTGTGGCAGGAGCAGGCTGAAGACCCCTGCAGCACTGGGGGATCTCAGGGTGGGAGATGAACCTGAGGCCCAGGAGGTTTGTTATGGTGTCTGAGCCTCTGGCATAGGCTGCCAGAGGCAGGGTATTACTGCGTTCAGGCCTGGCCTTGTTCATAAATCAGCTCTGCTGCCCTGTTCTCTTCAGAGCTCCGGATTCCCCATCACTGGCATACTCACGAAGCATTGACCACACTGAGAGCCATTCCTCTATCCCTTCCCAGGCATGAAAGAGAAAGAGAGAAGACTTCAGGGCTGCCAAACCTCCACCAGTCTCCTCCCTTGTATCGGTGCATGAAAACAGGACAAGGATATGAAAGAAACAGGTGGCCCCAACAGGCTGCGGCGTAGGAGGGGAGCAGCGTAAAAAACAACCAGCTGGCAGGCTGGAAGGCACCCCTGCAGCACGCACACACATGGCCAGCAAGGACTGGCACCCCGGCCAGGCTTGGGGCAGAGCTCCAGGGGTGCAAGGGTGGTTGCATGGGGCCTGTGCTGGCCCCACGTAAGCAGGCAGCCACGGCTCCCCTTTGCTGCAGGGGATGCAGGAAGGAAATGACTGTGCATGCTATGCTGGGCGTTGTGGTCGCGGCGGCTTTAGCGCGGCAGGCAGGTTCTGCAGTGATAAGCAAAATGCGTCAGCGGAGACAGATAAACAACAAAGCTGGTGGCTGCCCACTGAAACCCACGGGGAGGGGCGGCAGAGGAACTGGGCCTCTCACAGTATAAGGCACTTCCTCAGGACAAGTGCCTAAGAAAGTAGCCTAGGGCCTGTCCTTCACAGGGGTAGAGCAGTGTTGGTCGTTCATGGTTCAACTTAAAAGAGGGTAGCACTTCTCACACTCATTTGGTAAAACTGATCCTCATGGTGCCCAGGGGCCTTCCTGGCTCATGTTCCCATGGCCTGAATCACCTGAGAGGCTCTGCTGTGGAGATGCCCCAGAAAGAGAAGATTGGCTCCAAAATCTGTGAAAGCTTAGGAACAGAGACAAGCCTAGGAAATACATCTAAAAATTCACTGCAGGGTTTCACCCAAGTTGCCAGGACTACCTGAATTGCTAGCATTAAATAGTTATCTTGCCTTTTACCGAGAATTTTTGAATGCACTATTCTGTATGAGTGGGGGTTATTATGGAGAAGATTTTTCTGGGAGTTATTGAAAAACTCCTGAAAGATAATGCAGTCATTGGTCTCAGACAAAGTGGGTTCACGAGGGGGGAGTCCAGACTAAACAATTGTGTACCCCCTGCTCTGCACTGGTGTGGCCTCACCTCAAGCACTGTGCGTAGTTTTGGGCACCACAATGTAAGGAGAACATAAAAATCTTAAAGAATGACCAAAGGAAGTGAAAGGTCTAGATGGGAAGATGTATGAGGTCACGTTGTTCAGCCCTGAGCAGAGCAGGCTGAGGGGAGGCCTCATGGTGGCCTGAGGGGAGCGGAGGGGCAGGTGCAGAGTTCTGCTCTCTGGGGACAGCGACAGGACCTGAGGGAATGGCATGGAGCTGGGACAGGGGAGGGTCAGGCTGGATGTTAGGGAAAGGTTCTGCACCCAGAGGGTGGTTGGGCACTGAGACAGGCTCCCCAGGGATGTGGTCATGGCACTGAGCCTACCAGAGTTCGGGAAGTGCTTGGACAACATTCTCATACATATGTTTTTTTCTCAGCTATGATCAGAGGTCTGATTTTTGGGTGTTCCTGTGTGGAGCCAGGAGTTGGACCCAGTGATCCTTGTGGGACCCTTACAACAGGCTATTCTACGATTTTGTGATTCTGTGAGGTTCCTCTAAAAAGGCTCAGTGCATAAGACCCACAACTTTGCAGAAAGCCAGCACAAAGCTGACCCTCTCAGCTGTACCTGGGCTCAATTTCTGCCACACAAATGGCATGTAACCCACATGAAGGCTTTGAGTCTGCTCTCTGTGTGGGGGAACTTCATCCTTCATGAACACCAGAAAACTCTGTTGTGTCTCTAGCTCAAAAAACAAGTATATTTACTTAGAGTTCATTTCAAACTTTCTCTTGACGAGTGAAAGAAACTAGAAAATGAGCCACAAAAGAAATGCAGGGAAGTTCCAAATAACTGTCAACATAACGTGCCCCCACCCACTGGTGAATCTGATGTCCTGCTGCTGCAAAATGAAACATGCCTAATGGTGGTGACGACTGCTTAAACTGTCCTTGCTCAGGAGCTGAGGAGGTGTGCTGCAGCCAGCTGAGACTGAGTAGTGGGCACTGGGCACAGCTTCGATGAATTCATCTTAGAGAAACTCATCCTCCAGGCTCAGGCTGAAATCAGCTGGAAGCTGTCTCTCTAAGCTGGCTAAGGAGGGGGTGTTGATAGCAAACATCAGCAGCAGCCCAAAAACAGATGCATGTTATTAAAAAGAACAGGCTGATAAAAAGTGGTGAATATAAACGCAGACTTAGTTTCCAATCATGAGTCAAAACATACCCAGTTTATTACTGCTTGTTCTGGGTAAAATGAATGCGTGGAGTCTTGATTCATGAGAAAAAAAAGTGGATGCTGAAAATGATCTAAGATGATCTCAGCCCCTTGGCTGTGTTCCTGGCAGCAGCTTTGGAAGAGGCGTCTGGGCTTCTGGGTTTGCCCTGAGCAAGGCCCTCTTGTTACTGTGGTGCTAGCAGGGAGGCCAGCTGTGACCCAGGGCTGCACTGTACTTGCTGCTTCCTGCAGCCACAGGGATGCCACTGTAGAGACAACAGGACTGTCACCAAGGTACACGAGATCTGATGGCTTATCCAAATAAAAGAGAAAAGGAAAAAAATGTGGAGACCAAAAGAGAGTAGCACTGAAAAGGCCACATTCTGCTGCTGGCCATGGCCCTGGCTCCAGGGAAGCAGCAGCCCTGACCCAACCTCCATGTGACAACAGGGCTCCTGGTCCAGAGCCCCTCCTGAATGCTGGGGCTGCTCCCCCAGCTCCAGAGGAGATGGGAAGAGATGGTAACTGATAACAATGTGGTTCTGATGTTTGTTTTTGTTTTAGTTTTTCTTTTTCTGTGTGTTTCTCTACATGGTAAGCCTGCTTCTTTAGGTAATTAGAAGATTGGGTATTTTAAATGAAAAAAAAAAGTCAGGTAGCAGGTTAAGGATAACATTATTTAAATCAAAAGAAATAATTTGAAGAAAATATTTTAGAGAAACGGAACAATTATTTTTCCTTTGTAGTTCCTGAAATAATCAGGGAACTCACAGTCATTTTTGATTCCAAAAAAGCAGGTTTCCAAAGAGTTTCCTTACTGCATCCTTGAGCTCCTGGTTCCTCATGCTGTAGATGAGGGCGTTCACTACTGGAGGTACCACTGAATACAGAACTGCCACAACAAGATCCATGGATGGGAATGAGATGGAGGGGGGCTTCAGGTAGGCAAATATGCCAGTGCTGATAAACAGAGACCACAGCCTACAGGGTTAGGATTAGGGTTCGGGTTCGGGTTAGGGTAAGGGTTAGGGTTAGGGTTCGGGTTCGGGTTAGGGTTTGGTTTAGGGTTAGGGTTAGGGTTCGGGTTAGGGTTAGGATTAGGATTAGGGTTAGGGTTGGTTTAGGGTTAGGGTTAGGGTCTTAGGGTTAGGGTTAGGGTTAGGGTTCGGGTTAGGGTTAGGGTTAGGGTTGGTTTAGGGTTAGGGTTAGGGTTTGGATTCGGGTTCAGTTTAGGGTTAGGGTTAGTTTTAGGGTTAGGGTTAGGGTTAGGGTCAGTTAAGGGTTAGGGTTAGGGTTAGGGTTCGGATTCGGGTTCAGGTTAGGGTTAGGGTTAGTTTTAGGGTCAGTTAAGGGTTAGGGTTAGGGTTAGGGTTTGGATTCGGGTTCAGGTTAGGGTTAGGGTTAGGGTGAGGGTTCGGATTCAGGTTCAGTTTAGGGTTAGGGTTAGTGTTAGGGTGAGGGTTCGGATTCGGGTTCAGTTTAGGGTTAGGTTTAGGGTTAGGGTTCGGGTTAGGGTTCCGGTTAGGGTTAGGGTTAGGGATAGGGTTAGGGATAGGGTTAGTGTTCGGGTTTGGATTAGGGTTCGGGTTAGGGTTCAGGTTAGGGTTAGGGTTAGGCTTAGGGTTAGGATTAGGGTGAGGGTTAGGGTTAGTGTTAGGGTTAGGGTTAGGGTTAGGGGTTAGGGGTTAGGGTTAGGGTTAGGGTTAGTTTCTGAGTACAGAAACTGTAACAACCAATAAAAATCATCCTTATTGGCTTTAGGAGCAAATCAATAGCTTCTATATAATCAATTTATTGTACTTTAGGGTTTGGGTTAGGGTTAGGGTTAGGGTTAGGGTTAGGGTTAGGATTAGGGTTAGGGTTAGGGTTAGGGTTAGGGTAATGTTTAGGGTTAATTTTAGGATTAGGGTGCGGGAAACGTAAGGGTAAGTATTAGGTTAAGGTTAAGGGTACAGTTAAGGTTAAGTGTAAGTTTTAGGGTAAGGGTTAATGTAAGGGTCAGGGTAAGGGTTCAGGTAAGGTTTAGGGTTAGGGTTAGGTTAAGGTTAAGTGTTAGGGTAAGCGGAAGTTGTATGGATAAGGATAAGTGTAAGGGATAGGGTAAGGGTAAGTGTTAGTGTAAGGGTAAGATTAATGGTAACCGTAAGTGTTAGGGTAAGGGTAAGAGTAAGGGGAAGGGGAAGGGGAAGGGGAAGGGGAAGTCTAAGGGTCCGGGTCAGGGTAAAAGTTAGAGTAAGGGTTAGGGTTAGGGTTCGGTAAGGATAAGTGTTAGGGTAATGGTTACGGTTAATTTTAGGGTTATGATGAGGGAAACGTAAGGGTATGTATTAGTTTAAGGGTAAGGTTAAAGTTAAGATTAAGTGTAAGGTTTAGGTTAAGGGTTAAGGTTAGAGTAAGGGTTAGGGTTAGGGTAAGTGTTAGGGTAATGGTTAGGGTTAATTTTAGGGTTAGGGTGAGGGAAACGTAAGAGTAAGTATTAGGTTACATCTAAGGTTAAGGTTAAGAGTAAGTATAAGGTTTAGGTTAAGGCTAGGATTAATGTAAGGGTCAGGGTAAGGGTTGGGGTAAGGTTTAGGTTAAGGGTTAAAGTAAGCATAATGATAAGGGCAAGGGTGAGGGTTAGGGTAGGGTTTAGAATTAGGCAAAGGGTAAGTGTAGCAGAAAGGGTAAGGGTTACGGTAAGGGTAAGTGTTATGATAAGAGTAAGTTTGACGGTTAGGTTAAGGGTAAGGGTAATGGTTTGCTAAGGGTAATGGTAAGGGTAATTATACGAGTAATTGCTAGTGTAATTGTAAACGTAAGTGAACATGTAAGTATTGTTCTATGGCTTATGGTAAGGGTAAGGTTAAGAGTAAGGTTTATGTTAAGGGTAAGCGTAAGAGTAACAGATAGAGTAAAGGTAAGGGTAAGGGGAACGGTTAAGGTTAAGGCTACAAGTACGTGTTAGGGTATGGGTCATGCTAAGGGAAAGGCTTAGGGTAAGGGTAAGTGTAAGGGTACGGGTCAGGGTAAGGGTTAGAGTAAGGGTTAGAGTTACGGTTAGGGTTAGGGTAAGGGTAAGTGTTAGGGTAATGGTTAGGGTTAATTTTAGGGCTTAGGGTGAGGGAAACGTAAGGGTAAGTGTTAGGGTAATGGTTAAGGGTAAGGTTAAGGTTAAGAGTAAGTGTAAGCTTTTAGGGTAAGGGTTAGGGTTAATGTAAGGGTCAGGGTAAGGCTGGGATAAGGTTTAGGGTTAGGGTTAGGTTAAGGGTAAGGATTAGGGTAAGGGTAAGGGCATGGATAAGGATAAGTGTAAGTGTTAGGGTAAGGGTAATGTTAAAGGTAACAGTAAGTGTAAGGAGAAGGGTTAGGGTAAGGGTAAGAGTAAGGGTATTGGTAATGATAAGGGTGAGGGTTACAGTAGGGTAAGTGTAAGGTTTAGATTTAGGCTAAGGGGAAGTGTAGCAGAAAGGGTAAGGTTTACTGTAAGGTTTAAGGTTTCGGCTTAGGTTAAGGGTAAGGGTAAGGGTAAGGGTAATAGTACGAGCAATTGCTAGGGTAAGTGTAAGTGTAAGTGTACGTGTAAGTGTTGTTGTATGGCTTATGGTAAGGGTAAGGTCAAGGGTAAGGTTTATGTTAAGGGTAAGCGTAAGGGTAACGGATAGAGTAAGGGTAAGTGTAAGGGTAAGGTTAAGAGTAATGGTAAGGTTAAGGGTACAAATATGTGTTAGGGTATAGGTTATGGTATGGGTAAGAATTAGGGTAAGTATAAGGGTAAGGGTAAGTGTAAGGGTACAGGTCAGGGTAAGGGTTAGAGTAAGGGTTAGGGTTAGGGTTAGGGTAAGGTTAAGTGTTAGGGTAATGGTTACGGTTAATTTTAGGGTTATGGTGAGGGAAACGTAATGGTATGTATTAGTTTAAGGGTAAGGTTAAAGTTAAGATTAAGTGTAAGGTTTAGGTTAAGGGTTAGGGTTAGTGTAAGGGTTAGGGTAAGGGTTGGGGTAAGGTTTAGCGTTAGGGTTAGGTTAAGGATAAGTGTTAGGGTAAGAGTAAGGTTAATGGTAACCGTAAGTGTAAAGGTAAGGGTTACGGTAAGGGTAAGAATAAGGATATGGGTAATGGTAAGGGTGAGGGTTAGGCTAAGGTTAAGTGTAAGGTTTAGATTTAGGCTAAGGGTAAGTGTAGCAGAAAGGGTAAGGTTTACGGTAAGGGTAAGTGTTAGGATAAGAGTAAGGTTTAGGGGTAGGTTAAAAGTATGGGATCGGGTAAGGGTAAGGGTAAGGGTAAGGGTAAGGGTAAGGGTAAGGGTAAGGGCAACGGTAACGGTAAGGGTAAGGGTTACGGTAAGGGTAAGGGTTACGGTAATGTAAGGGTACGGATAGAAGTATGTGTTAGAGTATGGGTTATGGTAAGGGTAAGGGTTAGGGTAAGGGTAAGTGTTAGGGTAATGGTTAGGGTTAGTTTTAGGGTTAAAGTCAGGAAAACGTATGCCTAAGTATTAGGTTCATGTTAAGGGTAAGGTTAAGGTTAAGAGTAAGGTTTAGGGTAAGGGTTAGGGTTAATGTAAGGGTCAGGGTAAGGGTTGGGGTAAGGTTTAGGGTAAGGGTTAGGTTAAGGATAAGTGTTAGGGTAAGGGTAAGGTTAATGGTAACCTGTAAGTGTAATGGTAAGGGTTACGGTAAGGGTATGAATAAGGGTATGGGTAATGGTAAGGGTGAGGGTTAGGCTAAGGGTAAGTGTAAGGTTTAGATTTAGGCTAAGGGTAAGTGTAGCAGAAAGGGTAAGGTTTACGGTAAGGGTATGTGTTAGGATAAGGGTAAGGTTTAGGGTTAGGTTAAGGGTATGGGATCGGGTAAGGGTAAGGGTTAGGCTAAGGGTAAGGGTTACAGTAAGGGTAAGAGTTATGGTAAGGGTACGGGTACGGGTAGAAGTATGTGTTAGAGTATGGGTTATGGTAAGGGTAAGGGTTAGGGTAAGGGTAAGTGTTGGGGTAATGGTTAGGGTTAATTTTAGGGTTAGGGTGAGGGAAAAGTAAGGGTAAGTATTAGGTTAAGGTTAAGGGTAAGGTTAAGGTTAAGTGTAAGTTTTAGGGTAAGGGTTAATGTAAGGGTCAGAGTAAGGGTTCAGGTAAGGTTTAGGGTTAGGGTTAGGTTAAGGTTAAGTGTTAGGGAAAGCGTAATTTGTATGGATAAGATAAGTGTAAGGGATAGGGTAAGGGTAAGTGTTAGGGTAAGGGTAAGGTTAATGGTAACCTGTAAGTGTAAGGGTAAGGGTTATGGTAACGGTATTAGTAAGGGGAAGGGGAAGGGCAAGTCTAAGGTTCTGGCTCAGGGTAAAAGTTAGAGTAAGGTTTAGGGTTAGGTAAGTATAAGTGTTAGGGTAATGGTTACGGTTAATTTTAGGGTTATGATGAGGGAAACGTAAGGGTATGTATTAGTTTAAGGGTAAGGTTAAAGATAAGATTAAGTGTAAGGTTTAGGTTAAGGGTTAGGGTTAGAGTAAGGGTTAGGGTTAGGGTTAGGGTTAGGGTAAGGGTTAGGGTTAATGTAAGGGTCAGGGTAAGGGTTGGGGTAAGGTTTAGGTTAAGGGTAAAAGTAAGTATAATGGTAAGGGTAAGAGTGAAGGTTAGGGTAATGGTTAGATTTAGGTAAGGGTGAGGGTTAGGGTAAGGTTTAGAATTAGGCAAAGGGTAAGTGTAGCAGAAAGGGTAAGGTTTAGGATAAGGGTAAGTGTTAGGATAAGGGTAAGGTTTAGGGTTAGCTTAATAGTAAGGTTAAGAGTAATTGTACGAGTAATTGCTAGGGTAAGTGCAAGCGTAAGTGTACATGTAAGTGTTGTTGTATGGCTTATGATAAGGGTTAGGTTAAGGTTAAGGTTTATGTTAAGTGTAAGTGTAAGGGTAACGGAGACAGTAAAGGTAAGGGTAAGGGGAACGGTAAGGTTAAGGCTACAAGTACGTGTTAGGGTATGGGTTATGGTAAGGGTAAGGTAAGTGTAAGGTTATGGGTCAGGGTAAGGTTTAGAGTAAGGGTTAGAGTTACGTTTAGGGTTAGGGTAAGGGTAAGTGTTAGGGTAATGGTTAGAGTTAATTTTAGGGTTAGGTTGAGGGAAACGTAAGGGTAAGTGTTAGGGTAATGGTTAAGGGTAAGGTTAAGGTTAAGAGTAAGTGTAAGTTTTAGGGTAAGGGTTAGGGTTAATGTAAGGGTCAGGGTAAGGGCTGGGATAAGGTTTAGGGTTAGGGTTAGGTTAAGGGTAAAGATTAGGCTAAGGGTAAGTGTAAGGTTTAGATTTAGGCTAAGGGTAAGTGTAGCAGAAAGGGTAAGGTTTACTGTATGGTTTAGGCTTAGGTTAAGGGTAAGGGTAAGCGTAAGGGTAATTGTACGAGTAATTTTAGGGTTAGGGTAAGGTTAAGTGTTAGGGTAATGGTTAGGGTTAATTTTAGGGTTAGGGTGAGGGAAACGTAAGGGTAAGTATTAGGTTACAGCTAAGGTTAAGGTTAAGAGTAAGTGTAAGGTTTAGGGTAAGGGTTAGGGTTAATGTAAGGGTCAGGGTAAGGGTTGGGGTAAGGTTTAGGGTAAGGGTTAGGTTAAGGATAAGTGTTAGGGTAAGGGTAAGGTTAATGGTAACCGTAAGTGTAAAGGTAAGGGTTAGGGTAAGAGTAAGAATAAGGGTATGGGTAATGGTAAGGGTGAGGGTTAGGCTAAGGTTAAGTGTAAGGTTTAGATTTAGGCTAAGGGTAAGTGTAGCAGAAAGGGTAAGGTTTACGGTAAGGGTAAGTGTTAGGATAAGGGTAAGGTTTAGGGTTAGGTTAAGGGTAAGGGATAGGGTAAGGGATTGGGTAAGGGATAGGGTAAGGGATAGGGTAAGGGTAAGGGTAAGGGTAAGGGTAAGGGTAAGAGTTAGGGTAACGGAAAGCGTAAGGGTACGGGTGGAAGTATGTGTTAGAGTATGGGTTATGATAAGGGTAAGGGTTAGGGTAAGAGTAAGTGTAAGGGTATGTTTAAGTGTACGGGTCACTGTAAGTGTTAGAGTAAGGGTTAGGTTAGGGGTAACTGTTAGGGTAATGGTTAGGGTTAATTTTAGGGTTAGTGTGAGGAAAACGTAAAGGTAAGTATTAGGTTAAGGTTAAGAGCAAGTGTAAGGTTTAGGTTAAGGGTAAGGGTTAATGTAATGGTCCTGGAAAGGGTTCAGGTAAGGTTTAGGGTTAGAGTTAGGTTAGGGTTAAGTGTTAGGAAAAGGGTAAGTTGTATGTATAAGAATAAGTGTAAGAGTAAGGGTATTGGTAATGATAAGGGTGAGGGTTAAGGATAAGGTATAAGGATAAGGGTATTTTAATTTTTTAATTCAATTTATTTTAAATTAAAATTTTTTAATTTAATTAATTAATATTTTAATTGTACGAGTAATTGCTAGGGCAAGTTTAAGCGTAAGTGTACATTTAAGTGTTGTTGTGTGGCTTATTGTAAGGGTAAGGTTAAGTGTTAGGGTAATGGTTATGGTTAATTATAGGGTTAGGGTGAGAAAAACGTAAGATTAAGTATTAGCTAAGGTTAAGGGTAAGGTTAATGTTAAGAGTAAGTGTAAGGTTTAGGGTAAGGGTTAGGTTAAGGATAAGTGTTAGGGTAAGGGTAAGGTTAATGGTAACCGTAAGTGTAAAGGTAAGGGTTAGGATAAGAGTAAGAATAAGGGTATGGGTAATGGTAAGGGTGAGGGTTAGGCTAAGGGTAAGTGTAAGGTTTAGATTTAGGCTAAGGGTAAGTGTAGCAGAAAGGGTAAGCTTTACGGTAAGGTTTAAGGTTTAGGGTTAGGTTAAGGGTAAGGGTAAGGGTACGGGTCAGGGTCAGGGTAAGGGTAAGAATAAGGGTTTGAGTAAGGGTAAGGGTAAGGGTTAGGATAAGTGTAAGGGTGCAAGCAAGGATTAGGGCAAGAGTAAGTGTAAGGGTAATAGAAAGGGTTAGGGTAAGTGTAAGGGTAAGGGAAAGTGTTAGGATATGTTTTAGGGGAAGCAGAAGGGTAAGGGTTAGGTTAAGTGTAAGGGGAAGGGGAAGGTAAGGGGAAGGGTTGGAGTAAGGTATAGGGTAAGGGTAAGGTTATGGTTAAGGAAAGAGTAAGGGTAAGGAAAAAGTAAAGGTAAGGATTTGGGTAATGGTAAGGGTGAGAAGGGTTAGGGTAAGGGTTACGGTAAGGGTTAGGTAACGCAGTGTACAACCTGGGACGTCACACGCAGAGCTGCCTCTGGCAAGGTGAGTGAGGAACAGATGTAGCAGTTGTTGTGTTGTAGGTCTCACTGTTCCTCTAAGCATCCCCTCTTTGTCTTTTAGAGGTGTTGTAGCTGTTTGAAGAGGGTAGATTGAAGCATCTGCCTCGGGGGCTGGTAAGCGGCAGAGGTAAGGGAGCAGATGAGAGTAACTTACCTAGTTGTGCTGTGTCTTTGGATGCTGCATCGGCCTATGCGTTTCTTTTTCTTTCACAGGTGTCTCGCACAGGCTCAAAGGAGCAAACTGCACTCTGAAGAGCTGTGTAAGAAGAGGGGCTGGTCATGAGCTGGGTTGGAGCAGAACGACCAAGTAGCACAAGGTGACTATGAAAGGTGTCCGTCTTGCTTTGCAGGTGCCGTGGCAGGCTCTCCACAGAAGTGGATAAGGATATGAGATAAGGCCAGAGAGCGACAAGGAGCGGCACGTGCAGGGATGGTTTTGAAGCGCTGCGGTGGCTTACTCTTCTGTTCATCAGGTGCCACAGGCAAGGTGGGTTGTAACATCAGTCGTTATATTTGCATGAAAGCAGTTCACTTGAATGCCACAGTGCATCTGAGTAGGGTGTTCTAGCAGAACAAGCTTGTCTGGCACAGCGGTGCCTGATGGCAGTGTGTTTCCTCAGGTGAAGAGGTGCCTGAAGCCCCATCCTATCTAGCCTGCACACAATTATCTGAGAATGAAAGCTGCTTTCCAGTAATTCAGAAAGCCAAGTTACGTCTCAGCCTTGAGCATCTCGGGCTTTTGGGCCTGTCTGTAACATTTGGCACCAGCACTAATACTTTTTTTGGCATATGTTTAGCGTTTGGGGCCTGTGTCTGGGATTTGGGCCCTGTCTCGAACCACTGGGGCTTTGTCCTGGGTTTTGGAGCCTGCCTCTAGAGTTCAGGGCCTGTGATTAGGCTTTTGGGGTCTGTGTCTGGGGGCCGGTATCTGGGGGCAAGGGGGGAGCTGCTTGTAGACCCTTGGGGCCAGCATTGAGGGGGTTGGGAGCTGACTCTACACCTTTGGGGCCTGCTTCTGGGGGCGGGGGGGGGTTGAGACCAGCATCTGGGGGAGGGGTGGGAGCTCTTTGTATTCCTTTGGAGCCTGTGTCGGGGGGGGGGGGGGGGGGGAAGGGGAGGGTTGGTTGGGAGGTGCTTGTACACTGTTGGAGCCTGGGTTGAGGGAGGAGGTTTGGAGCTGCTTCTACACCTTTGGGCCTGGCATCGGGGGTAGGGGGTTGGGTGCTGGTTGTAGGGGCCTGTGTTTGGGGGGGGGGGCTTGGGACCTGCGTCTGGGGGAGGGGTGGGAGCTGCTTGTACACCTTTGGGGCCTGCATGTGTGGGGGGTCAGGGCCTGTGTCTAGCGGGCTGGGAACTGCTTGTACAATGTAGGAATCTGTTTCTGCAGGGTGGCTGGGAGCTGTTTGTACAACTTTGGGGCCAGCATCTGGGGGTGGCTGGGAGCTGCCTGTACACTGTAGGGGCCTGTGTTTGTGGGGGGCTTGGGGGCCTCCCTCGGGGGGGGGGGGGAGGGTTGGGAGCTGCTTGTATAGGGTAGGGGGCCTGCCTGGCAGGGGTTGGGAGCTGCTTGTAGAATTTGGGTCCCTGTGTCTGGGGGGGGGTTGGGGCCTGTGTCTCAGGGGTGTTGGGAACTGGTTGTACACCTTTGGGTCCTGTCTCGGGGGGGGAGCTACTTGTACACTTTTGGGGTCTGTATTTGAGGGGGGTTGGGAGCTGCTTGTGCACTTTTGGACCTATGTTTAGGGGGGTTGGGAGTTGCTCATGCATTCTAGGTGCCTCCCTTTTGAGAAGGGTTGGGGCCTGCATCTGTGGGTGGTTGGGAGCTGCTTGTACACTATAGGGGCCATGGTCTTGGAGGGGGGTCTGGGCTGTTTATACACCTTTGTGGCCTGTGTTTGGGGGGGGGGGGTGGGCCTGTGCCTGGGGGAGTTGGGAGGTGTTTGTTCACTCTAGGAGCCTCCATTTGGGGGTCTTTGGGGCCTCCCTTTGAGGGGAGGGAGTTGGGAGTTGGTTGTACACCTCCGCATCCCATGTCTTGGGGGGGGGGGGGGGAGTGGGACCGGTCTCTGAAGGGGCGGGTTGTGAGCTGCTTGTACACCTGTGTCGGGGGGAGGGTAGGGGGGTTGGCGGGGGTCGGGTCCGGGTCTTGGGCCAGTGTCTGGGTGGAGTCCAGTTCTTGGGAGGGGGTGGTGGGGTAGGAGCTGCTTGTGGGCAGTTGGGGTCTGCATCTGGGTGTGGTTGGTGCCTGCTTCTGTTGGCAGTTTGGGGCCTGCTTGTAGACTTGTGCAGCCTGGGTTTGGGGGCTTTTCTGTAACGTTTGGGGTCTGCATTTTTGCTTTGGGATGCATCTTGAGCTTTTGAGGCCTAGCAGTAGCATTTGGGGCCTGCATCTGGGGCTTTTCTGTAGCATTTTGGTTGCGTATTTGTGATTTGGGGCCTGTATCCAGGGTTTTGCCTTTTTTGTAGTTTCCATCTTTGTGTGTGTGTGTTTCGTTGTTGGTTGTCTGGGGTTAGGGGCAGTTTGGGGTTTGGATTAAGGTCAGTGTCATTAGCGTTAGGGGGTTGATAATAAGGGTTAGGGTTGTGGTTAGAGTTGTTAGGTTTAAGGGGAATAAGGATTTCAGGGTAAGGGGATCAAGGTTGTGGGAATAAAAATGTTGTTTTTGCGCAGTTACATCCTGTAGAGGGAAGGAAGGTGGTATTGAGATATGCTTGCAGTGATAAGACAGCTTAACAGTGTGAAATGAGTTCATCTGATTCGTGTCAATATGGAACAATGCTAGGGCCGCATGATATGATGAAAAGTCTGAGAAAACCAGAGTGGTTAATATATATAGTTCTTGTATCTTGCAAAGGAATGGTCCAGCAATTCGGGTCAATAGGGGATAAGAGAACAAAGGGGTTTCAGAATAACTGCTAACTATTACAACTGTTGCATGGGACACTATGCAAGTGTCTGCCATCCAGCCAAGATGGACAAAGGAGATGGACAAGAGAAAAGCCTGGGAGGAAGACTACGAGCCTTCAGTACGAGCGGCCCCCAGAGGGACCACCGGAGACTGATAACGCCTGCACCAGTGGGAGGGTTTGGATTCTGGGAACTAATTAGAATAACCCTGCCTTTTGTAGAAGTAGTAATGAATATGTATTAGCCTAGCAGCATAAAAACCAGCCGCCTGAATGTAACTTGTGTGCGTCTTGGTGGAGCAGAGACTCCTGGCGCACCCAGCGCTGCTTGCTTACCTCTATTCATTTAATAAATTGTAAATTTCAATTGCAATCCTATTTGGGACCCAGTCATTTATTACAAGTGGGCTCTCGTCCGGGAGGGCTTTGGTTCCTGATTTCTGGTTTGATCTAGGAGAGGCACCCCCACCATTTGGTGGCTGCTGTTTGAGTCAGGTCGGAACTAATGGCATCTTAAACCTGAATAAAGGTAAGCAAAGTTTCTGATTCTTTTTTTCAGCTCCCTTGCCAGCTGCAGCACTATATTTTGCCCATAATTGTGTGTGTGAAGATCCGAACGAAGATGACGGAGTCGTAAGCATTTAAAGCGTATACCGTTCGGTTGGGTGGGGTTCGGTTGCCTGTGTGTGTAAGAGTGTGACTGAGATGGAACTTAGTTCCGAAGCGATTGTGGAGGTCTTCTAACCGCGGTTCCAATCTCCCGCAAGGGACTTGGCCGGTGAAGGACCGAAGGGATTCCTATAGGATTTGTGGGTGTGTGATAGGTCCTCGACCCCCTGCAAGACACTCTTACTAAGGTAACCAAGGGCTGTGGGAATTGCCATAGTAAAATTCCTAGATGGGTCAGACAAAATCGAAGACCAGAGACCAGAAGAAAGGGAGCAAATTACCAGTCATACCACCAGAAAGTCCATTAGGAATAACGATTAGAAATTGGAATGATAGGGACCCCAGAAAAGGAAAAAGTAAATTAAAAATGGTCCAGTATTATGTGACAGAATGGCCAAAGGAGCCTTTAAGACTACATGTCTTTTGGCCTGTTTTTGGATCCTTCGAAGACTGGATTTGCCAGGCCTTAAATATCCATGTTAATTCAAAGGAACCTTTTAGCCAGGAAGAAAGTGATTATGCAGGATTATGGATCAGGAGGACTTCACGTCCTTTTCCAGCCTCAATATTTACACTAAAAGCAGGTAAGAAATTTGAAGAACAAGAAGAACATGAAAAAGAAAAAGAAGATAAACGTGAGCCGTTGGATAAGCTACCACCTCCATATCCTAACAATCCACCCCCGGCGGCTCCCCCTCCGGTGGCTGTGGTATCGCCACCAGTACCACCGTTGCCCCAGCTTCCACCACCAACAGCACCAGAATTAGACCGACCTCCGGCCGCATGCAGGAGAAGTAGGACGGAAGTATCTGAGAGGGCTTCTCTATATCCCTTAAGGGAGGTAACTGGTGTATAACTGGTGCGCGTCTTGGTGGAGCAGAGACTCCCGGCGTACCCAGCACTGTTTGCTTACCTCTATTCATTCAGTGAATTGTAAACTTTGATTGTAATCCTATTTGGGACTTTTATTTATTATAACAGACAACCTTGTAAAACGCAGACAACCAGAATCCTTACAGCAATTAGGTGGAAATCACGGCGTAAGAAACATTACCACCTCAAAGAGTAAAAACCTCAAAAGAAATGTGACTTGTAACAGGCCAGCAGCTGTGTATTTTCTGTGAAGCACCAGCTAGATTATGAACCTTGAATAGCACAGTTAAAGGGGAAACAGGGGAGGGTCGGAGGGTCCCGGTCCTCGGCAGAAAAAAAAAGTGTATAAACTGTGTATGGAATTAGTAGGCACCCTCCTGCTTGTGGGACACCCGCCATTGTAATCTCGAATAATAATGCTACTGTACTGAGATCCTCGACTCAGCCTATGCTATTTGCTACAGATTGATTCAGGGTTTTAAGGTTTCAGGGATTGGGCACTAGGGTTGGGTTTCAGGGTAAGGGGTTTCAGGGTTTATGTTTAGGATTTTAAGGTTTTTAGGGTTGGAGTTTTAACGGTTAGGGTTTTAAGGATTTGGGGGTTAGGGTTTTAAGGGTTTCAGGGTTAGCGTGTTAGGGTATTAGAGTTTTTTGGGTTGTAGTGTTGATATGTTTTTTAGGGTTAGAGTCTTAAGGTTTTATTTTTGGTCAGTTATTTACGGTTAGGGTTTTAAGATCTTTTTTTTGTTTTGTTTTGTTTTGTTTTTTCAGGTTAGGTTCTCCAGGTCCAGGGTTTTGAGTATCCTAATTTTGGGGGTTTGGATTTTGAGCATCTTAATTTTTGGGGTTAGGCTTTTGTGTGCCCTAATTTTTTGGGATAGGCTTTCAAGCATCCTAAGTAATTGGGTTAGGGTTTTGAGCATCTTAATGTTTCCAGGATAGGGTTTGGAGCATCCTAAGTTTTCGGGAAAGGGTTTTGAGCATCTCAATGTTTCCAGGATAGGGTTTTGAGCGTCCTAAGTTTTCGGGAAAGGGTTTGGAGAGTCCTAAGTTTTTGGAATAGGGTTTGGAGAGTCCTAAGTTTTCTGGATAGAGTTTGGAGCGTCCTAATGTTTTCGGGATAGGGTTTTGAGCGTCCAAAGTGTTATAAGTTGCCCCCTTAATTAATTTTCATAGAGCATTGTATTAATCATAGAAAGGAATTTATTGAGTGAGCAAACATCAAGCAAAACAGCACTGGGCGGCCGGGGAGTCTCAGCTCCGCCAACGGCACGCACCTCACCCCCGCCAGAGTCCCTTTTTATTTATATTTTGCTAATTCCGGGATTACGCAGCACATCCTGGTATATTCTGCGACTGCGCGCACTGTTGCTAGGGGGTCGTCTCTGTCCCTCTGGTGGTCGTGAAGATGAAGGCCGTAGTCTTCCTCGGCGTTGTGGTTCAACTTCTTTTATTATTTGGTCATGTTGGCCCAGCGTTAGACAGGAAGGCATGTATGTCGATACACTACTTTAGCAACTTATCAGGAGATGGTTACATGAGCTTTGCAACAGTGTCTTTGAACAAAAGAGGCAACTGAGATGCAGAAGGAGAATGGGTTGGGGGGTCTATTTTTTGTTACGTTAAGCAAAAGAATTTTCATAATGTCTAGGCAAGCATTATGCAGCTCCTTACTTCAGCAGGGAGCTTTCGCAACTCCCGCTCCTCAAACAGAACTCCTTGTTTTTATAATACAAAAGACAATGAGCAAACATTTATGGTGTATTACCCTAAGTTTTTGGGTTAGGGTTTTTTGCGTCTTAATGTTTTGGGGTTAGGGTTTGGAGCGCCCTAAGTTTTTGGGCTAGGGCTTTGAGCATTCCTAACGTTTTGGGTTGGGTTTGGGTTTTGAGCATCCTAAGATTTTGGGTTGGGGGTTTTAGGCATAGGTCTTCAGGGGTTTAGTGTGGTAAATAGTTTGGGTTAGGTCTGTAGGGGTTTCGAGGTTTTTTGGATGTTAGGGCTTGAGGCTTTTTTTGTAAGGGCGGTGAGGGTTCCAGTGAGTGCTGGTAAATGCAGTTCTCGAGCACTCGGCCTGTGATTGGCCATGCTGGCTGTGCGGGGAATGCTGGTAGGTGTAGTTTTCCGGCACTGGGAGGCCATGTTGTGTGCCCAGAGCATGCCGGGAGATGTAGTTCTCGGGACTCCGGACTTCCGGGAGGCCATGTTGCGTACCCATGGTATGCCGGGAAATGTAGTTTTCGGATTCGGGACTTCCGGGAGGCCATGTTGAATGCCCAGAGCATACCGGGAGATGTAGTTCTCGGGAACTAGGGTTAGGGTTAGGGGCTAGGGCTGGGGCTAGAGTTAGGGTTTCGGGTGAGGGTTAGGGTTAGGGTTATTGTTAGGTTAGTGGTTTAGGGTTAGGCTTAGAGGGTTAGAGTTAGGGGTAGGTTTAGAGGGTTAGGGTGAGGGTTAGGGGTTAGGGGTTGGGGTTGTGGTTAGGGTTAGGGTAAGGGTTAGGGTGAGGGTATGAGGGTTAGGGTTTGGGTTCAGATTAGGGTAAGGGTAGGGTAAGGATTAGGATAAGGGTAATGGTTAGGGTTAGGGTTAGGTTTAGGGTAAGAATAAGCGTAAGCTAATGGTTAGGATAAGGGTAAGGGTTAGGGTAAAGGTTTTCATTTGTTAAAGCTGAAACGCAGTATGCAATCTGGGACGTCACAGCCAGAGCTGCCTATGGCAAGGTGAGAGAGGAAAAGATGGAGCAGATGTTCTACTCCTAGTTTTTTCTTTATACGTAAATAAAAGTTTGAGCTAATTCCAGTTGGAAGAGTTCCAATTACTTGTTTGGTCATAATGTCTTTTAATATTGAAAGCTGCAGCAAAAGCATGGGGATTTTTGCTTCTAGAAACACCCTAGTTCTCTTGTCTGCATTATGCGTGCTTTTGAGCTAAAACTGATTAAAAAATGAAAAGAAAAATCACACACACACAAAAAAAAAAAAAAAAAAGAAAAAAGAAAAAAAAAAAACACACCTGCTGTTGCTGCTCTCTTCCTACTTCCTTGTGCTTTGCCCCTACCCTTCCCAGGTGATTGGGTTTGGGTGCTAGATGGGGCCAAATGGTATATGAATCCCAGGCATCCCCTCAGAGAGCTCATTCTGCTTGGGCTGTTCTTTGGGGTGTTTGTTTTTCCTCCGGTCAGTTGCAGGCTTCTTCAGGTGGATGAGAGTTTATGGACTGATGCGTTTCCAAGTAGCGAGGGGTACGCACATCTTTTTGAGGTAACAGCTAGTAGGATCTGTTAGAATAAACTAATGTAGTACTTGGTGCCTTTATTGCATGCAGTTCTTTATCAGGTGAGTAACTGTTGCGAGTAACTGAAGTCAATGTTACTTGGTGTGTTTGCTATGCAGTGCCTGGGCAGACTATTGCACGAGACACAGCTTTCTGACATCTGGCCCAGCAACTACTAAATAAGGGGAGGGAAGAAGCTGAAGAACGACCAAAGGACAAAGCCTGGGAGGAAGACTACGAGCCTTCAGTACGAGCGGCCCCCAGAGGGACCACCGGAGACTGATAACGCCTGCACCAGTGGGAGGGTTTGGATTCTGGGAACTAATTAGAATAACCCTGCCTTTTGTAGAAGTAGTAATGAATATGTATTAGCCTAGCAGCATAAAAACCAGCCGCCTGATGTAACTTGTGTGCGTCTTGGTGGAGCAGAAACTCCTGGCGCACCCAAGCGCTGTTTGCTTACCTCTATTCCTTTAATAAATCATAAACATTAATTGTAAGCCTATTTGGGACTCGGTCATTTATTACAAGTGGGACCTCCCGATGGGTGGAAGCTGTCGGGATAGCTCGGGATGCTGAGGCGTGGTGCTGCAAGGAGGTTGGTGGTCGGTGGCGCCCTGGGGCAGGCCGAATTGGGAGGGGGCGAGGCGGCGGGTGGTCGGTGGCTTCTGTGGAAAAGGCGCTTGTATGGGGGGCTGCGCATTCAGAGGAACCTTGACAGGCTGCAGACAGGGGCAGGCAGGAACCTTTTGAAGTTCAGGAGAGGGAAATGCCAAGCCCTACCCCTAGAGAGAAACACCTCTGTTTACCAGCACTGGCTAGCTCGATACTGAATAAGCATTTCTTCATGGAAGGGGTGCTTTGCTATTAGAACAGGCTGCCCGGGGAAGTGGTAAGAGACCCGATCCTTAAAAGTATTGAAGAGACATGTGGACATAGCCCGGGAGTCCGGCCTCCGGCAGGGCGGGAGCTGGCTCTTCCGAGCCCCTGTGCTCCGGTCTTGTGCGACGCGTTTGCAAGCAGCACCGGGTGCCGGGTCCGACATCGGACGGTTCGGGGACGGCGATTCCGGGGCCGTCGGCTAGCGGGGGCCGGCTATGTCGTGTCCCGGGGATCCGACTTCAGGGGGCGTGGGGGCCGGCCGTGCAGTGAAGCGGGGGGCTGGCGTCCGCCGGCTTCCCAGAGAGCGGGCTTTCGGTGCCGTGCGGTTCGGTGGCCGG